>NW_005364339.1:1273747-1282591 GCF_000412655.1 Myotis brandtii
GCATGGCTGCCGGCTGCCATCTTGGCTGACAGTTAATTTGCATAAGGATATGCTGATTAGCCAATGGGAAGGGTAGCGGTCGTATGCTAATTACCATGTTTCTCTTTTATTAGTGTAGATATTTTGAGTTTATTTTTGTGTATGATGTAAGTGGTGGTCTAGTTTCTTTCTTTTTTTTTTTTTTTTGCATGCATCTGTCCAAAACCATTTGTTGAAGAGACTGTCTTGACTCCATTGTATGTTCTTGCCCCCTTTGTAAAAATTAATTCACTGTAATGGCTTGGGTTATTTTTGGGATTTCTGTTCTTGTGCTAGTACCAGTTTATTTTTGTTGTTGTTGTTTGTTTGTTTTTTAAATATATTTTATTCATTTCAGAGAGAAAGGGAGTTGGAGAGAGAGATAGAAACATCAATGATGAGAGATAATCATTGATTGACTGCCTCCTATACTCCTACCACTGGGGATCAAGCCCACAACCTGGGCATGTACCTTTGACTGGAAGCAAACCTAGGACCCTTCAGTCCACAGGCCAATGCTCTATCGACTGAGTCAAACCAGCTATACACAAGACTTTGTAGTGTAACTTGATATTTGGTATTGTGAAACCTCCAACCTTGTTCTTCTTTCTCAATATTGTTGTAGCTATTCAGGGTTTTTGGTTCCATATAAATTTTTGGAGTAGATTTCTAGATCTGTGAAATATTCCATTGGTATTTTAATAAGGATTGCATTGAATCTGTAGGTTGCTTTGAGTAGTATGGACATTTTAATGATGATAATTCTACCAATCTATGAACACAGTATACTCTTCCACTTGTTTATATCTTCCTGTATCTCTTTTGTCAATGTCCTATAGTTTTCTGAGTATAGTCTTTTACCTCCTTGGTTTAGTTTATTCCTAAGTATCTTAATTTTTTGGTGCAATGGTAAATGGTATTATTTATTTACTTCTTCTTTCTGAGAATTCATTATTGGTGTATAAAAATATCATCAATTTCTGGGTGTTAATTTTGTATCCTGCTCCATTGCCAAATTCATTTATTAAATCTAGTAGGTTCCTGGTGGATTCTTAGGGGTTTTTTTTTATACACTATGATGTCATCTGCAAATAATGATAATTTTACTTCTTCCTTTCCAATTTGGATGCCTTTTATTTCTTCTTCTTGTCTGATCACAGTGGTTAGGACTTCCAGTATTATGTTGAATACTAGAAGCCCATTGCAGGAGGATTTCTGCAAGAATAGGGCTTCCTCGGGCCGATCGCGCCCCCAAGCCCCTCCTCCCAGGGCCACAGATGGGGGTCCCGCCCGCCCAGGGCTGCACACAGGGGTCCCAGCTGGGGGCAGGGCTTAGGAGGCACACGGGGGCCCGGATGGCAGCTCGCGCTGGCCCTCCCTGCCTGAAGTATGCAAATTAGCTGCCATCTTTGTTGATGGTTAATTTGCATATCGCGCTGATTAGCCAATGGGGGTGTAGCAAAGGTACGGTCAGTTACCATGTTTGTCTATTATTAGATAGGATGAAAAACACTTAGGTGGCCCATTCGCACTGCCAAGCCCCTCCACCCAGGGCCACAGACAGGGGTCCCGCCCGCCCAGGGCCCCACACGGGGTCCCAGTGGGGGGCAGGGCTTAGGCAGCACACAGGGGCCCTGATGGTGGCTCGTGTTGGCCCACCCTGACTGCAGTATGCAAATTAGCCGCCATCTTTGTTGGCAGTTAATTTGCATATCGCACTGATTAGCCAATGGGAGGCATAGCAAAGGTACGATCAATTACCATGTTTGTCTATTATTAGATTAGATGAGTCATGAAAGAAGATATCACTGTCTTGCTTCTTTGCTTAGGGGAAATGGTTTTAGTTTTTGCCCATTGAGGAAATTGGCTATAGGTTTTTCATTTATGGCCTTTATTTTGTTGAAATATGATCACTCTATTACCACTTTGCTGAGAGCTTTTATCAAAAATAGGATTGCTTTTTCTGCATTTATTGATATGATCATGCGATTTTTGTCTTTCAATTTTTTATGTGATATATCACGTTTATTGACATGCTAATATTGAACCAGCCTTTCATCCCTCATATAAATCCCACTTGGTCATGGCATATGAACTTTTGAATATATTGCTGATCTGATTTTCTAATATTTTGTTGAGTATTTTAGCACTATGTTGCCTCAGTGATATTGGCCTGTAGTTCTCTTTCTTTGTAGTGTCCTTATCTAGTTTTGGAATTAGGATAATGCTGGCTTCATAAGAAGACATGGAAGTTTTATTCCTTTTGAATTTTTTGGAATATTTCAAAGAGAATATGTGTTGTTCTTTAAAGGTTTAGTAAAACTCCCCTGTTAAGCTGGTTGGATAAGGGATTTTGTTTGCTGGGAGTTTTTTTAATTCTATTTCATCAATTGTCATTGGCCTATTCAGGTTTTCTGATTCTCCTGATTCAGCATTGTAAGATTTTATTTTTTCAGATATTTGTCCATTTCATCTACATTCTTACAAGTCATTGTATTTCTGTGGTGTCAGTTTTTACTTCGCTGCTTTCATTTCTGATTTTATTTATTTTGGTCCTCTCTCTTTGTTTCTTGATGAGTCTGGCTAAGTGTTCATCAATTGTATGTTTTCAAAGAACCAGCCCTTGGTTTCATTGATTTTTTTTTGTATTTTTAAGCCTCTGTGGCATTTATTTCTGCTCTAGTTTTTATTATTTTCTTCCTTCTACTTGTCCTGGGCTTTTCATGTTGTTCTCTTTCTAATTCTTTAAGTTCTAGGGTTAAATATCTTATTATTAATTTTTCTTGTTTTTTGAGGTAGGCCTGTAGTGCAATGAATTGCCCTTTCAGAACTGCTTTTGCTGTGTTCCATAGATTTGGTTGTTGTGTGTTCATTTTCATTTGTTTCCAGGATTTTTTCTACCAACATTTGCAAATATATTGATTATACATCATGTCACAGACTAATGTATGCATGACATTTTTGAAATGTTTCACTCTTTGATGGAATACTCAGGTGAACCAAGTATGTGGAATGTGACCACATAACTTAATATTTCATTGATAACTTCTGCAAACTGTTTTTAGCATGGTTATTATTAACAAATAAATTTCCAACTTAATCTGTATATTCTTTCAAAGAGTGAAACATAGATGGTACAATAGTTAATACATGTAGTAGTCTATAATGTAATGTATAATCGATACATTTGTAAACAGCCTTAGAAAACTCTGTTTAGGATTGTTCAGTTTTAGTTTTAGAATGAGCTACAGATGTGTAAGCTCTGTAGTTTTACTACTCTTCAAATTAATTCATACTAAATACTAAATGAAACTCTTACTAACTATAATTACTAAATGAAACTCCTACTAACTATATAGTGAATGTTGCATCATGCTCTTTCTAGTAAATGGCACTATATTTCAAAATTTCACAGAAGATACCAGCATTCCACACACTAGTTCAACCTTTGTATTCCATCAAATACTGTAACATATTTCAAATATGTAATGCATGTGTTAGTCTATGAAATAACATATAATCAATATATTTGTAAATGCTACTAGCAAACCCTGTCTAGAACAGTCTAGTTACAGTGCTTCAATGAGCTACATATTGAAAAAATTTGGTAGCGAAGTGTTTGATCACAGTTAGAATTAATTTGTAAAGAGAGAGATTTGGGAAAACTGTTTTTTAGTTATTAAATGAAAATCCTACTAAGTATGTAAAGAATGTTCTAATGTGCTCTCTTAGTAAACACTATTCATAAATACTACTAACAAAATCTTTTGAGAGAAGTTTAATTTCAGTTTTTCAATAAGTTGTGTGCATGGTGTGAAATGAGTAGTGAAGTTTTTGAATACTCTTAAAAAATTTGTAGGAAGAGGGTTTTGGAACATGGTTTTTCCCCCTGAATATTATTAGAGAATGAAACTCCTATTATGTAGTGAATGATCCCAAATGCTTTCACAGTAATTGAAATTATAAACTTTAACACAAAAAACCAGCTGTCCACATACTTGTTTCACCTATGTAATTCTTCAAGTGGTAAAACATATTCCCAATACATAATGGATGTATTAGTCTATGACATAACGTGTAATCAATACATTGTACATGCTATGGGAACACACTGTCTAAATCAGTCTTGTTTTAGTGTTGTAATGAGCTGCACATTTTGTGAAACATGCAGTGAAGTTTTTTAACAGTCTTGCAATTAATTTGTAACATGAAGGATTTTACACACTTTTTTTTTATTTTTTTAGGGCAGACTACGTGGAACTAAATGAAATGCCTTCTAATTATTCAATGAATATTACAATGTGTTCCCTCAGTAAATGGCATTATATTATTTCACAGAATATAGTAGCATTCCATACACTGGATTCCCTTATGTATTCCTTCAAAGAGTGAATTATATATCCACATTTAATGCATATATTATTCTGAAATAACTTATAATGAATGCATTTCAAAACACCATATTCAATATGTCTACTATTGAATGCTCCTAATTAACTCTGTGTGGAATGCTACTAGTAAACTCTGTGTAGATCTTTCTAATTTTAGTGTTTCAATGAGCTGTACATTGTGTAAAACCTGTAATGAAGTGTTTGAATATGCTTAGAATTAATTTATACCAAGCGGGATTTTGGCAAAATTATTTAGCAGACTATAATTAAAGACACTCCTCCCACTAACCATGTAGTGAATGTTCCTACCCCAGTATATGACATTAGATTACATTTCACAGAAGACATCAACATTTCACAAAATAAGTTCATCTATGTATTAACTCTGAAACATATTCTCCATATATAATCACTACATTTGTAAATATTGCTAGCAAATGTGTTTGATCACTATAATAACGAAATGAAACTCCTGACAACTATGTAACAAATGTTTCAACATGCTCCAACAGTACATGGTGTTATAATTTTTTGAAGAAGTCACCATCATTCCACAAACAAAGAAACCTGTGTATTCCTTTAAAGAGGAAATATTCCCAAAGTTAATGCATGCATTAGTCTTTGACACAATATATAAACAAGCATTAGCAAAGGTTAATAGAAAATCTCTTGGGAACTGCCCACTTGTGTTTAATGAGCTTCACATTGTGTAAAACCTATGGTGAAGAGCTGAAATACTAAGAATTCCTACCAAGCAGCATTTTAGCACACTATGACTGTAAATACTGAATACAACTTCTACTACCTATGTAATAAAATTTTCAACATGCTCCTCAAGTAAATGGCATTATATTTTGCAGAAGATATCAGCATTGTACAAACTAGTTTTACCTATGTGTTCTTTCAAAATGTGAAACATATTCCCCACAGGTCATGCAGAAATTTGTCTATAACATAAGATATAATTCATATATTTATAAATGCTACTAGCAAACTGTCAGGAACAATCTAGTTTTTCTGTTTTAATGAACTGGTCATTGTGTAGAACCTGTAGTAAAGAGTTTGAAAATTCTTAAAATTAATTCCTACCTAGTTGGATTTCAGCAAACTGCTTCTACCATGGGCTATAAATACTAAATGATACATCTACTAGTTATGTAATGAATGTTCCAACATGCTCCCCAAATAAATGACATATGGTATCTCACAGAAGTTAACACTATCCCACACACTAGGTGTATCTGTATATTCCTTCAAGAGTGTGAACCATATTACCAATAGATAAGTAGATTAGTCTATGACAACAAATAATCACTATATTTGTTTTTTTTTAATATATTTTATTGATTGTTTACAGAGAGGAAGGGAGAGAGATAGTCAGAAACATCGATGAGAGAGAAACATCGATCAGCCGCCTCCTGCACATCTCCTACTGGGGATGTGCCCGCAACCCAGGTACATGCCCTTGACCGGAATCAAACCTGGGACCTTCCAGTCCACAGGCCGACGCTCTATCCACTGAGCCAAACCGGTTTCGGCAATCACTATATTTGTAAACATCATTAGCAAATTGTGTCTAGAACAGTCTATTATTAGTATTTCAATGAGCTGTGCATTGTGTCAAAGCTCTAGTGAAGGGTTTGATCATTCAGAATTAATTCATACCAAGATGGATTTTGACCAACTGTTTTCAGCACAGGCTATAATTACTAAATTAAACCCCTACCTTTTATGTAATAATTTTTCCAACCATAACTGGCATCTATAATAATAAAAGCATAATATGCAAATTGACTGAATGACCGAACAGCAGAATGACCATCCCGATGACCTTCCAGATGACCATGCTATGACACGCACTGGTGCCAGGCCAGCCAAGGCTGGTGCGATGCGATTGGTCAGGGGGCCCCACCATCACCCCAGGATTGCCTGCAGAGGGAGGCCCAGGCCTCTGGGGGCGGGGCAATCCATGGGGGCCAGGGGGCCAGCGGGCTCTGTGATCACCCCAAAGAGGGAGGCCCAGGCCACCCTCTGTGCGAGGATCCATCACAGAGCCCAGGCTGGGTGGGTGGGGCCTCCCTCTGTGCAGCAACCAGTTGAGGTGCCCCGCGATCAATTGCCTCAAAGAGAGAGGCCCAGGCCACAGAGGGAGGTCAAGGCCACCAGCCAGTGATGCTGTGGCAGGTGTGTGGGCTCAGCCACTGATTGCCCCAAAGAGGGAGGCAACCAGTGGCGGGGGAGGGGAGGGCAGTGCTGCACAGTTGGCAAGCAGTGGCAGCAGTGGGGGCAGGGTCACCAGCCAGTAGCTGAGGGAAGGAAAGCAACAATAGGCCCTGATCGCTGGCCAGGCTTAGGGACCCTACCCGAGGGGTCCCAGATTGTGAGAGGGCACAGGCCAGGCTGAGAGACACCCCTTTCATGCATGAATTTCATGCACTGGACCTCTAGTTATATGATAATATTCCAAAGAGGTTGCCAGCATTCCACACACTTAATCTACCTGTGTATTTCTTCAAATAGTGAACACATTTCCAATATGTAATGTATGTATGACATAACCTATAATCAATACACCCGTAAATGCTACAAGAAGACTCTGTCTAGTAAAGTTTAATTTTAGTGTCTCAGTGAGCTTTACATTGTGTAAAACCTGCAGTGAATCGTTTGAATTCTCTTAGAATTAATTTGTACCACACAGGATTTTGGCAAGCTGTTTTTAGCACAGACTATACTATTTACTAAATGTAACTCCTACTAACCATGAAAGGAATGTTCCATTATGCATCTCCAGTAAATGACATTATGTTATATTTCACACTACACACCAGCATTCCACACACTAGGTTCACCTGGTATTCCTTCAAAGAATGAAACATATTATCAAAGTGACTGCATATCTTATAGTCTATGACATAATGTATAAAAATACATTTGCAAAAATTACTAGAACAGTCCAGATGTAGTGTGTCAGTGACCTGTGCATTCTGTAAAACCTGTAGTGAAGTGTGTGATCACTCTTACAGTGAATTCACACCCAGCTGGATTTTGAGTACTATTTATATCACAGACTATTATTACTAACTGTAACTCCTACTAACTACAAAAAATTTTACACGATGTGTAGCTCATTGAAACAGTAAAACTGGAGTATTCTAGACAGTGTTTGCTAGTAGCATTTACATCTTTTATTTATACATTCTGCCACAGACTAATTTGAAAAATGTTTTAGCCTTTTAAAAATACACTAGTGAGCCTAATGTGTTTAAATTGGATATCTTCTGTGAAATATTGTAATGTCTTTTACTGGGGAAGCACGTTGGATCTTTCATTATATAGTTAGCAGGAACTTCATTTAGTAATTATAATCTGTGATAAAAAATTATAATCTGTGTGCCAAAACCTGTTTGGCACTAATTCAAAGAGTGTTCACACACTTCTCTACAGGCTATATACAAAGTGTATTTTATGGAAACACCAACACTAGTGTGTCGGGGGCTCCCTTCTCCGCGTCCAGCATGGAGAGAGAGAGATGTGAACCAGTTCTTGAGTAGAGGCACTGGGGATTAAATAATGAAATAAAGAGAGACAGGACACACAAATAGAAAAGACTGGGACGAGGTGTGGTCTGTCCTCTGATGGAGGGACAGACACAGAGAGAGCCAGCACTGGAAATAGCTTTAATAAATACTTGAATAACGGGAAGTTACATCACATCTGGGTGGGCCTTGCATTCCTTGTGACATCATGAGATCCACCCCCTTAACACTGGGTGGGAAGGTCAAACTGAGTGGAATCCTAGTCTCTTGACTGGGACCGCCCCCAGGGCATGGCTCTGCCTACGCTCTGAGTTTCAGTGACATATTTAAAGATGCCCAAGTGTTTGCTAGGAGCCCTCAACACACTAGACTTTTCTAAACAAACATTGCTAGCAATGTTTACAAATGTATTCATTATATTCTATTTCATACACTGATACATGCATCATCTATTAAGAATATGTTTCACTCTTTGAAGAAAGAATAGGTCAACCTATTGTGTGTAATGTGGGTTTTTTTCTGTGAAATCTACACTAATAAAAGACAAACATGCAAATTGACCATACCTTCGCTATGCCTTAAGCCATGCCCACCAGCCAATCAGAGTAACTATATGCAAATTAACCCAACCAAGATGGCGGCCGGCAGCCACAGAGCTGGAGCATGCAGGAGGCTTGGTTGCCCCAATGATGTAGGAAGTCAAGCTGCCATGGCTGACTCTGAGCTCCACTCAAAGCAACAAAGTTTCAATTATAGAAGGTAAATAAACCCTAAATAACTGCTTTCAGCTGGCCATGGCCACGGAGCTGGAGCGAGCAGGAGGCTTCCCTCCCGCCCGCCCTGGCCGGCTCTGAGCTCCACTCAAGGCTACAAAGTTTCAATTATAGAAGGTAAATAAA
>NW_005364339.1:1282782-1296838 GCF_000412655.1 Myotis brandtii
GTGACCAGCCTGCAAACAGCCATCAGCCCCTCACCCAGGCTGGCCAGACACCCCACTGGGGACCCCTACCCTGAAAGGGGTGTGATCAGCCTGCAAACACCCATCAGCCCCTCACCCAGGCTGGACAGGCACTCCAGCGGGACCCCCACCCTGATCCGGGACACTCTTCAGGGCAAACCAGCTGGCCCCCACCTGTGCACCAGGCCTCTATCCTATATAATAAAAGGGGAATATGCAAACTGACCCTAACAGCAGAACGACTAGGAATGACTGGTCACTATGACACACACTGACCACCAGGGGGCAGACGCTCAATGCAGGAGCTGCCCCCTGGTGGTCAGTGCACTCCTACAGGGGGAGCTCTGCTCAGCCACAAGCCAGGCTGATGGCTGCCAGTACAGTGGTGGTGGTGGGAGCCTCTCCTGCCTCCTCAGCAGCTCTAAGGATGTCCGACTGCAGCTTAGGCCTGCTCCCCGCTGGCAAGTGGACATCCCCTGAGGGCTCCCGGGCTGCCAGAGGTATGTCTGATTGCCAGCTTAGCCCAATCCCCTGGGGAGCGGGCCTAAGCCAGCATGTGGTCATCCCCTGAGGGGTCCCAGACTGCGAGAGGGCACAGGCCGGGCTGAGGGACCCCCCCACCCCCCCGCACCAAGTGCACAAATTTTTGGGCACCGGGTCTCTAGTATTATAATACTAGAGGCCCAATGCACAAAACTTGTGCAAGGGTAGGCCTTCCTTCACCTGGCTGCCGACACTGGCTTCCCTCCAGCTACCGTCACCCAGGCTTCCCTCAGGCTGCCGGCACCCAGGACCTGGGCTTCCGCTGGCTGCCAGCAGCTAGCCCTGCCCCTGCTTACACCCGCCTTGGCCTGGCACTACCCACATCCACCGCCACCCCCCCATTCCCCCTCGATTGATTGCCCCACTGGTCAGTGGCCTGGGCCTCCCTCTGCGGGGCAATCATGGGGCGATGGTGGGGCCCCCCAACCAATCACATGGCACCCGCCTTGGCTGGCCTGGTGCCAGTGCATGTCATAGTGTGGTTGTCCAGATGGTCGTTCTGCTGTACGGCCATTCAGTTGATTTGCATATGACACTTTTATTATTATAGATAATGTGGGAGTTTGGAACATTCATTTTATAATTAGTTTGAGTTTCATTTAGTAATTATAGTCTGTGCTAAAAAACAGATTGCCAAAATCATGCTCGGTATGAATTAATTATAGGAGTTTTCAGACACTACATTACAGGTTTTACACAATGCATAGCTCATTGAAATAATAAAACTAGAGTGTGCTAGAGAAAGTTTGTTATGAATATTTTCAAATGTATTGATTATACATTAGTCCATAGGTTAATACTTACATTACCAAATGGAAATGTATTTCACTCTTTGAAAAATTACGTAGGTGAACCTAGTGTGTGGAATGCTGGTATCTTCTATGAAATATTATAATTCAATTTACTGGGGACACATTTTGGAACATTCATTACATATTAGTAGGTATTTCTTTTAGTAATTATATTCTGTGCTGAATACAGTTTAACACTTTACTAAAGGTTTTACAGAATTTGTAAATGCTTGTAAATGTTACAAGCATTTACAAATTTATTGATCATACATTATGTCATAGACTAATATATGTATTAAATATTATAAATTTGTGTCACCTTTTGAAAGAATATACAGTCAACCTAGTGTGTGGAATGCTGCTATTTTCCATAAAATATTATAATATTATCATGCCATTTACTTAGGATCATGTTAGAGCAGTACATAGTTAATAAAAACTTCATTCTGTAATTATAGCCTGTGCTGAAAATAGTTTGCCAAAATCATTGGTGAAATATAATATAATGCCCAATAGAAGATAACAACATTCCACATGCCAGGTTCACCTTTATATTCCTCCAAAGTGTGAGATATATTTCTACAAGGTTATGCATGTGTTCACCTGTTACAGTATCTATAAATAATACATTTGCAAATGTTATTAGCAAACTCTCTCTCAGACAGTCCAGTTTTAATATTTCATTGGGCTGAACATTTTGTAAAAACTGTAGTAGTGTTTGATCACTGTTAGAATTAATTCATATGCAGCAGAATTATGACATACTGTTTTTAGCACATACTATAATTACTAAATCACACTTGTAATAACTATGGAATGAATGTCCAAAACTCTCCCCTAGTAAATGGCATCTATATTAATAAAAGGGTAATATGCTAATTAGACTGGACATCTTCCAGACGTCCTTCCAGACAAAGCCACAGTGGTGGGGGCCAAGGCAGAGGCAGTTAGGGGCGATCAGGCTGTTGGTCAGGGGGGCATTTAGGGGGTCATCAGGCCAGCAGGCAGAGGCGGTTAGGGGAAATCACAATGGCAGGGGAGCAGTTAGGGGCATCAGGCTGGCAGGGGAGGGCAGTTAGGGGGTCATTGGGCCAGCAAGAGAGCAGTTAGGGGTTATCAGGCCAGCAGGCAGAGGTGGTTAGGGGCAATCAGACTGGCGGGGGGGGGGGCAGTTAGGGTGCGATTGGGCCAGCAAGGGAGCAGTTAAGGGGCAATCAGGTCAGCAGGCAGAGGTGGTTAGGGGCAATCACGCAGGCAGAGGAGCAGTTAGGGGCATCAGGCCAACAGAGGAGGGCAGTTAGAGGCGATCAGGCCAGCATGGGGGGGCATTTAAGGGGTGATCGGGCCAGCAGGGGAGCAATTAAGGGGCAATCAGTCCAGCAGGCAGAGGTGGTTAGGGGCAATCACGCAGGCAGAGGAGCAATTAGGGGCATCAGGCTGGCAGGGGAGGGTAGCTAGGAGTGATCAGGCTGGCAGATAGAGGCGGCTAGGGGCGATCACGCTGGCAGGGGAGCAGTTAAGGACATCAGGCCAGCAGGGAAGCAGTTAGGGGCAATCAGGCCAGCCGGGGAGCAGTTAGAGGCATCAAGCAGGCAGGCAGGCGAGGATTGTTTTGGCTAGTTGGGGTCTTTTGTGGTCCCATACAAATCTGATGATTTTTTGTTCCATTTCTTTAATAATGAAATTGAAATTTTGATGGGGATTGCATTAAATCTGTACATTGCTTTGGGTAATATAGCAATTTTAACTATGTTGATTCTTCCAATCCATGAACACAGGATATTTTTCCATTTTGTTGTGTGTTTTTAAATCTCTTTTAATAATACTTTGTAATTTTAAGTATATAGGTCTTTCATTTAATAATACTTTGTAATTTTCAGTATATAGATCTTTCATTTTCAGTATATAGGTCTTTCAGTACATAGGTCTTTCAAAAATATTCTTAAGTATTTTATTATTTTGGTTGCAATTGCAAAAGGATTATATTTCTTTTTTTTTCCTGAAGATTTGTTGTTAGTATACAGGATGGCAATGGATTTTTGCAAATTGATTTTTGTATCCTGCAACCTGACTGTATTTTCTAGTAATTATTGTTTCTAATAGTTTTTTTTTCATGGAGTCCTTAGGGTTAAAATGACAGTTTGACTTCTTCCTTCCCTATTTGAATGCCTTTCTTCCAGAAATATCTATATATTCTATCTAATAATAGACAAACATGGTAATTAACCATATCTCTGACACGCTTCCCATTGGCTAATCAGGGCGATATGCAAATTAACTGCCAACCTAGATGGCGGCTCGCAGCCAGGCAGCTGAAGCAAACAGGAGGCTTGCTTGCTCTAGTGATGGAGGAAGCCAAGGTTCCCCGCCTGCCACTGCCGGCCTCTGAGCTGCAGTCTAAGAAACAATGTTGCAATTATAGAAGCTAAACAAACCCCAGAAACCTGCTTTCTGCCAGCTGGGCCTCAGAGCTGGAGTTGCAACAGTGTTTCAATTATAGAAGCCAAACAAACTGAGGTCTCAGAGCTGGAGCCGAGCCTCAGAGCTAAAGCCAGCTCTCAGCTCCAGTGACAGCCATAGAAGGTAAATAAATCCCAGAATAAAAAAAGAAAAAGAAAAAAAGGAGAGGTTGGGAGCTTCAGTCCCCCGCCAGCCTGAAAACAGCCCTCAGCCACTCACCCAGACTGGCCAGGCACCCAGTGGGGACCTCACCCAGGCTGGCCAGGCACCCCAGTGGGGACCCTCACCCTGAAGGGGGTGTGACCAGCTGCAAACAGCCATCATCCCCTCATCCAGGCTGTCCAGGCACCCCAGTGGGTACCACCACCCTGAAGGGGGTGTTACCAGCTGCAAACAGCCATCATCCCCTCATCCAGGCTGGCCAGGCACCCAGGCGGGACCCCCACCCTGATCCGGGACACCCTTCAGGGCAAACCAGCCAGCCCCCACTTGTGCACCAGGCCTCTATCCTATATAGTAAAAGGGTAATATGAAAACTGACCCTAACAGCAGAAAGACTGGGAATGACTGGTCACTATGACACACACTGACCACCAGGGGACAGATGCTCAATGCAGAAGCTGCCCTCTGGTGGTCAGGAAGCTCTCACATGGGAGGATCTCTGCTCAGCCACAAGCCAGGCTGATGGCTGCCAGTACAGTGGTGGTGGTGGGAGCCTCTCCTGCCTCCTCAGCAGCGCTAAGGATGTCCGACTGCAGTTTAGGCCTGCTCCCCGCTGGCAAGTGGACATCCCCCGAGGGCTGCCGGGCTGCCAGAGGGATGTCTGATTGCCATCTTAGGCCCAATCCCCCAAGGAGTGGGCCTAAGCCAGCAGGTGGTCATCCCCTGAGGGGTCCCAGACTGCAAGAGGGCACAGGCCGGGCTGAGGAACCCCCCTCCCCCCCCCGAGGGCCCACATTTTTGTGCACCGGGCCTCTAGTATATATATAAAAGGCCAAGTGACTGGCCATACATCTGTTCTATTGTCCGACTGTATGACCGGCTGGTACATATGATGTGCACTGGCAATTTAAAAATAAAGGTTGACTTGCACATGCGTGATATTTTCCCCGTCTGACACTGGCCGCCCATTTAAATTAATTTGAAGAAAGTTTCCTGTGATACCAGAATTTGCAATGACTATTAATAAATCACAAGGACAAACTCCAGCCAGAGTAGGAATGTTTCTATCTGTACCCATTTTCAGACATGAAGAGCGTATTATGTTAAAGTTGTAAATACTTCATCACAAGGGAAATTAGTCAAGCACTTTGAAAGTGTTTTTACTCTTAATGTGGTAAACAGGGAGATATTAGAATAAGTTTAATTATCAGTCATTGTTTATGTCAATGTTGTTTTATATAATGTTTTTATTGTTTTTATATCATGTTTTTGTTGTTTTTCTATTGTCTTTGTTATTATATCATGCTGTTATTATTTATTTATTAATCAATTTATATATATTTTCATATATATTTTACTAATTTTTTTTCATCTCTGACAATTTTATTATAGAGAAAGGGCGCATAGCAATATTAAAATATTTCTTCTAATTAATTTTCTTTCAATGTGAACAAATACGTGCACCAGACCACTAGTGTTGAATAAGAGTGGTAAGAGTAGACACCCTTGTCTTGTTCCTGATCTTAGAGGAAAAACTTTCAGTTTTTCACCATTGAGTATGATATTACCTGAGGGTTTATCATATACTAGAGGCCCGGTGCATGAAATTTGTGCACAGGAGATGGGGTTCCCTCAGCCCAACCTTCACCCTCTCCAATCCAGGACCCCTTGGGGGATGTCCAACTACCGGTTTTTGGGCCTAAACTGGCAGTTGGACATCCTTCTCACAATCCTGGACCACTCACTCTTAATCGCTCACCTTCCTGCCTGCCTGGTAGCCCCTAACTCCCCCCCCGCTGGCCTAATCCCCCCTCACAGCCCCCCACTGGCCTGGTCACCCCCAACTGCCCCCCAATGGATGCCTGCCTGCCTCTGCGTACCCTCACTGCCTCTGCGTGCGGGCCTGGTCACCCCCAACTGTCCCCCTGCTGGCCTGGTTGCCCCCAACTGCCCCCCCTTGCCGGCCTGGTCACCCCTCATGCCCCCCCCCACTGGCCTGGTCGCTCCATGCAGTCGTTTGGTCATCCTTCACTAATCCCCTTGCCAGCCTGGTCCTAGACAGTCAACTTGTGAGGGTGTGAGGGTTAATTTGCATATTACTTCTTGGTCTCTATTTTTCTTTTTTTGTGCTATCTTTGCCAGGTTTTTATATCAGGATTATATTGGCCTCATAAAATGTGTTATGGAATATTGCCACTTTTTCAGTTTTTGGAAGAGTTTGAGAAGCATACATTTTAAATATTCTTTAAACATTTGGTAGAGTTCCTGTTAAAGCAATCAGGTCCATGAATTTTGTTTTGTGGGAGGTTTTTGATGGTTACTTCTATTTCTTCACTGCTGATTGGTCTATTTAGATTTTCCAATTCTTCATGATTTAGTCTAGGAAGGTTATATATTTCTAGGAACTTATCCATTTCTCCTAAGTTATTGAATTTGGTGGCATATTTCTACCTAATTCCCAACTCTTTACCAGCTATATCCATGTGCTTTACGCACATTTCTACACAATTTCCATCACTTTAACTGTGATTTTCTGGATTCACCAAGCACTTCTCTCTTTGTTTCCAGCTCTTAACCAGCGTTTTCAAAGGGTTTTTTTTACCCTTTCCTACACAGAGTGCAGCTCTTTACCATTGAATCCCAAGTGATTCTAAATATGTTTCCAATTAGTTTCCAGCTCTTTAGCAGCAAATTCCAAGAGATTTCAACTAGGTTTCTACAGAGCGGGCAGCTCTTTTGTCAGTGATTTCCAAGTGCTTTCTAACAGTTTTCTAGTTCTAGATTTTTCCCAGTGTTATGTTAAACATTTATTTTCACTAGTATCCAGCTCTTTACCAGTGAATTCCCAGTGTTTTCAGTTTATACCTCTTGTCTAGCTGTTAACCGCTGATTTTTTAAGTGATTACAGTTTTGTAGAGACTTAGAACTAATTAGCAGTTACTTCCAAGTGTTTTCAAACACATTTGAACAGTTTGCCAATCATTACTAGTGACTTCCTTGTGTTTTCTCACTCTTTATTTACAGTGGTTTCCATTCTTTACTCGTGGTTTCTCAAACACTATCCTACACAATTTCCAGATATTTATCTGTGAGTTCCAGGTGTTCTCAATTAGTATTCTCCTACATTTCCAGCTCTTTGCCAGTGAACACCCAGTGTTTGCCAACCCTTTCATACAGTTTTCAAGGGTCTAAAAGTGAATGCCAAGTGTTTTAAAACAGGTTTCTAACAAGTTTACAGCTCCTTACCAGTGATTTCCAAGTGTTGAGAAACAGTTTTACAGTGACTTAGAAACTAATCCGCAGTGACCTCCAAGTATTTTCAAACTCTATTCTTCCAGTTTCCAACTCTTTATCAGTAATTTCCACCTGTATTCAAATAGTATCTATACAGTGGGCAGCTCTTTGTCAGTGGTTTTTCAAACACTTTGCTACAGTTACCAGCTTTTTGCCAGTGAAGACCCAGTGTTTCCAAACATGTTTTACATACTTTCCAGCTCTTCACCCATGAATTCCCAGAGGTTACAAACATGTTTCTACCTAGTTGATAGGTCTTTGGCTGTAATTTCCAAGTTTTTTGAAACAGTTTTCTACCCATTTCCAGTGAATTCCCAGTATTGGTAAACAACCTCCTATTTTGTTCGCATCTCCTTCCCAGGATTTTTGAACACGTTTCTATGTGGTTTCTGGCACTTTGTCACTGATTTCCAAGTGTTTACAATCAGTTGACCACTTTTTGGTAGTACATTTAAATTTTTCTCAAAAACTTCTCTACCAGATTTTGACCTCTTTGCTAGTGAATCTACTGTGTCTCCCAGCACGTTTTCCTAGTTTCTGGCTCTTTCCCTGGGAATTCCAAGACATTTAAAAACATTTTCTACACAGTTTCAATGTTTTACAAGTAAGTTTTTTTTTAGGTTTTCAAACACATTTCAACAGTATCCAGATTAATTCTAGTGACTTCCCTGTGTTTTCTCACTCTTTTGTACAGCAGTTTCTGTTCTTTACTCTTGGTTTCTCAAACACTATCCTACACTATTTCCAGCTATTTACCTGTGAGTTCCAGGGGTTCTCCACTACTTTTATCCTACATTTCCAGCTCTTTTCCAGGGAACACCCAGTGTTTGCCAACACTTTCATACAGTTTTCAGGGGTCTACCAGGGAATGCCAAATGTTTTCAAACTGGTTTCTACCTAGTTTCCAGCTCCTTACCAGTGATTTCCAAGTGTTGAGAAACAGTTTTACAGTGACTTAGAAACTAATCCGCAGTGACCTCCAAGTATTTTCAAACTCTATTCTTCCAGTTTCCAACTCTTTATCAGTAATTTCCACCTGTATTCAAATAGTATCTATACAGTGGGCAGCTCTTTGTCAGTGGTTTTCAAGTGTTTTCAAACACTTTGCTACAGTGGCCAGCTCTTTGCCAGTGAAGACCCAGTGTTTCCAAACATGTTTTACATACTTTCCAGCTCTTACCCATGAGTTCCAAGGGATTAAAAACATGTTTCAACCTAGTTGATAGGTCTTTGGCTGTAATTTCCAAGTGTTTTGAAACAGTTTTCTACCCATTTCCAGTGAATTCCCAGTATTGGTAAACAATCTCCTATTTTGTTCGCATCTCTTTCCCAGGATTTTTGAACTCATTTCTATGTGGTTTCTGGCTCTTTGTCACTGATTTCCAAGTGTTTACAATCAGTTGACCACTTTTTGGTAGTACATTTAAATTTTTCTCAAAAACTTCTCTACCAGATTTTGAGCTCTTTGCTAGTGAATATACCGTGTCTCTCAGCATGTTTTCCTAGTTTCCGGCTCTTTCCTGGGATTTCCAAGATGTTTGAAAATATTTTCTACACAGTTTCAATGCTTTACCATTGTTTTTTTTTAATGTTTTCAGACACATTTCAACAGTTTCCAGCTTATTCCTAGTGACTTCCTGTGTTTTGTCACTCTTTCATACAGCAGTTTCTGTTCTTTACTTGTCGTTTCTCAAACACTATCCTACACTATATCCAGCTATTTCCCTGTGAGTTCCAGGGGTTCTCCACTACTTTTATCCTACATTTCCAGCTCTTTTCCAGGGAACACCCAGTGTTTGCCAACACTTTCATACAGTTTTCAGGGGTCTACCAGGGAATGCCAAATGTTTTCAAACAGGTTTCTACCTAGTTTCCGGCTTCTTAGCAGTGATTTCCAGTGTTTTCAAACACTTTTGTACACACCTCCATTCATCTATCAACCAGTGATTTCCAAGTGTTGAGAAACAGTTTTACAGTGACTTAGAAACTAATCCGCAGTGACCTCCAAGTATTTTCAAACTCTATTCTTCCAGTTTCCAACTCTTTATCAGTAATTTCCACCTGTATTCAAATAGTATCTATACAGTGGGCAGCTCTTTGTCAGTGGTTTTCAAGTGTTTTCAAACACTTTGCTACACTTGCCAGCTCGTTGCCAGTGAAGACCCAGTGTTTCCAAACATGATTTACATACTTCCCAGCTCTTCACCGATGAGTTCCCAGAGGTTACAAACATGTTTCTACCTAGTTGCCAGGTCTTTGGCTGTAATTCCCAAGTTTTTTGAAACAGTTTTCTACCCATTTCCAGTGAATTCCCAGTATTGGTAAACAACCTCCTATTTTGTTCGGATTTCTTTCTCAGAATTTTTGAACACGTTTCAAATTCTAAGAGTTTTAACCTAATTCACATAGTGTTCCTAGCTATATAGACTAGAATACTTAAGGCTTTTAACCACTTTCCTTCAAAAATGCCAACTCATTGAAATGGAATCATTAATGTAAAAAGTACACTTGTCATTTCAGGGCTGTTTTAACATGAGTTTTCAGTCTTTTTACACAGCCCTACAGACAATACGGCTCCACTTACCTGAATTCCTAGTGTTTCATATACATTCCTATAAAAATCCAGGGTCTGTCATTGTGCATTCTAAGAGTTTTAACCTTATTAACATAGTGTTCTGAGCTCTACAGACTTGAATAACTATGGGTTTTAACCACTATCCTTAAAAAATGCCAACTCATTGAACCAGAATTATAAATGTAAACAGTACACTCATCATTTCAAAGCTGTTTGAATGTAATTTTTCAGTTTTTAAACACAGCCCTACAGACATTAAAGCTCTACTTACATGTATTCCTAGCATTTCATATACATTCCTATACAAATCCCAGATCTATCATTGTGAATTCTAAGAGTTTTATCCTCATTCACATAATGTTCTGAGCTCTATAGACTAGAATACTTAAGGCTCTTAACAACTTTCCTTCAAAAACGCCAACTCATTGAACCAGAATTATGAATGAAAACAGTACACTCGTCATTTCAAAGTTGTTTTAACATGAGTTTTCAGACTTTTAATAGACCCCTACAGACATTAAGTTTCTATTTACTTATAATTCAAGTGTTACATATACATTTTTACACAATTCCATGGTCTATCATTGTCAATTCTAAGAGTAATAACCACATTTCCATAGTGTTCTGAGTTCTATAAGCTTGAATTCTTAAGAATTTTAACTATTATCCTTTAGAAAAGCCAAGTCATTGAACAGGAATTATAAATGTAAACAGTATACTCATCATTTCAAGCTGTTTGAAGGAGAATTCTCATTGTTTTACTACTGTCCTTCAGATATTAAGGCTCCATTTACTTGTAATTCAAGTGTTCCATATACATTTCTATAAAATTCCAGGGTCTGTCTTTGTGAATTCTAAGACTAATAAACACATATCCATAGTGTTCTGAGCTCTATAAGCTTAAATTCTTAAGGATTATAACGAGTTTCCCTTAGAAAAGCCAACTCATTGAACCGGAATTATAAAGGTAAACAGTATACTCATCTTTCACAGCTGTTTGAACGTGAGTTTTCAGTGTGTTTACACTCCCCATTAGATATTAAGGTTCCATTTACTTGTAATTCAAATGTTCCATATACATTTCTAGACAATTCCACGGTCTGTCATTGTGAATTCTAAGACTAATAACCACATTCCCAGAGTTTTCTGAGCTCTATAAACTTGTATTCTTAAGGATTGTATCTAGTATCCTTTAGAAAAGCCAAATCATTGAACCGGAATTATAGCTGCAAACAGTATACTCGTCATTTCACAGCTGTTTGAATGTGAGTTTTCAGTGTATTTACACTGCCCTTTAGATATTAAGGGTACATTTACTTGTAATTCAAGTGTTCCATTTAAATTTCTAGACAATTCCTGGGTCTATCTTTTTGAATTTGAAGACTAATAAACGCATTTCCATAGTGGTCTGAGCTCTATAAGCTTGAATATTTAAGGATTTTAACTAGTATCTTTTAGAAAAGCCAAGTCATTTAATCGGAATTATAAATGTAAACAGTATACTCGTCAATTTATAGCTGTTTTAACGTGAGTTTTCAGTGTATTTACACTGCCCTTTATTTTTTTTATTTGTCTTTATTGAATAAGATATTACAAATGTGTCCTCATCCCAGTTTTCAGTGTATTTACACTGCACTTAAGACATTCAGGCTCTATTAACTTGTAATTCAAATGTTCCATATAAATTTCTAGACAATTCCAGGCTCTATTATAGTGAATTCTAAGACTAATAACCACATTCCCATAATGTTCTGAGCTATATAAGCTTGTATTCTTGAGAGTTTTAACTAGTTTCTTTAGAAAGGTAAACACATTGAAGCGGAATTATAACAGTAAACAGTATAGTCCTCATTTCACAGCTGTCTGAATGAGAATTTTCATTGTTTTAGTACTGTACTTCAGATATTAAGGCTCTATTTACTTGTAATTCAAGTGTTTCATATACATTTCCAGACAATTCTAGGGACTACCTTTGTGAATTCTAAGAATAATAGACATATTACCAAAATGTTCTGAGATCTATAAGCTTCAATTCTTAAGTATTTTAACTAGTTTCCTTTAGGAAAGCCAACACATTGAACAAGAATTATAAATATAAACAGCATAATCTTCATTTCAAGCTGTTTGAATGTAGTTTTCAGTGTAATTTCACTGCTTCTTAGATGTTAAGGCTCCATTTACTTGTAAATCAAGTGTTCCATATACATTTACAGACAATTCCAGGTTCTATTATTGTGAATTCTAATATTAATAATCACATTTCCATAGTGTTCTGAGCTCTATAAGCTTGAATTCTTAAGGATTTTAACTAGTATCCTTTAGAAAAGCCAAGACATTGAACTGGAATTATAAATGTAAGCAGTATACTCACATTTCACAGCTGTTTGAACGTGAGTTTTCAGTGTATTGACACTTTCCTTTAGATATTAAGGATCCAATTACTTCTAATTCAAGTGTTCAATAGACATTTCTAGACAATTCCAGGGACTATCTTTGTGAATTCTAAGAATAATAAGCCCATTCCCATAGTGCTCTGAGTTTTATAAGCTTGAATTCATAAATATTTTAATTATTTTTCTTTAGAAAATTCAACTCATTAAACTGAAATTATAAATGTAAACTGTATACTCTCATTTCACTGCTGTTTGAACGTGAGTTTTCAGTGTATTTACACTGCCTCCTTTAGTTTCCATTGTCCTAGGAGCTATGTCATTGAAGAAATTACTTCGGCATATATATGAGATTTTGCTACCTGTGGATTCCTCTACTAATCTATGGTTTCCTGTCTTACGTTTAAGTCCTTTATCCATTTTGAGTTTATTTTTGTGTATGGTGTAAGTTGGTGGTCTAGTTTCATTTTTTTGCATCTGTCTGACCACATTTCCCAGCACCATTTATTGAAGAGACTGTCTTGACTCCATTGTATGTTCTTGCCTCCTTTGTCAAATATTAATTGAGCATAGTGGTTTGGGTCAATTTCTGGGTTCTCTATTCTGTTCCATTGGTCTATATGTCTGTTCTTGTGCCAGTATCAGGCAGTTTTGGGAACAGTGGCTTTGTAATACAGCTTGATATCTGGTATTGAGATCCCTCCCACATTGTTCTTCGTTCTCAGGATTGCAGCAGCTATTCTGGGTTTGTTTTTTTATTCCAGATGAATTTTTGGAGCGTTATTTCTAGATCTGTTAAATATGCTGTTGGTATTTTAATGGGGAGTGCATTGAATCTATAGATTGCTTTGGGTAGTATGGACATTTTGATGATGTTGATTCTACCAATCCCTGAACACGGTATGTTCTTCCATCTGTTTATGTCTTCCTCTATTTCTTTTTTCAATGTCCTGTAGTTTTCTGGGTAAAGGTCTTTTACCTCCTTGGTTAAGTTTATTCCTAGGTATCTTAAATTTTTTGGTGCAATGGTAAATGGGATTTTTTTTATGTTACTCTTTCTGTAAGTTCACTATTGGCGTATAAAAATGCCATAGATTTCTTGGCGTTAATTTTGTATCCTGCTACATTGCCAAATTCATTTATGACGTCTAATAATATTTTGATGGAGTCTTTAGGGTTTTCTAAGTACAGTATCATGTCATTTGTGAATAATGACAGTGTTACTTCTTCTTTTCCAATTTGGATGCCTTTTATTTCTTCTTCTTGTCTTTCTCCATCAATCGATATGATTATGTGATTTTTGTCTCTCAACATTTTATGTGATGTATCACATTTATTGATTTGCAGATATTGTACCAGCTTTGCATTCCTGGAATAAATCCCACCTGGTCATGGTGTATGGTCTTTCTAATGTAATGCTGGATCCAGTTTGCTAGAATTTTTTTGAGGATTTTAGCATCTATGTTCATCAGGGATATTGGCCTGTAACTCTCTTTCTTTGTGGTGTCTTTATCTGGTTTTGGGATTAGGGTAATGCTGGCTTCATAGCAAGAGCTTGGAAGTGTGCCTTTCTCTTGAATTTTTTGGAATAGTGTGAGAAGGATTGGCTTTACTTCTTCTTTGAATGTTCAGTAAAACTCCCCTGTGAAGCCATCTGGTCCAGGGCTTTTGTTTGCTGGGAGCTTTTGATTACTGTTTCAATTTCATTAGTAGTTATTCACCTATTCAGGTTTTTTGATTCTTCCTGGTTGAGTTTTGGAAGCTTGTATTTTTCTAGGAATGTGTCCATTTCATCAAGGTTGTCCAGTTTGTTGGAGTAGAGT
>NW_005364339.1:1296902-1297882 GCF_000412655.1 Myotis brandtii
TGATTTTGTTTATTTGGGTCCTCTCTCTTTGTTTCTTTGTGAGCCTGGGTAGAGGTTCATCAATCTTGTTAATCCTTTCAAAGAACCAGCTCTTGGTTTCATTGATCTTTTGTATTGTTTTTTTGGTCTCTATGTTGTTTATTTCTGCTCTGATCTTTATTATTTCTTCCCTTCTGGATACTGTGGGCTTTTCTTGTTGCTCTGTTTCTAACTCTTTGAGTTGTAGGGTTAGATAATTTATTGATAGTATTTCTTGTTTTTTGAGGTAGGCCCGTAGAGCTATGAACTTCCCTCTCAGTTCTGCTTTCATTGTGTCCCATAGATTTTGGATTGTTGTGTTTTCATTGTCATTTGTTTCCAGGATGCTTCTTATTTCTTCTTTGATCTCTCTGGTAACCCCGTCATTGCTTAATAGCATTCTATTTAGCCTCCAATTGTTTGATTTTTTTTCAATGTTTATATTGTAGTTGATTTCTAATTTTATGCCATTGTGATCTGAGAAGATGCTTGTTATGATTTGTATTCTCTTAAATTTGAAGAGACTTTGCCTTTGTCCTAATATATGGTCTATCTTTGAAAATTTCCCATGTGCACTGGAGAAGAATGTATATTCTGTTGCTTTGGGGTGAAATATTCTGAAGATGTCCATTAAGTCCATCTGATCTAGTGAGTCATTTAGGATTTCTGTTTCTTTGCTGATTTTTTTGTTTAGAGGATTTATCCAGTGGTGTCAGTGGGGTATTAAATCCCCTACTATGACTGTATTGCTATTTATCTCTCCCTTGATATCTTCCAGAAGCTGTTTTATGTATTTGGGTGCTCCTCTATTGGGTGCATATATGTTTACCAGAGTTATAACTTCTTGTTGAATTGCTCCCTTTAGTATTATGTAGTGGCCTTCCTTATCTCTTGTTATGGCCTTTACTTTGAGGTCTATTTTGTCAGATATAAGTATCGCAACCCCAGCTTTTTTCTCATTT
>NW_005364339.1:1298184-1314125 GCF_000412655.1 Myotis brandtii
GCAGCTACTCGTATACCCTTGACTGAAGACCAGTCCTCTCCTCTGGGGGGAAGAAGCAACCGAGCACGCAGCTTTGGGAGGGACGCACATGGATCAGTGAGGGAGGAGGGGGACACCCGCCTAGCCAGCCAGATCAGCCGAATCAACCCTGGCGATCAATGGGGTGACAGATGTCGCAGCCAGATCGCCCTCACATCCTAATGATATTATTGAAAAGTACTTGTTTGTGGTCATTTTTATTCTTAATGTTTGTGTTTCTTCTTGTCTTTCTGTTTCTTCTTTTTACAGCAGTCCCTTTAGCATTTATTGCATTACTGGTTTGGTGGTAATAAACTCTCTTAGCTCTTTTTTGTCTGTGAAGCTCCCTATTCCACCTTCAATTTTCAATGATAGCTTTGCTGGGTATAGTATTCTTCGATTTATTCCCTTGCTTTGCATCACTTTGTATATTTCATTCCATTCCCTTCTTGCCTGGTGTGTTTCTGTTGAGAAGTCAGCTGATATTCTAATAGGAGATCCCTTGTAGGTAACCTTCTGTCTCTCTCTGCCAGTATCAGGGAAGTTTTCTGTCATTATTTCTTTGAACAGGTTTTCTATTTTTTGCTTCTCCTCCTCTCCATCTGGTATCCCTATTAAGCAAATGTTGTTTCGTTTTGCATTGTCCCAAAGCTCCCTTAGGCTCTCCTCTTGCTTTTTAAGTTTTTTTTTCCAGTTGCTCCTGTGTTTGTGTGTGTTTTCCTACCTTGTCTTCTAATTCGCTGATGCGGTCCTCAGCCTCTTCTAGTCTGCTGTTTAAGCTTTCCATTGTGTTCTTTATTGCAGCTATGTCGTTCTTCATTTCCTCTTGGTTCCTTTTCATGTTGGTGACATTCTCATTCAGCTCCTTATAATTCTCATTGAGTTGTGTGCATTTGTCATCCAGCCGTTTGAGCATCCTTATAACCATTACTCTGAATTCTTTCTCTGATAAGTTAGTAGCCTCAATTTCATTTAACTCCCTTTCTGGTGACCCCTCTTTTTCTTTCCTTTGTGGGTTGCTTTTTTGTCTTCCCATGTTTTGCTGTAATGTTTTAATTGTAGTTCTGATTGCTTTGCTACCCAGTTTCCTTAGGGTGTGATGCTACTGGTGTGACCAATCAGGTCTCCTGGGTTTGGTAGTCTAGTGTAGTTCCCTACTTGGGCTATTTGAGTTCTCTTGATGTAGACCTGTGAGCTGGAAAGGCGCAACTGTGGTGTCTAGATGTCAGCAGCTGTGGAGAGGGTGTTCCAATTTTTGCTGTCTTATGCCCTTGATTAAAATCACACGTGCCCCGCAGGGACTCACAGTGGCACCCAGGAACCATCTATTGGGGTGGTGGGGCTCAGAAAGCCTGTGTTCTGGCAAAGCGTGATTGTGGTGTCCAGAGTTCTGTCACTGTGGGGTGGGTAGACTCAGCTTTTGCTGCTGCCTCCGTGGTTGGATACATGCGATTCCAGCAGCAGCTCACAGAGGGACCTGTGGTGTGTTTTCCAGCAGGGTGTACTGACACACTCTGAAGGGCACTGGCACTCAAGCCACTGGATTGTAGTGTCTGTGGGTAGGTATCCCAGAAGAGGGAATTCAGCGTTTCTACAGCCCAGCAGTGCACCCCTGTTTGTTTAAGTGCATGAACAGCAGGTCTCGCAGTGGGGCCCCAGGGCTGCCTGTGGAGCGATGGTCTTGGGAGACCTGCATGCTGGAAAAGCATGCACCTGTAGTGTCCAGAATTCTGCAGCTGTGGGGTGGGGAAACTCAGATTTTGCTGGTGCACTTGTGGTGGATAGGCTCGAGTTCCCCGTAGTGGCACACAGGAGCACCCGCAGTGAGTTTGCTAGCGCAGGTGCACTGAAGCACTCTGAAGGGCCCTGGCAGGCTATGGGCAGGTATCCAGGATGGGTGAATTTCGAATTTCTACTGCCCAGAAGAGTGCATCCCTATTAGTCCAAGATCGGACCCAGCAGAGGCTCACCATGGCTTCCCCAAAGTCCGCTGTGGATAGATGGGCTGAGGGCAAGTGAGCAACTGTGGCAGTGCAGTTTGCAGGCACAGTTCCCTGGCGCTGAGCTCTGACGCACTCTGTGGGGCCCTGGCGCTGAGGGGCCCTGGGGCTTAATTTGCTCAGCTGGGTGTGTGAGGGCAGTTATTCAGGCATAGGGAATTCAGAATTTCTACTGGGTGTCAGTGAGCTTGTCTCTGTACAAAATCACACCCAGCTTAGTCTCCCAGTGACTCCTAAGAGGAGTCTATGGAGTGGTGTGCCTCAGAGACCTGTGTGCTGGAGATTCACGAACGTGTGTGCAGGCAATGTCAGAGGTCTGCCACTGGGGAGGAGGAGACTGCACTTACTGCTGCAGGCAGTGCATTGCTCCTTTGATGCAGAGTCCCAGAGTCTGCGGGTGTGGCTGCAGGATTTTTGCCAGAGTGGCTGCTAGGTCACGGGCAGTGTCCAAGGCCTATCTGGGCCACTCTCCCCTTAAGATGGCATGGGCTCCATGCCCCGGTCCCGCAGTCCTGGGAGTGTCACAGTGGTGGTAGTCTCTCCGTGTCCCAGAGAGCCTGGTCTGTCAGCCTCTGCTGCTGCTGCAGGTTTAACTGTCCCTCACTCACTCACACACCACACACATCCACACACTCTCCATTCATCCCCTCACTCACTCACTTCCTAACCCCCACCTCCTTCCTGCCAGCCGCCATCTTATTCTATCATTCTATACACTGCCCTTTAGATATTAAGTCTATATTTACTTGTAATTCAAGTGTTCCATATACATTTCTAGACAATTTCAGGGTCTATCATTGTAAATTCTAAGACTAATAACCACATTCCCAAAATGTTCTGAGCTATATAAGCTTGTATTCTTAAGAGTTTTAACTAGTTTCTTTAGAAAGGTTAACACATTGAACTGGAATTATAACAGTAAACAGTATACTCCTCATTTCACAGCTGTCTGAATGAGAAGTTTCATTGTTTTAGTACTGTCCTTCAGATATTAAGGCTTTATTTACTTGTAATTCAAGTGTTTCATATACATTTCCAGATAATTCCAGGATCTACCTTTGTGAATTCTAAGAATAATAAACATATTCCAAAAGTGTTCTGAGCTCTATAAGCTTCAATTCTTAAGTATTTTAACTAGTTTCCTTTAGGAAAACCAACACATTGAACAGGAATTATAAATGTAAACAGCATAATCTTCATTCACAGCAGTTTGAATGTGAGTTCTCAGTGTAATTACACTGCTTCTTAGATGTTAAGGCTCCATTTACTTGTAATTCAACTGCTCCATATACATTTAAAAACAATTCCAGGCTTTATTACTGTGAATTCAAATACTAATAACCACATTCCCATAGTGTTCTGAGCTCAATAAGCTTGAATTCTTAAGGATTTTAACTAGTATCCTTTAGAAAAGCCAAGCCATTGAACTGGAATTATAAATGTATACAGTATACTCGTCATTTCGCAGCTGTTTGAACGTGAGTTTTCAGTGTATTTGCACTGCCCGTTAGATACTAAGGTCCATATACTTGTAATTCAAGTGTGCCATATACATTACTAAACAATTCCTGGGTCTATCATTGTGAATTCTAATACAAATAACAACAACCTAATAGTGTTCTCATCTCTTTAAGTTGAATTTCTAAGGATTTGAACTAGTATAGTTTAGAAAAGCCAAGTCATTGAAACGGAATTATAAATGTAAACAGTATACTCGTCATTTAACAACTGTTTGAACGTGAGTTTTCAGTGTATTTACACTGCCCTTTAGATATTAACACTGCATTTACTTGTAATTCAAGTGTTCCATAGACATTTCTAGACAATTGCAGGGTCTATCATTGTGAATTCTAAGATTAATACCCACATTCCCATAGTGTTCTGAGCTCTATAAGCTTGAATTCTTAAGGATTTTAACTAGTATCCTTTAGAAAAGCCAAGTCAATGGACCAGACGTATAAATGTAAACAGTATACTCCTCATTTCAAAGTAGTTTGAAGGGGAATTCTTATTGTTTTAGTACTGTCATTCAGATATTAAGGCTCCATTTACTTGTAATTCACGTGTTCCATATATATTTTTAGACAATTGCAGGGTCTATCATTGTGAATTCTAAGAATAATAAGCCCATTCCCAAAGTGTTCTGAGTTTTATAAGCTCCAATTCTTAAGTATATTAATTAGTTTCCTTTAGAAAATCCAATTCCTTAAACCAGAATTATAAATGTAAGCAGTATACTCATCATTTCACAGCTGTTTGAACATGAGTTTTCAGTGTATTTGCACTGCCCTTTAGATATTAACGACCCATTTAAGTAATTCAAGTGTTCCATAGAAATTTCAAGACAATTCCTGGGTCTATCTTTGTGAATTCTAAGACTAATAACCAAATTCCCATAGTGTTCTGAGCTCTATAAGATTGAATTCATAACTATTATAATTAGTTTCCTTTAGAAAACCCAAGTCATTGAACCGGAATTATAAATGTAAACAGTATGCTCGTCATTTGTCATGTGTTTAAAGAAGAAGTCTCATTGTTTTAGTACTGTCCTTCAGATATTAAAGCTCCATTTATGTAATTCATGTGTTCCATTTACACTTCTAGACAATACTAGGCTCTATTATTGTGAATTTTAATACTAATAACCACATTCCCATAGTGTTCTGAGCTCTATAAGCTTGAATTCGTAAGTATTATAATTTGTTTCCTTTAGAAAAGTCAATTTATTAAACCGGAATTATAAATGTAAAGAGTATACTCGACATTTCCCAGCTGTTTGAACGTGAGTTTTCAGTGTATTTGCTTCTCCTTTAGATATTACTGCTCCATTTTCTTTTAATTCAAGTGTTCCATAGACATTTCTAGACAATTTCAGGGAGTATCATTGTGAATTCTAAGACTAATAAACACATATCCATATTGTTCTCAGCTCTATAAGCTTGAATTTGTAAGAATTATAATTGGGTTTCCTTTAGAAAAGCCCATTCATTAGACCGTAATTATAAATGTAAACAGTATACATGCCATTACCCAGCAATTTGAACTTGAGTTTTCAGTGTATTTACACTGCCCTTTAGATATTAAGGCTCCATTTACTTGTAAATCAAGTTTTCAATCGACATATTTAGACAATTCAAGGGTCTATCATTGTGAATTCTAAGACTAATAACAAAATTCCCACAGTGTTCTGAGCTCTATAAGCTTGAATTCTTAAGGATTTCAACTAGCATCCTTTAGAAAAGACAAGTCATTGAACCGGATTTATAATTGTAAACAGTACACTCATCATTTCACATGTGTTTGAAGGAGAATTCTCATTGTTTTAGTACTGTCTTTGATATATTAAGGCTCCATTTACTTGTAATTCAGGAGTTCCATATATTTTTCTAGACAATTTCAGGCGGCTCTATTCTTGCAAATTCTAATACTAATAACCATATTCCCATAGTGTTCTGAGCTCTATAAGCTTGAATTCATAAGTATTGTAATTAGTTTCCTTTAGTTTCCTTTAGAAAAGACAAGTAATTCAACAGGAATTATAAATGTAAACAGTACAATCTTCATTTCACATGTGCTTGAAGGAGAATTCTCATTGTTTTAGTACTGTCCCTCAGATACTAAGGCTCCATTTACTTGTAATTCATGTGTTCCATATAACCTTCTATACAATTCCAGTCTCTATTATTGTTAATTCTAATACTAATAACTATATTCCCATTGTGTTCTGAGCTCTATAAGCTTCAATTCATAAGTATTATAATTAATTTCCTTTAGAAATGCCAAGTCATTGAACTGTATTTATAAATGTAATCAGTATACTAGACATTTCCCAGTTGTTTGAACATGTCTTTTCAGTGTATTTTCACTCTCCTTTAGATATTACAGCTCCATTTGCTTGTAATAAATGTGTTTCATAGACATATCTAGACAATTCCAGGGTCTATCATTGTGAATTCTAAGATTATAACCAAATTCCCATAGTGTTCTGACCTCTATAATCTAGAACTCTTAAGGATTTTAACTAGAATCCTTTAGAAAATCCACGTCATTGAACGGGAACTATAAATGTAAACACTTTAGGTGTCATTTCCCAGCTGTTTGAACATGAGTTTTCAGTGTATTTACACACTCCTTTAGATATTAGGGCTCCAATTCCTTGTAATTCAAGTGTTTCATAGACATTTCTAGACAATTTCAGGGACTATCATTGTGAATTCTAAGACTAATAACCTAATTCCGATATTGTCCTGAGCGGTATAAGCTTGAATTCTTAAGGATGTTAACTAGAATCCTTTAGAAAAGCCAAGTCATTGAACCAGAATTATAAATGTAAAGAGTACTCTGGTCATTTCACATGTGTTTGAAGGAGAATTCTCATTGTTTTAGTACTGTCCTTCAGATATTAAGGCTCCACTTACTTGTAATTCAAGTGTTTCATATACACTTAGAGACAATTCCAGTCTCTATTTTTGTGAATTCCAATATTAATAACCATATTCCCATAGTGTTCTGAGCTCTATAGCTTGAATTTGTAAGTATTATAATTTTTTCCTTCAGAAAAGCAATTTCATTAAACTGTAATTATAAATGTAACAGAATACTCTTCATTTCATAGCTCTTTGAACGTGAGTTTTCAGTGTATTTACACTCTCCTTTAGATATTAAGTCTCCAATTACTTGTAATTCACGAGTTCCATATACACTTCTAAAAAATTCCAGGGTCTATCATTGTGAATTCTAACACTAATAACCACATTTTGTAGTGTTCTGAGCTGTATAAGCTTGAATTCTTAAGGATTTTAACTAGAATACTTTCAAAAATCGAAGTCATTGATCTGGAATTGTAAATGTAAACAGTATGCTCGTCATTTCACCGCTGTTCTAACGTGAGTTTTAAGTGTATTTACACTCTCCTTTAGATATAAAGACAACATTTACTTGTAAGTCAAGTTTTCCATATACACTTCAAGAAAATTCCAGTTTCTAGTATTGTGAATTCTAATACTAATAACCAAATTCCCATATTATTCTGAGCTCTATAGGCACAAATTCTTAAGGATTTTAACTAGAATCCTATAGAAACGACAAGTAATTGTTCTTGAATTATAAATCTAAACAGTACATTCATCATTTCACATGTGTTTGAAGGAGAATTCTCATTGTTTTAGTACTGTCGTTCAGATATTCAGGCTCCATTTATGTAGTTGAAGTGTTCCATATACACTTCTAGACAATTCCAGTCTCTATTATCGTGAATTCTAATACTAATAACCACATTCCCATAGTGTTCTGAGCTCCATAAGCTTGAATTCATAAGTATTATAATTTGTTTTCTTGAGAAAAGCCCATTCATTAAACCGGAATTATAAATGTAAACAGGATACTCGTTATATCCCAGCTGTTTGAATGTGAGTTTTCAGTGTATTTCCACTCTCCTTTAGATATTACGGCTCCATTTACTTGTAATTCAAGTGTTACATAGAAATTTCTAGAGAATTTTGGGACTATCATTGTGAATTCTAAGACTAATAAATCCATTCCCATATTGTTCTGAGCTCTATAAGCTTGAATTCATAAGTATTATAATTTGTTTTCTTTAGAAAAGCCCATTCATTAAACCGGAATTATAAATGTAAACAGTATACTCGTCATATCCCAGCTGTTTGAACGTGAGTTTTCAGGGTCTTTACACTGGCCTTTAGATATTAATGACCCATTTAAGTAATTCAAGTGTTCCATAGACATATCTAGACAATTTCAGGGTCTATCATTGTGAATTCTAAGACTAATAACCAAATTCCCATAGTGTTCTGAGCTATAAAAGCTTAAGTTCAAAAGAATTATAATTAGTTTCCTTTAGAAAAGCCAAGTCATTGAACTGGAATTATAAATGTAAAGAGTACACTCGTCATTTGTCATGTGTTTGAAGAAGAAGTCTCATTGTTTTAGTACTGTCCTTCAGATATTAAAGCTCCATTTATGTAATTCATGTGTTCCATTTACACTTCTAGACAATACTAGGCTCTATTATTGTGAATTTTAATACTAATAACCACATTCCCATAGTGTTCTGAGCTCTATAAGCTTGAATTCGTAAGTATTATAATTTGTTTCCTTTAGAAAAGCCAATGTATTAAACCGGAATTATAAATGTACACAGATACTCGTCACTTCCCAGCTTTTTGAACATGAGTTTTCACTGTATTTCCACTCTCCTTTAGATATTATGGCTCCATTTTCTTTTAATTCAAGTGTTCCATAGAAATTTCTAGACAATTTCAGGGACTATGACTGTAAATTCTAAGAATAAAAAACACATTCCCATATTGTTCTAAGCTCTATAAGCTTGAATTCATAAGTATTATCATATGTGTTCTTTAGAAAAGCCCATTCTTAAACCGGAATTATAAATGTAAACAGTACTCTCATCATTTCACATGTGTTTGTAGGAGAATTCTCATTGTTTTAGTACTGTCCTTCATATATTAAGGCTCCATTTACTTGTAATTCAAGTGTTTCATATACACTTCTAGACAATTCCAGTCTTTATTTTTGTGAATTCCAATATTAATAACCTTATTCCCATAGTGTTCTGAGCTGTATAGCTTGAATTTGTAAGTATTATATTTTTTTCTTTTAGAAAAGCCATTTCATTATACTGTAATTATAAATGTAAACAGAATACTCTTCATTTCATAGCTGTTTGAACGTGCAGTGTATTTACACTCTCCTTTAGATATTAAGGCGCCAAATACTTGTAATTCAAGTGTTCCATATACACTTCTAGAAAATTCCAGGGTCTATCATTGTGAATTTGAACACTAATAACTACATTTTGTAGTAATCTGAGCTGTATAAGCTTGAATTCTTAAGGGTTTTAACTACAATACTTTTGAAAAGCCAAGGCATTGATCCAGAATTATAAATATAAACAGTATGCTCCTCATTTCACAGCTCTTTTAACGTGAGTTTTAAGTGTATTTACACTCTCCTTTAGATATAAAGGCAACATTAACTTGTAACTCAAGTTTTCCATATACATTTCTGGAATATTCCAGTCTCTAATATTGTGAATTCTAATACTAATAACCAAATTCCCATATTGTTCTGAGCTCTATAAGCTCAAATTCTTAAGGATTTTAACTAGAATCCTTTAGAAATGACAAGTAATTGTTCTGGAATTATAAATGTATACAGTACACTCGTCATTTCACATATGTTTGAAGGAGAATTCTCATTATTTTAGTACTGTCCTTCAGATATTAAGGCTCAATTTTTGTAGTTCAAGTGTTCTATATACATTTCTAGACAATTCCAGTCTCTATTATTGTGAATTCTAATACTAATAACCACATTCCCATAGTGTTCTGAGCTCTATAAGCTTGAATTCATAAGTATTATAATTTGTTTCCGTTAGAAAAGCCAATTCATAAAACCGAAATTATAAATGTAAACAGGATACCCGTCATATCCCAGCTTTTTGAATGTGAGTTTTCAGTGTATTTCCACTCACCTTTAGATATTATGGCTCCATTTACTTGTAATTCAAGTGTTCCATAGAAATTTCTAGATAATTTCAGGGACTCTCATTGTGAATTCTAAGACTAAAAAACACATTACCATATTGTTCTGAGCTCTATAAACTTGAATTCATAAGTATTATAATATGTGTTCTTTAGAAAAGCCCATTCTTAAACCGGAATTATAAATGTACAGAAGTATACTCATCATTTACCAGCTGTTTGAACGTGAGTTTTCAGTGTATTTGCACTCTACTTTAGATATTGAGGCTCCATTTATTTGTAATTTCAGTGTTCCATAGACACATCTAGACAACTCAAGGGTCTATAATTTTGAATTCTAAGACTAATAACCAAATTCCCATAGTGTTCTGAGCTGTATAAGCTTGAATTCTTCAGGATGTTAACTAGACACTTCATAATACTAAAGGGATCAATACAACAAGAAAATATAACCCTGATAAACATATATGCACCCAATGCAGGAGCACCCAAATAAATTAAAAAAAAAAACTCCTGGAAGATATCAAAGGAGATATTGACAAAAATACTATCATTGTAGGGGACTTTAATACACCACTGACATCACTGGATAAATCCTCTAGACAAACAATCAGCAATGAAACAGCAATCCAAATGACTCACTAGATAAGATGGACTTAATTGACAACTTCAGAACACTTCACCCCAAAGCCTTGGAATGTACATTCTTCTCAAGGTCTTATGGGACATATTCAAAAATAGACCATATATTAGGTCACAAACAAAGTCTCCCCAAATTCAAGAAGATTTAAATCATACCAAGCATCTTCTCAGACCAAAATGGCATAATATTAGAAATAAACTACAATAAAAACAACCCAAAATAATCAAACACTTGGAAGCTGAATAGCATGTTATTAAATATTGATTGGGTTAACAATGAGACCAAAGAAGAAATTAAAAGCATCCTGGAAACTAATGACAATGAAAACACAACAATCCAAAACCCATGGAACACAATGAAAGCAATCCTGAGAGGGAAGTTTATAGCTCTACAGGCCTATCTCAAAAAACAAGAAAAAATGATAGTAAATCATCTAACTCTACAATTCAAAGAATTAGAAAGAGAGCAACAGGAAAAGCCCAGAGTGAGCAGAAGGAAGGAGATAATAAAGATTAGAGCAGAAATAAATGACAGAGACCAGAAAAACAATACATAAAATCAATGAAACCAACTAGAAAAATACAACATTCCAGCACTCAATCAGGAAGAATCTAAAAATCTCAATAGGCCAATAACTATGGAAGAAATTGAAGCAGTCATCAAAAAGCTTCCAGCAAACAAAAGCCCAGGACCAGATGGCTTCACAGGGGAGTTTTACCAAACATTCAAGGAAGAACTAAAACCTATCCTCCTCAGACTACTACAAAAAATTCAGGAGGAAGGAACACTTCCAAGCTCATTCTATGAAGCCAGCATCACCCTAATACCAAAACCAGGTAAAGACAACACAATGAAAGAGAATTACAGGCCAATATCCCTCATGAACATAGATGCCAAAATCCTCAACAAAATCTTAGCAAATCGGATCCAGCAGTACATCAGAAAGATCATACACCATGACCAAGTAGGATTTATTCCAGGGATGCAAGGATGGTACAATATCCGCAAATCAATAAACGTGATACATCACATAAACAAATTGAAAGAAAAAAACCACATGGTCATATCAATTGATGCAGAAAAAGCATTTGACAAAATCCAACACCCATTTTTGATAAAAACTCTCAGCAAGGTGGGAGTAGAAGGATCATACCTCAACATAATAAAAGCCATATATGACAGGCCCACAGCCAACATCATACTCAATGGACAAAAACTAACACCATTTCCCCTAAGAACAGGAACAAGACAGGGATGCCCACTCTCGCCACTCCTCTTCAACATAGTCCTGGAAGTATTAGCCATTGCAATTAGACAAGAAGAAGAAATAAAAGGCATCCAAATTGGAAAAGAGGAAGTAAAACTGTCCTTATTTGCAGACGACATGATATTATACATACAAAACCCTAGAGACTCCATCAAAAAACTACTAGACTTAATACATGAATTTGGCAATGTAGCAGGATACAAAATTAACCCCAAGAAATCTGAGGCATTTCTATACACCAATAGTGAACTTTCAGAAAGAGAGATTATAAAAACTATCCCATTTACCATCGCACCAAAAAAATTAAGCTACCTAGGAATAAACTTAACTAAAGAGGTAAAAGACCTCTACTCAGAAAACTACAGGACGTTGAAAAAAGAGATAGAGGAAGACATAAAGAGATGGAAGAACATACCATGTTCTTGGATTGGTAGAATCAACATCATTAAAATGTCCATACTACCCAAAGCAATCTATAAATTCAACGCACTTCCCATTAAAATACCAACGGCATACTTCACAGATCTAGAACGAACTCTCCAAAAATTCATCTGGAATAAAAAAAGACCCCGAATAGCTGCAGCAATCCTGAGAAAGAACAAAGTAGGTGGGATCTCAATGCCAGATATCAAGCTGTATTACAAAGCCACTGTTCTCAAAACTGCCTGGTACTGGCACAAGAACAGACATATAGATCAATGGAATAGAATAGAGAACCCAGAAATCGGCCCGAACCAATATGCTCAATTAATATTTGACAAAGGAGGCAAGAACATACAATGGAGCCAAGATAGTCTCTTCAATAAGTGGTGTTGGGAAAATTGGACAGATATATGCAAGAAAATGAAACTAGACCACCAACTTACACCATACACAAAAATAAACTCAAAATGGATAAAGGACTTAAATGTACGACAGGAAACCATAAAAATTCTAGAAGAATTCAAAGGCAACAAAATCTCAGACATATGCCGAAGCAATTTCTTCACTGATACAGCTCCTAGGGCAGTTGAAACTAAAGAGAAAATGAACAAATGGGACTACATCAAAATAAAAAGTTTCTGCACAGCAAAAGAAACCATCAACAAAACAACAAGAAAGCCCACTACATGGGAGAACATATTTGCCAACATTATATCTGATAAGGGCCTAATCTCCAAAATTTATAGGGAACTCATACAACTTAACAAAAGGAAGATAAACAATCCAATCAAAAAATGGGCAAAGGACCTAAATAGACACCTTTTAAAAGAGGACATTCAGAAAGCCAAGAGACATATGAAAACATGCTCAAAGTCACTAATCATCCGAGAGATGCAAATCAAAACAACAATGAGGTACCATCTCACACCTGTCAGACTGGCTATCATCAACAAATCAACAAATGACAAGTGCTGGAGAGGATGTGGAGAAAAAGGAACACTTGTGCACTGCTGGTGGGAATGCAGACTGGTGCAGCCACTATGGAAGACAGTATGGAGTTTCCTCAAAAAGCTGGAAATGGAACTCCCATTTGACCCTGTGATCCCACTTCTAGGAATATATCCCAAGAAACCAGAAACACCAATCAGAAAGGATATATGCACCCATATGTTCATAGCAGCACAATTCACCATAGCTAAGATCTGGAAACAGCCTAAGTGCCCCTCAGTAGATGAATGGATTATAAAACTGTGGTACATCTACACAATGGAATACTATGCTGCTGTAAAAAAGAAGGAACTCTTACCATGTGCCATGGCATGGATGGAACTGGAGAGCATTATCCAGTCAATGAAGGAAAAACACCACATGATCTCACTCACTCATGGATAATAAAGACCATTATAAACTCATGAACAAAAATAGATACAGAGGCAGAGCTGGCTCGAACAGAGTGTCAAACTACAGCGGGAAAGCCTGGGAGGGTTGAGGGGCAGGAGGTGGGTGGTGGGGTAAGAGATCAACCGGAGGACTTGTATGCATGCATATAAGCATAACCAATGGACATAAGACACTAGGGGGTAGGGGAGGACGGGGGATTATTAAGGGTGGGAAAAAAGGAGACATATGTAAAACTCTTTGTAATACTTTAAGCAATAAAACAATTAAAAAAAAAACATTAAAAAAATTTTAAAAAAGGATGTTAACTAGAATACTTTGGAAAAGCCAAATCATTGAACCGGAATTATAAATATAAACAGTACTCTAGTCATTTCACATGTGTTTGAAGGAGAATTCTCATTGTTTTAGTACTGTCCTTCAGATATTAAGGCTCCACTTACTTGTAATTCAAGTGTTTCATATACACTTAGAGACAATTCCAGTCTCTATTTTTGTGAATTCCAATATTAATAACCATATTCCCATAGTGTTCTGAGCTCTATAGCTTGAATTTGTAAGTATTATAATTTGTTTCCTTTAGAAAAGCCAATTCATTAAACCGGAATTTTAAATGAAAACAGTATACTCTTCATGTCATAGCTGTTTGAACATGAGTTTTCAGTGTATTTACACTCTCCTTTAGATATTAAGGCTCCAATTACTTGTAATTCAAGTGTTCCATATACACTTCTAGAAAATTCCAGAGTCTATCATTGTGAATTCTAACACTAATAACTACATTTTGTAGTGTTCTGAGCTGTATAAGCTTGAATTTCTAAGGATTTTAACTAGAATACTTTCAAAAAGACAAGTCATTGATACGGTTTTATAAATGTAAACAGTGTGCTCGTCATTTCACCGCTGTTTTAACGTGAGTTTTAAGTGTATTTACACTCTCCTTTAGATATAAAGACAACATTTACTTGTAAGTCAAGTTTTCCATATACACTTCAAGAAAATTCCAGTTTCTAGTATTGTGAATTCTAATACTAATAACCAAATTCCCATATTGTTCTGAGGTCTATAAGCTCGAATTCTTAAGGATTTTAACTAAAATCCTTTAGAAACGACAAGAAATTGTTCTGGAATTATAAATGTAAACAGTACACTCATCATTTCACACGTGTTTGAAGGAGAATTCTCACTGTTTTAGTATTGTCGTTCAGATATTAAGGCTCCATTTATGTAGTTCATGTCTCCCATATACACTTCTAGACAATTCCAGTCTCTATTATTGTGAATTCTAATACTAATAACCATATTCCCATAGTGTTCTGAGCTCTATAAGCTTGAATTCATAAGTATTATAATTTGTTTCCATTAGAAAAGCCAACTCATAAAACTGGAATTATAAATGGAAACAGGAAACTCGTCATATCCTAGCTGTTTGAATGTGAGTTTTCAGTGTATTTCCACTCTCCTTTAGATATTACGGCTCCATTTACTTGTAATACAAGTGTTCCATAGAAATTTATAGACAATTTCAGGGACTATCATTGTGAATTCTAAGACTAATAAACATATTCCCATATTGTTCTGAGCTCTATAAACTTGAATTCATAAGTATTATAATTTGTTTTTTTTAGAAAAGCCCATTTATTAAACCGATGTATAAATGTAAACAGTATACTCCTCATTTCCCAGCTATTTGAACGTGAGTTTTCAGGGTCTTTACACTCTTCTTTAGATATTAAGTCTCTGTTTACTTGTAATTCAAGTGTTCCATAGACATATATATACAATTTCAGGGTCTATAATTGTGAATTGTAAGACTAATAACCAAATTCCTCTAGTGTTCTGAACTCTATAAGCTTGAATTCTTAAGGATTTTATTTAAAAATTTTTTTTTTGCTTAAAGTATTACAAAGAGGATTACATATGTCTCCTTTTTTTCCCGCCCTTGACAATCCCCTGGCCTCCCCTACCCCCAGTGTCTTATGTCCATTGGTTCTGCTTATATGCATGCATACAAGTCCTTCGGTTGATCTCTTACCCTCCCCTCCTGCACCCCAACCCTCCCCGGCCTTCCTGCTGTAGTTTGACAGTCTTTTCTAAGGCTGCTCTGCCTCTGTATCTATTTTTGTTCATCAGTATATAATGGTCTTTATTATCCATAAATGAGTGAATTCATGTGGTATGTTTCCTTCATTGACTGGTTTATTTCACTTAGTATAATGCTCTCCAGTTCCATCCATGCTGTTGCAAATGGTAAGAATTCCTTCTTTTTCACAGCAGCATAGTATTCCATCATGTAATGTACCACAGTTTTATAATCCATTCATCTACTGATGGGCACTTAGGCTGTTTCCAGATTTAGCTATGGTGAATTGTACTGCTATGAACATAGGGATGCATATATCCTTTCTGATTGGTGTTTCTGGTTTCTTGGGATATATTCCTAGAAGTGGGATCACGGGGTCAATTGGGAGTTACATTTTTAGTTTTTTGAGGAAACTCCATACTGTCTTCCATAGTGGCTGCACAAGTCTGCATTCCCACCAGCAGTGCACAAGGGTTCATTTTTCTCCACATCCTCTCCAGCACTTGTCGTTTGTTGATTTGTTGATGATAGCCATTCTGGCAGGTGTGAGATGGTACCTCATTGTTGTTTTGATTTGCATCTCTCA
>NW_005364339.1:1316097-1317334 GCF_000412655.1 Myotis brandtii
TTTCTGATTTTGTTTATTTGGGTCCTCTCTCTTTGCTTTTTGGTGAGCCTGGCTAGAGGTTTGTCGATCTTGTTTATCCTTTCAAAGAACCAGCTCTTGGTTTCATTGATTTTCTGTATTGTTTTTTTGGTCTCTATGTCATTTATTTCTGCTCTAATCTTTATTATCTCCTTCCTTCTGCTCACTCTGGGGTTTTCTTGTTGCTCTCTTTCTAATTCTTTGAGTTGTAGAGTTAGATGATTTACTACCATTTTTTCTTGTTTTTTGAGATAGGCCTGTAGAGCTATAAACTTCCCTCTCAGGACTGCTTTCATTGTGTCCCATAGGTTTTGGATTCTTGTGTTTTCATTGTCATTAGTTTCCAGGATGCTTTTAATTTCTTCTTTGATCTCATTGTTAACCCAATCAATATTTAATAAGATGCTATTCAGCTTCCAAGTGTTTGATTATTTTGGGTTGTTTTTATTGTAGTTTATTTCTAATATTATGCCATTTTGGTCTGAGAAGATGCTTGGTATGATTTCAATCTTCTTGAATTTGGGGAGACTTTGTTTGTGACCCAATATATGGTCTATTTTTGAATATGTCCCATGAGACCTTGAGAAGAACGTATATTCTGTGTCTTTTCGGTGAAATGTTCTGAAGATGTCAATTAAGTCCATCTGATCTAGTGAGTCATTTAGTATTCCTGTTTCTTTGCTTATTTTTTGTCTAGAGGATTTATCCAGTGATGTCAATGGATAAAGTCCCCTACTACAATTGTATTGTTGTCAATCTCCTCTTGATATCTTCCAGGAGTTTTTTTTATGTATTTGGGTGCTCCTTCCTTGGGTGCATATATGTTTATCAGGGTTATACCCTCTTGTTGTATTGATCCCTTTAGTATTATGAAGTGGCCTTCCTTATCTCTTGTTATGGCCTTCTCTTTGAGGTCTATTTTGTCGGATATAGGTATTGCTACCCCAGCTTTTTTTTCATTTCCATTTGCCTAAAAAATATTTTTCCATACCTTCACTTTCAGTCTGTGTGAGTCCCTTATTCTGAGGTGGGTCTCTTGTAGACAGCAAATATATGGGTCATGGTTTTTTATCAATTCAGCCACTTGATGTCTTTTGATTCGAGCATTTAGTCCATTTACGTTTAAAGTTATTATTGAAAGGTACTTGTTTGTAGCCATTTCTATTTTTTGTGCCTGTTTTCTTTCTTAGCTTTTTATTTCTTCTTTTTACACCAGTCC
>NW_005364339.1:1317689-1318149 GCF_000412655.1 Myotis brandtii
TCCCCACCTCAGGGAAGTTTTCTGATATTATTTCTTCAAATAGGTTTTCTAACCCTTGTTCCTCTTTCTGTTGTTCTGGCACCCCTATTATTCGTATGTTGTTTCGTTTCATGTTGTCCCATAGCTCCCTTAGGCTCTCCTCCTGTCTTTTAATTTTTTTCTCCAATTGCAGTTCAGTTTGGGTGTGTTTTGCTTCCCTGTCTTCTAATTCGCTAATTCGGTCCTCCGCTTCTCCTAGTCTACTGTTGAAACTTTCAATGGTGTTTTTTATTGCAGCTATATCATGCTTCATTTCTTCTTGGTTCTTACACAATTTATTGATTTTTTCATTTATTTCTTTTTGATTCTTGCATAAGTTGTTGATTTTTTCATCCGTTTCTTCTTGATTCTTGCATAAGTTGTTGATTTTTTCTTCCATCCAGTTTATGCATTCTAGGACCCTTAATCTGAATTCTTTTTC
>NW_005364339.1:1318255-1323511 GCF_000412655.1 Myotis brandtii
GACATATCTAGATGTTGAGTCGTTCAGGGGCTGCTCCTTGGGTGGCAGTGGCTTCTCGGGCTGTGGTTGCTCCTCAGGCGGTTGTGGTAGCAGCTGCTCCTCAGTTGGCAGCAGCTCCTCTGGTTGGTGCTGTTCACAGCTATTTTGGGTCCTCTGGCTTGTGGGGGGAAGCTTCACACACAGCTGCTGTTCCTTAGACAGAGTGTGTGCTGATCACGAGGCTGCTGTTCCTTGGATGGGGGCAGGCTACACACGCAGCTGCTACTCCTTGAATTGGGGCGGACTGGTCACATTCCTGCTGTTCCTTGAATGGGGACTGGCTGCACGCTGCTGTTGTTCCTCTGATGTGGTAGGCTGCTTGTGGGGCTACTGCTCCTAGGACTTAGACAGGTTGATTGCAAGTCTGCTGTTCCTCGGACGGGGGTGGGTTGCTTGTGAGGCTGCTGCTCTTTGGATGGGAGTGAGCTGCATGCGTGGCTGTTCCTCCTCGGACGGGGATGTGCCACTCACCCGGCTGCTTCTCGTTGGACAGGTGCAGGCTGTTGTGGCTCTGCTCTTTGGACCAGTGCATGCTGCGCAGGGCTGCCGCTCCTTGGACATGGGTTGTCTGCTCATGTGGCTGCTGCTCCTTGGACCAGGGTGGCCTGCTGCTGCTCCCCGAATGGGGCTGGGCCGCTCGCATAACTGCTGCTCCTCAGATTGGGCAGGCTGCTTGTGCCGCTGCTGCTGCTTGGACAAAGGCAAGATGCTTGTGCATCTTCTGCTCCTCGGATGGGGGCAGGCTGCACAGGACTGCCACTCCTCAGACGTAGGAAGACTACTCATGTGGCTGCTGCTCCTTGGACAGGTCAGACTGCTTGCAAGGTTGTTCCTCCTCAGATGGGGAAGCGGGCCACTCACACAGGTGCTTCGACAGGGGCAGGCCACATGAGGCTGCTGCTCTTAGACTCAAGGCAGGCTGCTCACGGGGCTGATGCTCCCTGGACAAGAGCACGCTGCTCACGTGTCTGCTGCTCACGTGGTTGAAAAAATAATGTGAAAAGAAGTAGGAAATAAAGGAAGAAACAAAAAAAAGGAGAATAAAGAAAAAAGCAAAAAAAATAAGCTAACAAAATAATAATAAAAAATAAAAATGAAAAATTGAAATGTCATTCCTTTGGCTGGCTTAAGATCCCAGTTTTCTGGAATGTCTATGATTTTTTGTTTCTGTTGTTGTTGTTGTCATTGCTGGGACTCTCTTGCTCTCTCTTCTTTCCTCATTCTCTTTTCTCTGGAGGTCACTTTCATTGGGATTATCGGTGTTGTGAATACATTCATGTTTTATTTCCTCTGTGTCATGTCTTGTCAAGTTGTATTTTGTGCCTTTCAGTCAACGTGGTAGAGAGTAAGCCACATAATCCAACACCCTGAGAGGAACAAAAATGGGGAGCAAAGAAACAGCCCTGATATGAAAGAAAAGGAGGAATCACCAGAAAATGAAATAAACAAAATGGAGGCAAGCAATTTGTCAGAGAAAGAATTCAGAACAATGGTCAAAAGATGCTGAAAAGGATGGAAGAGAAATTCAATAACATGTGTAAGAATTGAGAGGAAATGAAGAAGAACCAGGTTGAATAAAGAATGACATAGCTGCAATAAAGAACACAATGGAAAGTATTAACAGTATACTAGAAGAAGCTGAGGATCACATCAGTGAGCTAGAAGACAAGGTAGGAAAAAACACCTAAGCATAGCAGGAACTGGAAAATAAAACTTAAAAAGAAGGAGTAGAACCAAAGGGAGTTTTGGGACAACACAAAATGAAACAACATCCACATAATAGGGGTGCCAGAAGGCAAGGGAACTGAGAAAGGAATAGAAAACCCGTTTGAAGAAATAATGACAGAAAACTTTCCTGATATTGGGAAGAAAAAACACACACAAGTTCAAGAAGCATATGAAGTCCCAAACAAGATGAACCTAAACAGACTGACCCCAAGACACATCATAATTAAATTGGCAAACACCAACAACAAAATAATAATCTTAAAGGCTGCCAGAGAGAGACAAAACTTACCTATAAGGAATCTCCCATTAGACTATCAACTGATTTCTCAACAGAAACACATCAGGCCAGACGGGAATGGAATGAAGTATACAAAGTGATGCAAAGCAAGGGACTGAATGCAAGAATACTATACCCAGCAAGACTATCGTTCAAAATTGAAGGAAAAATCAGGAGATTCACAGACAAAAAAAAGTCTAAGGTTGTTTACTACTACCAAGCCAGCAATGCAAGAAATATTAAAGGGACTGCTGTAAAAAGAAGGAATAGGAAAGGAAAAAGAAAACACAGAAATAGAAATGGCAACAAACAAGTACTATCAATAATAACCTTAAACATAAATGGATTAAATACTCCAATCAAAAGACATAGGGTAGCTGAATGGATAAAAAAACATTATCCATATATCTGCTGTCTACAAGAGATCCACCTCAGAACAAAGGACTCACATAGAATGATAGTGAAGGGATGGAAAAAAATTTTCAGGCAATTTGAAATGAGAAAAAAGCTGGGGTAGCAATACTTATATCTCACAAAATACATCTCAAAGTGAAGGCCATAACCAGAGAGAAGGAAGGCCACTTCATGTTGGAGACCGGGTGTAAGCTGACAAGGTCCTTGCACCTGAAGGGGCTAGCAAGGCTGGGACCCTTATCCACACAGTTTTCCCAGACTTGTTTGGATGGTGGTTATCAGTAGAATGAGAGCAACCTTTGTAGAATGAGAACAGCCTTTCATGGCTTACCAAGAAGTCTGTAACTATTTACTGAGATCTGCTGTACTGAGAACTTGTCCTTCTGTTCTTTCCTTCCCTTAGAGATTAAGAGGAATAAAGAATACATTCCTCTTGACAGACCTCCTATTCAGTGTCTTGTGTATAAAAGGCATTATGTGCTTAATAAATTTGCTGTAGTTCCTTGAATGAGCTGCAGTCCTCCCGATCCAGCTTTCCTGTCTTTCTTTCTTTTCTCAATTCCCACCTCCCTACCTCAGCCCGGCTCAACCTGTCAGGCTGGCCCTGACAACTTCATAATACTAAAGGGAGCAATTCAACAAGAGGATATAACTCTGGCAAACATATATGCACCAAATAGAGGATCACGCCCCCCCCAAAAAAAAACACACAAAAAACCACCACCACCACCAACAACAACAAAACTTCTGGAAGATATCAAGGGAGAGATTGACAGCAATACAGTCATAGTGGGGGACCTTAATATCACATTGACACCACTGGAAAAATCCTTTAAACAAAAAATCAGCAAAGGAACATGAATTCTAAATGACTCACTAGATCAGAGAGAATTAATTGACATGTTCAGAACATTTTATCCCAAAGTTACAAAATAAACATTCTTCTTAAGTGCACATGGGACATTTTCAAAGATTGACCACATATTGGGACACAGGCAAAGTCTCTCTTAAATTCAAGAAGATTGAAATCATAAAAAGCATCTTGTCAGGTCACAATAAAATTGGAAATCAACTACAATAAAAACAAACACATGGAGGCTAGATAGCATACTCTTAAACAATGACTGGGTTACCAAATAGATCAAAGAAGAAATAAAAAGCATCCTGGTAACAAATGACAATGAAAACACAACAATCCAAAATCTATGGGACACAGTAAAGGCAGTCCTGAGAGGGAAGTTCATAGCTCTACAGGCCTACCTTAAAAAAGAAAAAGAAGAAGAAAGAAAACAAAAAAATGGTAATAAGTTATCTAACCTGGCAACTTAAAGAATTCGAAAGAGCGCAACAAGGAAAGCCTAGAGTAAGCAGAAGGAAGGGAATAATAAAGATCAGAGTGGAAATAAATGACATTGAGAAAAAAAATTACAAAAGATCAATAAAACCAAAAACTGGTTCTTTGAAAGGGTAAACAAGATTGATGAGCCAGGCTCCCTCAGAAACAAAGAGAGAGGACCCAAATAAACAAAATCAGAAATGAAAGAGGTGAAGTAACAATGACCCCCACAGACATACAAAAGATTGTAAAAAAAAAAATACTACGAACAATTCTACTCCAACAAACTGGACAACCTAGATGAAATAGAGATATTCTTAGAAAAATACAAGCTTCCAAAACTCAATCAGGAAGAATAAAAAAATCTAAATCGGCCAAAGACTACCAATGAAATTGAAGCAGTAATAAAAAAATCTTCCAGCAAACAAAAGCCCTGGTCTGGTCAGCTTTACAGGGGAGTTTTAACAAACATTCAAAGAAGAACTAAAACCTATGCTCAGACTATTCCAAAAAATTCAAGAGGAAGGAACACTTCAAAGCTCTTTCTATGAAACCGGCATTACCCTAAACCCAAAACCAGATAAAGACACCACAAAAAAAAGAGAACTACAGCCAGTATTCCTGATGAACCAGAGGCTAAAATCTTCAACAAAATTCTAGCAAATTGGGTCCAGAATTACATTAGAAAGATCATACACCATGACCAAGTGGGATTTATTTCGGGTGTGCCAGGATGGTACAATATCCGCAAATCAATAAATGTGACACATAACATAAACAAATTGAGAGACAAAAATCACATAATCATATCAATTTATGCAGAAAAAGCATTTGTCAAAATCCAACACCCTTTCTTGATAAAAACTCCCAGCAAAGTGGGAATAGAGGGATCAGACCTCAACATAATAAAAGCCTTATATGACAAACCTATAGCCAACATCATACTCAATGGACAAATACTAAAATCATTTCCCCAAAGAATGGGAACAAGACAGGGGTGCCCACTTTCACCAATGCTGTTCGACATAGTACTGAAAGTGGTAGCCACAGCGATCAGACAAGAGGAAGAAATAAAAGGAATCCAAATTGGAAAACCAGTAAAACTGTCATGATTTGCAGATGACATATTTTATTTTTATTTTTTTATTATTTAATTTTTTTCTGTATCTAAAATTTTATTATTAGAAAGAAATTTAACAGTAGCTATTAGAATTTCCATCAAATATCTATAAAGAGCCATAACCGGTTTGGCTCAGTGGATAGAGCATCGGCTTGCAGACCGAAAGGTCCCAGGTTCGATAACGGTCAAGGGCATGTACCTTGGTTGCGGGCACATCCCCAGTAGGAGGTGTGCAGGAGGCAGCTGATCAATGTTTCTCTCTCAATGTTTCTCTCTCATCAATGTTTCTAACTCTCTATCTCTCTCCCTTCCTCTCTGTAAAAAATCAATAAAATATATATT
>NW_005364339.1:1323597-1333423 GCF_000412655.1 Myotis brandtii
AAAAAAAATTTTTGTTGAAAGTATTACATAGGGCCTCCCCCCGACCCCCTCCCTCTCCCCGTTAACCTGTTCCAGTCCACTCCTGTCCTCCCCCTCCCCCAGGTCCCCACTACCCCATTATCTGTGTCCACAAGTTATGAATATATGCATATAAGTTCATTGGTTGATCTCTCCTACCCAACCTCCCCTGTCTTCTCTCTGAGATTCAACAGTCTATTCATGGTTCTATGACTCTGGGTCTATTTTTGATCATAGGTTCTAAGACTCTGGGTCTATTTTTGATCATCAGTTTATTTTATTTTATTTATTTATTTATTTTGAGGTGTAGAAATCTTTATTTGAATAAACTCCTAAGGTCATTTAGACGTGCAGCCAGGATTGGCATCCCTGCCAATGTGGAACTAGTACTGGAAGTTTGAGGGTCTGCTAGCTTGGTTCCAGTCTGCTCTGATGGACTCAAGCCACTTAACCTTACCATTCTCAGTTGCTTTTTTAAATTTTGTTTTATTGCTTAAAATATTACAAAGAGTAGTACACATGACTCCTTTTTCCGCCCCCCTCTTGACCTTCCCCCGGACTCCCCTACCACCCAGTGTTTTGTGTCCATTGGTTATGCTTATATGCATGCATACAAGTCATTCAGTTGATCTCTTACCCCCCCGCCAACCTACCCAGCCTTATTGCTATAGTTTGACAGTCTGTTCGATGCTGCTCTGCCTCTGTATCTATTTTTGTTCATCAGTTTATAATGGTCTTTATTATCCATAAATGAGTGAGAGCATGTGGTATTTTTCTTTCATTGACTGGCTTATTTCATTTAGCATAATGCTCTCCATTTCCATCCATGCTTTTGCAAATGGTAAGAATTCCTTCTTTTTTACAGCAGCATAGTATTCCATTGTGTAGATGTACCACAGTTTTCTAATCCATTCATCTGTTGATGGGCACTTACGCTGTTTCCAAATCTTAGCTATGGTAAATTGTGCTGCTGTGAACATAGGGATGCATATATCCTTTCTGATTGGTGTTTCTGGTTTCTTGGGTTATATTCCTAGAAGTGGGAGGAATAGTTTGAGAAGGGTAGGTGTTAGTTCTTTGAAAGTTGGTAAAACTCCCCTGTGAAGCTGTCTGCGGACCAGGGCTTTTGTTTGCTGAGAGTGTTTTTTTGTTTGTTTGTTTTTGTGTGTTTTTTTTTAATTACTGCTTCAATTTCATCAGTAGTTATCAGTCTATTCAGGTTTTCTGATTCTTGCTGGTTGAGTTTTGGAAGATTGTATTTTTCTAGGAATATGTCCATTTGGTCAAGATTGTCCTGGTTATTGGAGTAGAGTTGTTCATAGTATTTTTTTTTTTATGATCCTTTGTATCTCTTTGGGGTCAATTGTTCCTTCACCTCTTTTGTTTCTGATTTTGTTTATTTGTGTCCTCTCTCTCTATTTTTTGGTGAGTCTGGCACAAGGTTCATCAATACTGTTTATCCTTTCAAAGAACCAGCTCTTGGTTTTATTGATTTTTTGTATTGTTGTGTTGTTGTTTTTTTGTCTCTATGTCATTTATTTCTGCTCTGAGCTTTATTATTTCCTTCCTTCTACTTACTCTGGGATTTTTTGTTGCTCTTTCTAGTTCTTTAGTTGTAGGGTGAGATAACTTATTATTAGTCCCCCCCCCCCTTTTTTTTGAGGTAGGCTTGTAGTGCAATGAACTTCCATCTCTGGATTGCTTTTATTGTGCCCTATAGATTTTGGGCTGTTGTGCTTTCATTGCCATTTATTTCAAGGATGCTTTTTACTTCTTCTTTAATCTCTTTGGTAACCCATTCGTTGTTTAATAGCATGCTATTTTGCCTCCATATGTTTGATTGTTTTTATTGTAGTTGATTCCTAATTTCATGCCATTGTGATCTGAGAAGATGCTTGATATGATTCCAATATTCTTGAATTTTAAAAGACTTAGCCTATGTCCAAACATGTGGTCTATTTTTGAAAATGTTCCATGTGCACTTGTGAAGAATACATATTCTGTAGCTTTGGGGCGAAATGTTCTGAAGATGTCAATTAGTTCCATCTGATCTAGTGAGTCATTTAGGATTGCTGTTTCTTTCCTGATTTTTTGTCTTGAGGATTTATCCAGTGGCGTCAATGGATACCAGAGTTATATCCTCTTGTTTTATTGATTCTTTTAGTATTATGAAGTGGGCCTTCCTTATCTCTTCTTATGGCCTTCACTTTGAGTTCTATTTTGTCAGATATAAATATTGCTACCCCAGCTTACTTTGCATTTTCATTTGCCTGAAAAATTTTTTTCCATCCCTTTACTTTCAGTCTGTGTGAGTCCTTTGTTCTGGGGTGGGTGTCTTGTGGACTGCATATTTATGAATGATGTTTTCTTATCCATTTAGCTACCTTATGTCTTTTGATTGGAGCATTTAATCCTTTTACATTTAAGGTTATTATTGATATGTACTTATTTGTTGCCATTTTTACTCTTTATGCCTATGTTCCTTCCTTTCATTCTATTTCTTATTTTTAAAGCAGTCCCTTTTTCATTTCTTGCATTGCTGGCTTTTTGGTAATAAACTGCCTTGGCCTTTTTTTGTCTGTGAAACTTCTGATTTCACCTTCAATTTTGAATGATATCTTGCTGGATAGAGTATTCTTGGATTTAGTCCCTTGTTTTGCATCACTTTGTATACTTCATTTCATTCCCTTCTGGCATGACATTGTTTCTGTTGAGAAGTCAGTTGATAGTATAATAGGAGAACTGTTGTACGTAGCCTTCCATCTCTCTTTTGCAGTCTTTAAGATTCTTCCTTTGATTTTTACATTTGCCAATTTAATTACAATGTGTCTTGGTGTGGGTATTTTTGGTTTCATCTTGCTTGGGACTCTCTGTGCTTCTTGGGGGTTATCCTATGTATTTGGTGATTTGTGTGACCCAGTGGTGTGGTCTCTCAGATTTCCTGAGCTGGGTGTTCTAGTGGAACCTCCCCCCCACCCCTTGATTTATTTGGGTTTTCCTGATTAGTTGGGTCTTAAATGTTAGTTTCTCATTTGTTGATGTAGTTTTCTCACAGGTTGTCTGACAATGTGACTCTCACCCAGCTTCATCGTACAAGCTATTGTGGATGTGCTGTGGTTCTGGCTCGGGCAGGGGTTGACTGAGGTTTCACTGGTGTGCGTCTCACCAAGGGGTCCTGGAGCCCACGGCAGAGTGGAGGGGTTCCCAGGACCCGCGGCTGAGTTAGTGAGACTCTAACTCAGTCTCACTAAGTTATGGCGGTGTGGTATGACTGTTACCCAGGTGGCATCACTCTGTGAATCCCTGCAGAGATTTCAGAACCCATGTCCAGGGAGGCAGGCATCCTGGAGTCAGCAGGTGAGGCAGTGGGACTCTGGCCAGGGTGGTTTTACTCGGTGAAACATGAGGGTGTCTAGGAGCCAGGGGCCAGGTATGTGGTGGTCTTAGGATCTGCTGCTGAAACAGCATGACTGAGGGGGTCCAGTAGCTAGCGCCTGGGAAGGCGGAGGTTCCTGGGCCTGTGGCTGAAGTGGCAAGCTTGGTGGGAGGGTCACACACCCCAAGACTCAGCAAGGGGTCCAGAGCGGCAGGCTTGGCAGGAGGAGCACGCACCCTAAATTCAACGAGGGGTCCAGGCACTGAGGTGAAGTCTGCAGCTAAAGCAGTGGGCTTGGCAGGAGGAGCCTCACTCTGAGACTCACAGTGGGATCCACTGAGGCACGGGTTACACAGGGTCTGTGGCTGAAGCAGCAGTCTTGGCAGGAGGGGCGCGCACTCGGGGACTCATAGAAACGGGTGGCTGGGGAGGCTGGTGGGGTCTGTGAGTGTGCAGATGAGATAGCAGGTCTTTGACCCCAGTGGCTGCAGGGTCTGGCAGGTGTCCGAGGCCAGTCTGTATGGTGGTGAGGCTGGGGTCCTAGTCATAGCAGCTCTCTCCTTCAAGATTGCGTGGTTTCTGTGCCAGAGCCGGGCTGCCCTGGGAGTGCTTGCAGTGGTAGCAGGGGCTCCCAGTCCCGGAGAGCTCCTGCCATCCTCCAGATTCCTGCAGGATATAACTGTCCCTCCCTCACACACACATCCACACACTCCCCTTTTACTCACTCACTCACTCACTCATACTCTCCTCATTGCTATCCTGCCGGCCATCATCTTAAATCCTGATTTTAAACCACCTCTTGTGAGTGTAGGGCCAGCTTGTTTCATGTCTTTTCCCCTCTTTGTGGCTCCTTTATATCCTTAGTAAAGGATTTCTGTTCAGGTAGTCTTCATATTGTTGTCCAGATTTATTTTTCTATAATTTACCTGTAATTTTGATATGGTTCTAGGAGGAGGTGAGCACAAACTCTCACCTACTTTGCCATCTTTACTAAAACACCTTTATTTTTATGTCTAGGTTTTGAGTTTAGGGTTAAGTTTAATCTGGGTAAGAATTTTAGTTAGGATTAGAGTTGAGTTTATGAATACAGTTAGTATTAGTGTTACAGTTAGATTTTAGGTTAGAGAGCATCAATTAGGATTAGTGTTATGATTACGGTTAAAATTAAGTAGTTGTTAGGGCTAAGGTTAGGTTTAGGGTTAGTGTAAGGGCCAGATTTGGGTTAGGTGTTGTTAGTGTTTATGTTACAGTTATGGTTGAGTATGATTAAGATTAGATTTAGGGTTAAAGTTAGCAATGAATTTAGAGTTTGGGTTTAAATTAGGTTCATGGTTCAGATTAAGGTATGGCTAGGGATAGGGTTAGTTTTAATGTTAGGGTTAGAATTGGTGTTTATCTGTTAGGGTTTGGGTTAGAGTTATGGTTTGAATTAGGGTTTGGAATAGAGTTAGAGTTAGGATTGAGTTTATAATTAGTGTTATGGTTAACATTAGATTTGAGTTCAGAACTGGAAGTAATTAGGGTTAACGTAAAGTAAGTGTAAGGTAAGAGCTAGGTTTAGGGTTACATTTATGGTTCCTGTAGGATTACCACTAGGTTTTGAATTAGGGCTAGGGTCACTGTTAAAGTTAGAATTAAGGTTAGGGTAAAGTGAGGGGTAAGTTTATGATTATATTTATGTTTAGGGATAGTGTTACAATTAGCTTTGAGATTAGGATTTAGGTTGGAATTAGATTTAGGGTTAGAGTAAGAGCTAGGGTTAGAGTTATATGTAGAAATATTGTTAAGTTTAGCATTATGTTTTGAGTTCATTTTAGGAATTAAGTTTGAGTTAGGTTTAGGGTTAGGTTAAGATTATGATTAGGTGTGAGCTTATGATTAGGATTAGAGTTATGGTTAGAGTTAGATTTAGATTAAAGTTTGGGTTTTAAGTAGGGTTAGAGTAAGGTTTAAAATTAAGATAATGACTAGAGATAATGTTAGGCTTAGAGTTATGGCTAGGATTCGAGGTAGGTTCTGTGTTAGTCTTGAGGTTTGAGTTAAAGATAGGTTAGGTTTTGAGTTAAGGCTGGCGTAACATTTAGGGTTAGGGTTAGAATTATGATGGATTTTATGATTAGGGTCAGCATTAGAATTAGTTTGAGATTAGATTGGATTTAAATTAGTGTTAAAGTTAGGGTAAGGGTTAAGACTACAGTTAGGATTAGAGAATTAGGTTTAGTGTTAGGTTGTGAGTTAGCTTTATGGTTCAGGGTAAGATTAGATTTAGAGATAGTGTTAGGTTAATATTGGGGTTGAGTTTATGATTAGGATAGGGTTAGGTGTAGGGGTAAAGTTAGGTTTAAGTTTAGTGTTTGAATTTAAATTAAGTTAAGTTGAGGTTCATGGCTAGGGTTAGGACTAGATTTAGAGTTAGGGTGGAGTTTTTTATTGCATTTATTCTTAGTGTTATATTATCAGCAGCTTTGAGTTTAACATTTAAATTTAAATTAGGTTGAGGAGCAGGGTAACGGTAATGGTTAAAATTAAAGTTAGTTTTAGGGTTAGACTTTGAATTAGAGTTAAGGTTGAATTTATAATTAGGCTAATGGTGGTTGCTAGGGTTAGTGTTAGATTTAAGATTAGGATTTGGATTTAAATTAGGTTTGGGGTTTGGTTTAGAATTAAAGTTGATTTTAAGTTACAGTTAGAATTAGGTTGAGAGTAAAGTTAGGTATAGGGTTAAGGTTAGGGTTGATTTTATAATTAGTGTTGGTGTTAGTATTAAAAGTGGTCTTAAGTAGGGTTTATGTGTAAATAAGGGTTAGGTTTAGGGTGATGTTAAGGATTATGATTAAGATAGATTTAGACTTATCTTAAATTCTGAATGTGGGTTAGGGCTAGTTAAATAGTAGAGTTTAGTTTTTTTTAATTAGGGTTAGGATTAAAATTAGCTTTGAGTTTAGGGATTGCACTTAAATTAGAGTTAGGTTAATAGTTAGGCTTATGGGAATTATCTGAGTTGATCAGAAAAAGCAATATTAGAATACTAGGCATTCTGGAGGAGCAAGAAAGGGAGCAAGGAATGGAAAGTCTATTCAAACAAATAGTGGATGAGAAGTTCCCAAACCTATGGAACAAACTAGATTCTTGAATCTAAGAAGCAAACAGAGCAGCTACTTACCTCAATCTAAAAATGCCCTCTCCAAGGCACTTGGTATTAAAACTGTCAAAAATTAATGGCAAAGAAAAAATTCTCAAAGGGTTAATTTTGTGTTATGGTTAGGAATACAGGGTGGAGCTAAAAGAGGTTTACAGTTTTCTTGGATGGAAAATAATACAGTAATTAATAAATGATAATACAACTTAAACTCTTTTTTTGGTACTCACAACTGTAAGCCTACTTTTGCCCCACTGTGTATGGTTAGATTAGGGTTTGGTTTATGATTAGGGTAGGGTTAAGGATTGGTTAAATTAAGCTTTGTTGTTGAGTTAGGGCTTAGATTAGGGTTAGCATTACAGTTAGAATTAAAGGTAGGTTTAGGTTTTGTGTTAGGTTTAGGGTTATTTTTAGGATTAGGTTTAGGATTTTTATTAGTTTCAAGGTTAGGTACAACTTTATTGATGGTTATAGTTAGGTTGGTATTTATTTATTTATTTATTTTAGTTTTTTTTCTTTATTGATTAAGATATTACAAATGTGTCCTTATCCCCCATTAGCACCCCACCCCCCACTCATGCCCTCACCCCACTGGTGTCTGTGTCCATGGGTTAGGCTTATATGCATTCATACAAGTCCTTTGGTTGATCTCTCCCCCTTACCCCCACCCTACCCTACCTTACCTCTGAGGTTTGATGGTCTGATCGATGCTTCTCTGTCTCTGGATCTGTTTTTGTTCATCAGTTTATGTTGTTCATTATATTCCACAAAAGAGTGAGATCGTGTGATATTTATCTTTCTCTGACTGGCTTATTTTGCTTAGCATAATGCGCTCCAGTTCCATTCATGCTGTTGCAAATGGTAAGAATTCCTTCATTTTTACTGCAGCGTAGTATTCCATTGTGTAGATGTACTACAGTTTTTTAATCCACTCATCTGTTAGCGGGCACTTAGGCTGTTTCTAAATCTTAGCTATGGTAATTTGTGTCGCTATGAACATAGGGTTGGTGTTTCTGATTGGTGTTTCTAGTTTCTTGGGATATATTCTTAGAAGTGGGATCACTGGATCAAATAGCAATTCCATTTTTAGTTTTTTGAGGAAACTCCATACTGTTCTCCACAGTGGCTGCATCAGTCTGCATTCCCACCAGCAGTGCACGAGGGTTCCTTTTTCTCTGCATCCTCGCCAGCACTTGTCATTTGTTGATTTGTTGATGATAGCCATTCTGACAAGTGTGAGATGGTACCAAAATGGTTTTGATTTGCATCTCTCGAATGATTAGTGACTTTGAGCCTTTTATATATATAGATATATTTTATTGATTTTTTTACAGAGAGGAAGGGAGAGGGATAGGGTTAGAAACATTGATGAGAGAGAAACATCGATCAGATGCCTCCTGCACACCTACTACTAGGGATGTGCCCACAACCAACGTACATGCCCTTGACCAGAATCAAACCTGGGACCTTTCAGTCCGCAGGCCGAGGCTCTATCCACTGAGCCAAACCGGTTAGGGCACAATACTTTCTAATATTCCAAGCAGAACTACAATTTTATGATTGTCATGTAATTCTACAACTATTCTTTAACCAAATTAATAAACATGAAAAAATTTTTCAACCTGTTTCAGGCTGGAGGCTTATAGAGGGAAACTATGTGGTGCAGTGGTAAGAATATGAATTTCACAACCAGGCAAGCTTGGGTTCAAATCTCAGTTCTGTGTTTTATTAGCTTAGTAACACTGGATAATTTGCTTAGCCTCTCTAAGCATTAGGAGGTAAATTTAGAACAAAATACTCACCTCATGGCATTTTGGGGAGGATCAACTAGATCACTTATTGAAAAGCTTACACTGTGTTTGAAATATGAAATACTCAACTATGTAGCTGCTTTATTAATAACAAGACCAAATGAAATGGAACAAAGCAGTTTCTTCCTATAGCAATAATTTCTTATCACTGGTAGTAACAATTCGAAGCCAAGAACCTTAATATTGGGAACAGGGGCTGTGAGCAATTGGCTGGCAGGTCTTGCCCCTGATTGGGGTGGGGGGCCATTGGGGGTGGAGCCAGCTATGGGGAGGGACTGTGGGTGGTAGGCTGGCTGGCCCCAACCCCGAATGCCGTGAGAGGGGTCAATTGTAGCTGGGGAAGGGGCTGTGGGAGGTTGGCCGGCCAGCCCCACCCACAATCAGGGTGGTGGGACCCATTGGGGGAGGGGCCAGCTAAAGGGAGTGGCTGCAGGAAGTTGGCTGGCCGGCCCTGCCTGATTGGGGGGCAATCAGGGGCAGGGCTGGCCAGAGGGAGGGCTAGCGGGAGGTTGGCTGGCAGCCTCACCCCCTGATCAAGGTAGGGAAGACCTATCAGGGGCAGGGCAGCTGGGGGGAGGGACTGTGGGAGGTTGGCCGGCCAGCCCCACCCTGATCGGGCAGTTTTGCTGCAGTGGGCACGTTAGCGACTGATTGTTCTGGTCGTTATGGCATTACAGCTGGCTTTTTTTATATAGAGATAATAAAATCCTAATATGCAAAATGACCAAACGGCAGAATGACCGGTCCCTATAATGTCCACTGACCACTAGGGGGCAGACGCTCATCGCAGGAGCTGCATCTTGGTGGTCAGTGAGTTTTCACAGGCGGAGTGCCACTCAGCCAGAAGCCAGGCTCGCTGCTCTGTAGCATTGCCTTGGAGGTGGGAGAGGCTCCCGCCACCAATGCTGCACTCAACATGGCTGGCGGGCTCACAGCTGGCAAGTGCAGTGGTGGTGGTGGGAGCCTCACCTGCCTCCACGGCAGTGCTAAGGACCCCTTGGGGGATGTTCGCCTGCTGGCTTAGGCAGATATCCCCTGAGGGGTCCCAGACTGCGAGAGGGCACAGGCCAGGCTGAGGGACCCCACACCCAGCCATGCACTGGGAACAAATTTCATGCACTGGGCCTCTAGTTGGTGTATAAAAATGCTATAGATTTCTGGGTGTTAATTTTGTATCCTGCTACATTGCCGGATTCATTTATTAAATCTAGTAGTTTTTTTATGGAGTCTTTAGGGTTTTCTATGTACAATATTATGTCATGTGACTTATGATAGGTTTACTACTTCTTTTCCAAATTGAAAGGCTTTTATTTCTTTTCTTTCTTTTTTTTTGACTGCATCATAAATATATTTGTTGGTTCTGGAAATCTTTTTTTTTGGGGGGGTGGATATTTTTTTTTCTTTTATTTCTTCTTGTCTGATCGCTATGGCTAGCACTTCCAATACTATGTTAAACAGGAGTGGTGAAGTGGGCATCCCTGT
>NW_005364339.1:1336474-1340934 GCF_000412655.1 Myotis brandtii
TCTAACTCACTGATTCGATCCTCAGCTTCTTCTAGTCTACTGTTGAACATTCAATTGTGTTCTTTATTGCAGCTATGTCATTCTTCATTTCCTCTGGATTTTTACACACGTTGGTGAATTTCTTATCCAGATGTTTGAGCATCCTTATAACCATTACTCTGAATTCTTTATCTGACAAACTAGAGGCCTGATACATGAAATTCATGCAAGGGGCTTGACCCTCACTGCCTCAGCCGGCCCTCACAGCCTTGGCTTCATCTGCAAGGTCATCCGGACGGTTGTTCTGCTGTTCAGTCTAATTAGCATATTAGCTCTTTATTATTTAGGATTGCTTGCCTCCATTTCATGTGGTTCCTTTCCTGCCTTGAGTCTTTTCTTTCCTTTGGGAATTGTTTTTGTCTCCCCATTTTTGTTGTTCCTTTGTATTTGTTTCTGTGTAATGTGAGTTGCTGTCACTTTCTGGCCCTGGGTAACCTGTGTGAGATCCGAGAAGTTGAAGTCCCTAGTGGTCCAGTGGTCTGGGACTCCTTAGCCCAGAAGCTGGGTCTGCTTTGAGTCTCACACCTTTATTGTCTCTGCTCTGAGTTGTACTCCCTTCCCCCATGGATCTGGTGCCTTAGTTGTCCACTGCAGATGCTTGAGGTCGGTGGGGGTGCGTGCACAGTTCCTCTGGTGTGCAACTCCCTGTGAGGTCCCAGAGTCCCCTGGCATGCAATTCACTGCACAGCCCTGGCACCCGAGACAGGGTGGTGCCCTAGGACCCTCTAGCTCACACTGTCAGAGTGGTCCTGCCTAGGCAGGGCACCAGGCCAGGTGCCCTTGCCTCACACCATCAGCATGGTCCTGGGGGTTGGACAGGTAGGAGTGAGGCGTCCCTCTGGCTTGCACTCACAGCATGGGGTCCTGGAGTGCATGGTCCTGGAGCATAGGGTCCTGGAGGCTGGGTGGGGAGGCATGGTGCAGGAGGTCTCTGGCGTGTGCTCACTGTGGACATCTGGGAGCCCACAGGGAGGTAGTGTGCCACTCACTGCAGGAGCATGGTGGTGATCCCTTGAAAGTTATGGCTGGCGAGTGTCTCACTGCGTGGGTTCGGGGTGGTGTCCAAGGGCAGTGTGGGTGTTGGTGTGGCCACTTTCCTGGCCTCTGCTGCTCCCCCTTCAAGATGGTGTGGGCTCTGTTCTGGGAGTGCCTGTGGAAGTAGCAGGGACTCTGTCCAGGAGAGCCTGATCCACAAGTTCCCAAGAGTCCTGCGAGATCTAACTGTCCCTCACTCCCTCTTCTCCCCCAACACACATACATACATGTCCACACACTTCCATCTCACTGCTTTACTCACTCTCTTTTCCTCACTGCCATCCTGCTGGCTTCCATGTTTGGAGATTGTTTCTTTAGTTTCTCTTTCTGAGAGTTCATCACCGGTATCAACCTGTAATTTTTTCTAACTTTGGAGTTAGGATAATGCTGGCCTTGTAAAAAGAGCTTAGAAGTCTTCTCTCCTCTTAAATATTTTGGAATAGTTTGAGGAGGATAGGTGTCAATTATTATTTGTATGTTTTGTAAAACTTGGCTGTGAAGCCATCCTGTCCAGAACTTTTGTTTGTTTGGAGCTATTATTATTATAATAATAATTATTATTGTTGCTTCAATTTCATTAGTTGTATCAGCCTTTTCAGGTTTTCTGACTCTTTCTGACTGAATTTTGGAAAATTGTATGGTTCTAGGAATTTGTCCATTTTGACTAGGTTGTCCAGTTTGTTGGCATATAGTTGCTCAAAGGATTTTCTTACAATTATTCGTATTTCTGTGTTGTCAGTTGTTACTTTGCCTCTTTCATTTCTAATTTTATTTATTTGAGTCTTCTATCTTTGTTTCTTTATAAGTCTGGCTAGAGACTCATCAGTCTTGTTTATCTTTTCAAAGAACCATCTTTTGTTTCATTGACCTTTTGTATTAGTTTCTATGCTTTTTATACCTGCTCTGATCTTTATTATTTCTTTCATTCTACTTTGGGCTTTTCTTGTGATCTTGCTAATTATTTTAGTTGTAGGGTTAGAACAGATGTTTGACCCCTTTCTCGTTTCTTGAATTAGGCCTGTAATGCTATGAACTTCCCTTTCAGGATGTTTTCACTGTCTCTCATAGATTTGGAGTTGTGTGTATATTTTTGTTTGTTTCCAGAGTTATTTTTATTTCTCCCTTAACCTTGGAGTAATATATTCATTGTTTAATAACATACTATAAGGTTAGCTTTAGATATAGTGTCTGGGTCCTTCCATGCACATTGTAATCACCTGGAGCGTTATGATTAGGCTTATGATTAGGTAAAGGTAGTTTTAGGGTCAGGGTTAGCATTAGGACTAGGGTTAGGGTTAGGGCTATGGTTAGGATTCAGGTTATGGCTGGATCTAAGGTTAGAGTTAGGGCTAGGGCTATGGTATGGTTAGGGTTCTGGGTAGGACTGGGGTTTGGGTTAGGGCCATATTTAGGGCTAGGGTTAGGGTTAGGGCTAGGTTTAGGATTAGGGCTAAGTTTAGGTTTAGGGTCAGGGATAGAGCCAGTGTTAGTGTGATGATTAGGGTTATGGTTGGGGTTATTGCTAGGGTTAGGTTTAAGATTAAGTTTAGGGTTTGGGTTAGGGCTAGTTCTAGAGTTAGGGTTCATGTTAAGGTTAGGGTTAGGCCTAAAGTTAGGCTTAGGGATAGGTTTGATGTTAGGACTAGAGTTGGGTTATCTTTAGAGCTATGTAACCTAGGGCTAGTGTTAGGGATAGGTCTAGGGTTAGGGCTGGTATTAAGGTTAGTGATAGGGCTAGAGTAGGTTAAGATTAGGTTTAGGGCTAGGTTTATGTTTATGTTTATGTTGGGGTTTTGGCTAGAGTTAGCATTAGTGTTAGGGCTAAGGCTAGGTTTAGGGTGAGGGTTGGGACTAGGGTTAGAGTTAGGGTCAGGGTTAGGTTTAAGTGTAGAGTTAGGATTAGGGTTCTGACTGGTTTTAGGGTTAGAATTAAGTTTAGTGTTAGGGTTAGAGTAGGGTTAGGTTTAGAGTTAGGGCTAGGTTTTGAAATAGGGTCAGGGTTAGGGTTAGGGCAAGTCTAGGGCTAGGGTTAGGGTTAGGGTTAGATTAGTCTTAGGGTTATATTTAGAGTTTTTGTTAGGGCTAAGGGTAGGGTTAGAGTTAGGTCTAGGCTTAGGGTTATGTCCAGTATTAGGGCTAGGGCTATGGTTATATTTCAGGTTTGGGTTAGGGTTAATGCTGGGGCTAGGGTTAGCTTTAGGATTAGGGTCAAGGTTAGCTTTAGGACTAGGGCTAGGTTTAGGTTTTTGTTAGGGCTAGGGTTAACATTGGGGCTAGGATTAGGTCAAGGCTTAGGGTTAGAGTTAGTTTTAGAGCTAGGAATAGAGCTTGGGTTAGCATTAGGACTAGGTTATGGTTATGGTTATGGTTATGGTTAGGATTAGGGTTAATTTTAGGGATAGCTTCTCAGTCCTTCCATGCACATTGTAATCACCTGGAGTGTTAGAATTAGGCTTTGTGTTAGGTTAAGGTTAAGGGTTGGTGTTAGGTCTAGGGTTTAGTGTTAGATTTTGTGTTAGGGATAGGGCTTGGGTTAAGATTACATTTAGTGACATGTTTAGAGTCAGTGTTAGGGTTAGGGTTAGGGTTGGGGTTAGGGTTAGGGCTAGGTCTAGGGTAAGGGTTAGGATGTGGGCTAAAGTTAGGACTAGGGTTAGGGTTAGGGCTAGGGTTAGTTTAAAGTTGGACTAGAGTTAGGGGTAAAGGTAGGGTTAGCATTAAGTTTAGGGATTGGGTTAAAATTAGGGTTAGGGTTAGGTTTAGGGTTAGCTTTAGCATTAGGGCCAGGGTTAGGGTTGGTGTTATTGTTAGGGTTACGGCTAGGGTTTGGGTTAGTGTTAGGATTAGGTTTAGAGTTAGGGTTAGGGCTACAGTTAGGGATATGGCTATGGGTAGGTTTAGGGTAGGGCTAGGGTTAGGTTTAGGGTTAGAGTTAAGGTTTGGCCTAGGGCTAAAGTTTTCCTTCTGACACTGAGTCCTTTCCTTTCTGGTGACCTTTACAGTGATGATGGCTACTTCCTTGGGCTCCAAGACCACTTCTAGTAATTTTAGGATTTCATTCTGGTTTTTTTATTTATTTCCCTCCAGAGGTCAGAAGTCCTCTTTCCTTGTATATAGCCCCATGGATACGCAGGGTGGCAAAGGCATAGCATGAGTCAGTGTAAATGTTAGCATGCTTTTCTTTGCTAAGTTCTAAGGCTCTGACCAGGGCCCAAAGTTCTGCCCTCTGCGCTGACCCTCCTTTGGGCAGAGCCTGTGCCTCTACTGTCTCAAAGTCTGATACTACTGCATACCAGGCTCATCTTTTCCCTTCATCTAGAAAGCTTCTTTCTTTTTTTTTTTAGACCTGTTTTTATATATTTTTTTATTGCTTAAATTATTACAAA
>NW_005364340.1:0-546 GCF_000412655.1 Myotis brandtii
GTAACAAGGACAAATCATTGAAGAGACAGAGGCCCTGTCCCCGTGTTCTGGGGTCAAACGCCATGTGCTTGTTGGTTAGATACACACCATGTGGCTCCCAGAGCCCGGCAGCTGGGGATCCTGGGAGCAGAGGGCACAGGTGAGCGTCCTCAGACCAGGGGACCCACAGGGGAAGGACATAGGCCTGGGCTTGCGTTTTGCCTCCTGATGAGGTGCCTCACGCTGGGCACAGGGAGTGTGGCCTGAAGACCTGCCCTAGAGGTTCCCAGGGCCCAGGTTCAGCTTTGGGAACAGGATGAGAATCTTGGTGGGCGGGGGGCCGTGGAATGTGACCCACAGGGGCCGCCCCAGTGCCTCCTGGCTTCTCCTCGAGGTGCAGGGGGCTCACAGAGAGGAGGCACTTTTTCTATTCAGAGATGACGTCATTATTCACATGGAAAATCCTAAAGAATCTTGAAAACAGACCTGGACATGACTTGATGTGTAAGCACCAACCAGTGGCAAAATGCATCTGGAAAGAAAAACAACCACCACCACCCCCTGCGA
>NW_005364341.1:0-1433 GCF_000412655.1 Myotis brandtii
GTAGCCATTCTAGCAGGTGTGAGGTGATACCTCATTGGCGAAAAACTGAAAGCTTTTCCTCTAAGATGAGGAAAAAAGATGTCCACTCTCACCACTGTTATTCAATGTAGTCCTGGAAGTCTTAGCCAGTGCAATCAGACAAAAGAGATAAATAAAAGTCATTCAAACTGGGAACAAAGAAGTAAAATTGTCAGTTTTGATTTTTTATATAGAAAATACTAAAAACTCTACCGCAAAACTATTAGAAACAATAAACAGTAGAGTTGCAGAATACAAAACCAATGTAAAAAATTTCATTTCATTCCTATATACTAACAATGACATTTCAGAAAAAGAAATGGAAAAAAAACAATTCCTTTTGCGATTGGAACAAAAAGAATAAAATACCTACGAATAAACTTAACAAAGGATGTGAAGGACTTATACAATGAAAACTACAAAGTATTATTAAAAGAGATTTCAAAAAGACACAAATAAATGTAAAGATATTCTGTGTTCCTAATTGGAAGAATCAACAAAGTTAATATGGCATATTACCTGTTAGACAGACCTAAGTAGAGTAAGGATGATGGCCCCGGTACAGAAACTCACCAGGGCAGAAAGCCCCAGATGCTAACCAGGGGCAAAACTGGGAAAACTGGATAGGCCCCCATGGTAGCCTGTCCTCCCCTAGCATATCACTGGTCAGGCGGTTTAGACCCCCTCACATTCTCCTCCCTAAAGATAGGTTTCTGTTGCATTTCAGCTCCAGGCCCAGAAAAGCAGCAAAACCAGACAAGTGATGTTGTGTAGCCTCAGGACCAGCAACATTGACTAATGACCCTCTGCCCTGGCACCAACCAATCAGAGGAGAAGATGACACCTGGAAAGCTGATGAATATTCTATTAAGACCCTCCCCTGAAATCTCCCCTAAGATTTCCACCTGCAAGAAAGAGATAACTAAGCTTTCAGGACAAAGGACCCAGAGCCTGCTCTCCCGCCAAGGTCATTTCCTTCCCCTTCTCCTCTCCCCACAGGCACGTATCCCCTAACCTCTAAGAGACGCCATGAGGCTTGCAACCAGGGAGCAATGGGCAGCTGCAGCTCGTCCCGGGCTAAGCCCCTGAACCTGTCTCCAAGGCCCCCTTTTCTCTGGCTTCTCAGTGAGCCAAAGCAGCCCAGCCCAGGCTCTCCTGCTGCTTCTTTGATGCCCTTCCTTGTTTCACTGCCCTAAGAATATTTTTGCTGCTATCGTGGACCCAATACCCTTTGGCTCAGTACCGTGTAACCCTGCCCTTTGGATATCTCCATCCCCCATTCCCTTTTATTTAAATAAATTTAAAATTTCTTTAATTACTGTCTGAGATGGCTATTTAGCCTTGCCTGCACACCACTGACTTTAACCTTTCATTACCCAATGCAATATACAAAGTTAATACAATCTTCATCAAAA
>NW_005364342.1:0-863 GCF_000412655.1 Myotis brandtii
TTATTATGAATGCTGCATTTTTCAGACAATAGGGAGACAGAGGTTTCCAATCGTTTATGCAAAATACAACAACTAATAGGTAACATGAAAATAAATTTCAAAAAACATTATGATCCATCTGAAGCTATATGTATTGATGAATCTTTGATACCATTTCGTGGCCGCATAATATTTAGGCAATATTTAAAACAAAAACGCCACAAATATGGTATTAAATTATTTAAGTTGTGTGCGGATCTGGGTACATGTATGTTTTTCATGTATATCCAGGGAAAATTTTAGAAAAAGAAAATACAACACCAACTAATGTAATGTGTCTTTGTTGAGATGTATTTAATAAGGGACACACATTGTACACAGACAACTGGTACAAGAGTTTAGATTTAGCATATAAATTATTCGATAATAATACTCATTTAGTAGGAACATTACGTTCAAATTGACGGGGAATTCCTCATGAAGTAACATCAAAGAAATTAAAACAGGGAGAAATTATAGCAAAAGAGAACAAAAAAGGAATAACCATTTTAAAATGGAAAGATAAGCGGGACATCTTACTTCTTTCAACAAAACATACGTCAGAGATGGTGAATGTTGAAAATAGATCAGGTCACTGCTTGAAACCAAAAATTGTAGTGGATTATAATGCAGGAAAAGCAGCAGTTGACATATCTGATCAAATGAGTGCCTATAATAATCCGTTATGAAAATCCATGAAATGGTATAAAAAGCTAGCCTTTGAGCTCCTACTAAATACTGCTGTTCTCAATGCTCGTATTTTATTTAAAAATATTAGCAAGAAGAACATGAGTATCAGAATTTTGGGAGAAATTAGCTGTCCATCTAACAAATTGTCGGGATGA
>NW_005364343.1:0-471 GCF_000412655.1 Myotis brandtii
TTAACTCACCCCAGACATTCCTGGGCCAGATGTAAGCTCTGGACTGGAGAGATCCCGGAATGAATGAACTCCAGGAGGACGGAAAAACGAGCAGAAAAGCTCATTGTCTACCCCCCTTCCTCTTCTCTGTGCAAACCTTGAGGGTCTGGGTTGGCCGTTGTAATTAGTCATTTTTTAAAAAAATATATTTTTATTGATTTCAGAGAGGAAGGGAGAGGGAGAGAGAGAGAGAATCAAGGACCGGCTGCCTCCTGCACGCCTCCTGCTGGTTGGGGATGGAGCCCGCAACCTGGGCAGGTGCCCTTGACCAGGAATCGAACCCGGGACCCTTTAGTCCAGAGGCCGATGCTCTATCCACTGGGCAAAACTGGCTAGAGCTGCAGCCAAATGTTTACTTTAAAAAATATTTTTTTGTAACTTAATTAGCAAAACTTTTTCTTTCTTCCTCTCTCTCTCTCTCTCTCTCTCTCT
>NW_005364344.1:0-975 GCF_000412655.1 Myotis brandtii
ACAGACACAGACAGACACACACATAATTTATACAATGGGATAGTCACACGTGTAAAAAACAAGGAATCACAGTGTAATACCTTGCCAATATAGGATATTTTCTCAATTTTCTCAATTTACTCCACTTGTATTGAATGGGATCTAGAACAGCGCTGTCTAGCAGGACTATAACATGACCCACAAATGACAGAAGTAAAATCAAACAGGCACTGGCTGCCAGCTTCTGGACACCATGGTGGTGCTGCTCCAGTACGTGGGCCCCATGAGCCCACCACCCCGGCAGACAGCTCCTGGGCCCCTCTGTGAGATGCCTGTGGGCACGCACCTCTCCAGCCAAGGGCACACGGCTCTCTCAGCAGAATCCATGACTTCCCCCTCCTGGCTACTGGCTTCTGGACACCTTTGTGAGCTACTGAGGGCTCGCATACCCAGTAAAGGTCGTGCTGTTTTAGCCACAGACACCAAGATTGCCGCATTCCCAGCCGCTGGCTCTTGGACCCCCTCGTGATTCACAGAGTGAAATCACCCAGCCAGAGTCCCACTGCCTCATCTGCAGACTATGGGACAGCTGCCTCCCACTGTCACAGGCTCCGGGACCTTTGCGGTGATTTTTCAGAGTGACACTACCCCAGTAAGAGTCACACAATACTGGCCAGAGTCACACTACCTGAGCCTCAGGCTCTGAGATCCCTTCCTCCAGGCCATGAACTATGGGATCTCACAGTGAGTACAACCAGTGAGACATCATGCAACCCTGTCCACAAGAGCCGGAACCACGAGCACATCCACAACTGCTTGCACAATGAGGCCGGGGTGAGTCACCTTGTCAGACACTCCATGACTAGACTTTATCCACGAATAAGAAACTAACATTTGAGACCCAACTACACCAGAAGAACGAAAATAGCTCAAGTAGAATGCTCCACTAGAAGAACAACCTCAGGAGATCTGAGAGACTGCACCACTGGGTCCCAA
>NW_005364345.1:0-5375 GCF_000412655.1 Myotis brandtii
AAGAAGACAAAGTGATGAGCATGTGGTATCTAAAGTAAAATTTTAAAAAAACTTATGCCACATTCATATAAATGTATATATTGTATAGTAGTACAATGAAGAACAAACACAGTACACCATAGGGTTTATGAATGTAATACTGAGAAAAATAAGGCAGACACAATAGAATACATAGAATATGTTTCCCTTCAAGTAAGATTGGAAAGTGGGGCAAATGGCAGTGTTCAGGAATATATGCTTAGGTTGGAAAATGAAACAGAGAGAGGGTCTCATCATAAAAGTTCAGATGATGGTTTTGAGAAGAGAGAAAGCAGGCTGGTGCAGGTGGTGGTAATGTTTTATTCATTGACGTGGGGGACAGTCACATATGTAAGATTCATTAGGCTGTGCATTGTAGTTCGTTGTAATTTTCTGCATAATTAATCTATATTTTAAAAAAAACATGGAGAGAACAGGGGCCAAAATAACTATCTACATTTGTGAGCATGCATAAACAAAAAACCAGAAAACTTATATTTCTTTTTCGAGGGAAATTTAATGGTTATGAAGATTAAAGGAATAGAAGTATGTAAGTAAAAATAAGATACCTTGCAACAGATTAATGATGCTCAGATTCCGGGAACCAAGGACTATACATAGTTCAGACTCTGAAAGTGAGGCCAAGACTGAACAAAGCAACTTAAATATAAAAATTAAAAATGAATTTGAAGTATCTTGACATTGTTCAAATTTCAAAAGCTATACCAGGGCGAATGTGGGAATGACATTTCAGTTCCTCTGCTCCAAGTGACCCCCTCTCCAGGTTTCCTGTGTATCCTTCTTCACAGCATTTTAGTGGCGATGAGAACACATTACATAAGTGAACCAGAGAGGGCTGGTGCTGGTGCAGATGTGGACATAACAGGGGATGATGGGGCCAGGTGTGGAAGCCCAATGCATTGGGGGTCGGGGGGTGTGACCCAGGCTTAGCGATGGGCCTGGTCCAAGGGTGCCCAATGCCTGAGCAGTCCCCTCACTCATGGCTGGACCTTCTAAGGGAAGCAGAGAGCAGGAACAAGGATTCCTCAGTGAGTCAGCAGGGCCGTTCCCCAGAGGTCCCCAGGCCTCATCCTAACCTCCAAGCTCCTGTCTCCTGCACCTGAACTAGATTTTATACAGCAGGTTGGGACACAGCAGATTCTAGGGCATTGATGGCGAACCTTTTGAGCTCGGCGTGTCAGCATTTTGAAAAACCCTAACTTAACTCTGGTGCCGTGTCACATATAGAAATTTTTTGATATTTGCAACCATAGTAAAACAAAGACTTATATTTTTGATATTTATTTTATATATTTAAATGCCATTTAACAAAGAAAAATCAACCAAAAAAAATGAGTTCGCGTGTCACCTCTGACAAGCGTGTCATAGGTTCGCCATCACTGCCTTAGACAGTGGTTCTCAACCTTCTGGCCCTTTAAATACAGTTCCTCATGTTGTGACCCAACCATAAAATTATTTTCGTTGCTACTTCATAACTGTAATGTTGCTACTGTTATGAATCGTAATGTAAATATCTGATATGCAGGATGGTCTTAGGCGACCCCTGTGAAAGGGTCGTTCGAACACCAAAGGGGTCGCGACCCACAGGTTGAGAACCACTGCTTAGAGTAACACCCTGGCCCCTGGTGCTCCTTATGGCCCTCACTCACTCCTCCAGAGAGACACAGGTCTCCTCCTTGGCTGGTGAGTTTACAAGAAGATGGACATGCTTAGCTGGCCCCTTCCTCATCGCTCTGGTCAACCAGCCTGACCACAGAGTCGGTTCTGAGCTGCTCTCATTCTCTCTGTGGAGGACTGCAAATGAACCACTCTGCTTGAGACTGGATTAATCTGTCCTTTAGTTTTTGTGGTGATGCGTCAGCAAGCCCATTTGTCCTCAGATCTAAAATTATGTCGCATTCAGTAATCTCCTAAATCTTGTTTAATATTTACTCTCCGTGCAGTGAAATAGATTTTATAAATTTAATTTTATAGATGAGTAAACTAGGATTCTGAGACATGACCAGATCACATGACTAGCAAATGATAGAGGGCAGTCCCAATCCTTTGGGGAGTCTTTAAGAGGGTCAATTAAATAGTATCATATCCCTTTCCCTAAGCCCAGTTATGAGGAATTTTAGAAATAAATCAGGAACTGCAGATAGAGGACAAGAATCAACCATATTTATATTAAGAGTTAGGTTGGAACACATGTGCTTGCTAATACCAAATCCCAGAATCAGGCAGATTTTCCTGCTTAGGACTGGGACAGGCCTCCCACCCCACTCCACTTGGCTCCCTTTCCCCTTCCTTCCTTCTCCCTTTCTCTCCTTTCCCCCTCTCTTACCCCCACAGCAAGGAGAAAGCTAGCTCCCTGCAAGTAGCTCACTCTCTCAGAATCTCAGAGAGGAGATGAACACACTAAGTTTAGTCTTCCCCAGTTTGCCAATCAGATAAATTACTCAGCTTCCCTTGGGGGTGGAGTGAATGGAAGGTCAGAGCAGCTGTAGGATAACTCTAATAGTTCTCTAGCCACATGGCAGGAAACATCTGGAGTGGGGAATAAGCATTTACCCCCAAACTCCCCAGATTAATTTTTCTCTTAACCTAATACATTCAACTAATAATACCATGCCTAGGCCTCAGAGAAGATGCACAGGCTCCCAGGACAGTTTCACTCTTATCTTTATGACATTGTTCTCCAAATTATTATGCCTGCCCTTTTGGATTCTCCTGGGACTCTGGAGTCACTATAAAATTTGCCTCTAGAATGCTCTAAAATGGATTTAAGTCATTCAACTTTAAGGCCAGTCTTACTCCAAAGTTGGGAATTCTTTCTCTATTCTATTTCCATTTCCAAATAACGTCCAGCTTCCCTTTCTCAGAGCATGTCAGAGGCGCTTCAATAAGATTTAATGACAGCAGAAAGATAGAAACCATAAAATTTCTCTAGCAAGGAGAGGCTATCGCCATAAAAATACTCTGAATCTGAACATAAGGACCTGCACTATTAGAAAAGTCCCAGGGCAAAACTGGAGTTCAAAGATTAAATCTCTTTTCAAGTTAAAGTCAAAATATATTAGAGTCCAAATGAATTAAAGTCTAATATCAAATTATTTCCCCCTGTGGAATTAAATGTTTGAATTTTAAAATGTCTAAGTTGTAATTAAAACCCAAACCATCCTCCCAAATTTATCATTCAGCTCAGTCTCAGCACAGGGATGCCTGGGTAGAGTTGGTCTTTCAGCAGCTACCTTCTGCGATGCACTCGTAGGAACAGGTCTAGTCCCTTTGATGCTGGGCGGCACCTGGGAGGCCTTGGGCGGCCTCAACCCAATCCAGGTCTTTGTCACAGAACAAGAAGGAATTCAAGAGTGTGACAGAAAGATTTAGCAAGCACAATAATTTATGAAAGCAACAGCACACCCTTGACAAGTGAGAGCGGGCAACCTTCCAGAACGAGACATGCCGATGGGGTCTGGCTGGAATGTTTTTATTAAATGTGGTGAGTGGTCCGGATAGGGTAGTCCCCTCCTTCTGATGCTGGTGGGGTGACTGCTGACACAGCTCACCCTTGTCTCTCTTCTCTATATATTGATTTCTTTTCAGTCCTCCCAATTAGAGGAAATTGGGGAGGGGGGACCTGGGAAACAGGTGGTCAGTGAAGGCCGCATCTGTGATGTTCCAGCCAAGATGGAACAGGGGAGGGATAGAGCTTGAGGCCTCTGTTCCCTATTCTAATTCTCCAGTCTCACCTTCATGTAGACTTTCTGAATTTGTAATGTCAAGTCTCTGATACACTTTAAAGAATCCAAAGGATTCATAAGAAACGAGAGATTATTACAGCATTGGCTCCACACCCACCAAACTTGGAAAACAAGCTGATCTCTGTCCCTAGAGATGTTATCCCATACAGATTATGTTGCCAGAAGGCAGTGTCACCAAAACCATAGCAGAGACTTGGTGCCCATGGCAGAGAGATGCTGGTCTGTCCGTACCAGCTGTCTGCAATCCACTGCCTATGCATTTAAACTACTCTGAGATAAATATTACAGTGAGAGGCTAATTGAGGCACTATGATTTGCATATCTGGGGATAGGGAGGATTCTCCTGTGAATACTACTTTCTCAGAAAATTGACATAAGAGCCATTGCTGTCCTTACATGAGTTGAGAAATTTGCATTGTTGACAGTCCCAAACATCAGGATTTAGGACAGTGGCTTTCTAGCCTCTTCGTAGTGCATTCAAAGCCTTGATTTCTGCTGCTTCCAGTACTGAGTGTGGACTCTGTCAGGTGCCATAGCATCTTAGGTTGTAAGCAGGCATTAGCATTAGTTCCTGGACCACAACTATTGCTGCTGTGCCCTTTTCTTTAGTCACATTCAGGTCCCCCAAAATTGTTTCCCTAAGAATATTTGTCATTTTGATTCTAACTCATCAGTCTAGAATCAAAATGAATTTGTAGACAAGCCTTATGAATCCAAGACAATCTCAACATTTCCTTTTGCAACCCTGATGACAATTCAAAACACCCAGAAAACAATAATTTGAGAAGCCTTCCCAGGCCTGGCGCTAAAAATGTAAAGCCAGAACCTCATGGCTGCTCCCTGTAACACCCCAAGAACTCAGCTCTCATTGGTTCTAAAGCAGCAAATATTGTGTCCAGCAATTCTTATAACACACTCAAGACCTTTCACCATGGCATGTTGCCTCAGCCACCACTTGGAAAAGCTGTGCCTGCTTTTCATGGTGAGCAGGGGCTGCCTGCAGCTTGCCAGGGCCTCCCCGTGGGTCTCTGTTGCTAGAGCCCCAGCCTGCCAGTGATTTAACTGAGGCCAGATCTTTACCAAGGCCAACTCTTGTCTTAAGTCCTGTCTCTATAAAAACAAAAACAAACAAACAACCACTCACTTGTCTGTGGACAAAGCCATCATATCCTATTCAAATCCACCAAGGTCAAAATACAATGTCCCCCAATGTTTAGCATCTTCTCTTCATGTCCCAGAAGTTAAATTCTAACCCCATATGGGTCAGCAATGCAGAGCATTCTGCTGGCCCAGCCATGCTTTTCCTTCTCAAGCCATGATCAGCCTCTGGGCATCCAGGAACTGTAGGAAGCAGGAGCTGAGGTGTGAACAAAGTGCCTCATGCCCACATGTTCCTGCCCAGCATGACCCCAGAGACACAGGGGAGATGGCACCACTGAAAATGGCATTGGGTGGCAGCCATCGGGGGCATATGGGCACTGGTCACTATGAATGAGAACTCAACAGCCCAGAGGACTGCATCCCTTCTCCTGTGTTGTGGGCTTCTGGGCTGTGTCCTGTCCGTGTGTGTGTGTGTGTGTGTGTGTGTGT
>NW_005364346.1:0-520 GCF_000412655.1 Myotis brandtii
GGGACCCTTTAGTCCGCAGGTCGATGCTCTATCCACTAAGCCAAGCCAGCTTTTTTGTAGTATTTGAAAGATTTCTTTAATACTACCAGTTGATAGTTTACAAATAACCCATCTACACTAATAAAAGACAAAGATGCTAATTGACCGTACCTTCGCTACATCCGCCAGCCAATCAGAAGAGTATGTAAATTAACCCAACAAAGATGGCCATTAAATTTGCATACTGCAGGGGGGGGTGGGCAGCGCCAGATGCCACCCAGGGAGGCGGAGCCAGCGATCACCCTAGCCAGAAGCCTGAGGCCTGGGCAGGGGCAGAGCGGGCCATTGGAGTGGGCTGGGGGTCCCCTGCCCAGGACTAATGCCCAGCCAGAGACCTGAGGCCTGGGGGCAGAGCCGATAGCCCAGGGCTGGGGATCCCCTGCCCAGGCCTAAGGCTGGGGCCAGAGGCCTTAGGCCTGGGCAGGTGATCGGAGCGGCCTGGGAGTCCCCTGCCCAGGCCTAATGCCCCTCTGGCCTGGGC
>NW_005364347.1:0-480 GCF_000412655.1 Myotis brandtii
TTCATCCCAAAGCCACAGAATATACATTCTTCTCAAGGGGACATGGATCTGTCTCAAAGATAGACCACACACTGGGACACAGTCAAAGTCTCTTCCAATTCAGGATGATAGAAATCATATCAAGCATCTTTTCAGATCACAATGACATAAAACTAGAAATCAACTACAATTAAAACAATAAAAAAATAAAACACCTGGAGGATAAATAGCATGCTATTTAACAATGATTGGGTTACCAAAGAGATCAAAGAGGAAATAAAAAGCATCCTGGTAACAAACAACAATGAAAACACAACAATCCAAAATCTATGGGACACAGTGAAAGCAGTCCTGAGAGGGAAGTTCATAGCTCTACAGTCCTACAGCAAAATACAAGAAAAAATGGTAATAAATTATCTAACCCTACAACTCAAAGAACTAGAAAGAGAGCAAGATGCATAAGTAGAAGGAAGAAATAATAAAGATCAGAGCAGAGATAAA
>NW_005364348.1:0-546 GCF_000412655.1 Myotis brandtii
ATCTAATTAGCTTGAGATGAGAAAAGAAGTATTATTTCTATTTCATCCCCTGAAGTGCTTTTTTCATCTCCTCTTCAGTTTCTCCCAGGAATGCAATTGCCCTACAGCAGGGGTGGGCAACCCTTGGCACGCGTGCCAAACATGGCACGCCAGTAACTTTTGCTGGCACGCGAAGCCCTCTCTTATAATCTTCCATTTACAATTTTTTTTCTTAATATCAACTTTTTTATTTTTCAGATAAATTCAGTGTAGGTGCATCTTAGATAAATAAATAATTTTACATAACAAGTTATCTTAAAGACCATAGACATGGATTGATGAGAGAGGGGAAGAGCAATTTCTATGCCTCTGCCTTAACTCTCCCTGCCTTCCTAGATCCGACCAGTGTTTTGGTTTCATCCACATACGCTTGTGAATCTTTGTTCTCAGTGATGAATTTTGTTAAGTCTCATAATAGGAGTAGCCTGACGGATGAAAGTAGTAGCTCGTGCATAATCACGAAATATAAACCTGATAATATCAAACGGAGTCATAAAGTTTTCTGTT
>NW_005364349.1:0-322 GCF_000412655.1 Myotis brandtii
GGGGGGCCTTTGGGGCTCCAGAAGGTCAGCGCGAAGGTCTCAGAACCGCGCCCGTGGCTGGTGCTTCTCCTCAGGCCCACGGTCTCCACAGCTGGACGCAGGAGAAAAACAAACTCATTAACCTTTGCAAACATCCCTCCCATCAATCACGCGTTTATGGCTTCCTGGGCTGCGGGCCCTCAGCCCCGCGATCTATTTAATTCCCGCCCGTGATGGATGAGGGCCGGCTGCCCGCTCGTTAGCGCGTGAGGCGGGGCTCCTGCGCAGGTTAATCCCTTTTTATAATTAAACCACACCAGGCCCCCAAGGTCCCAGGAGCCTC
>NW_005364349.1:2938-4581 GCF_000412655.1 Myotis brandtii
AGATGAAGGAGAAGGAGAAAGAGGGGGAGGGGATGGAGGTGATGAAGAAGATGAAGGAGAAGGAGAAAGAGGAGGAGGAGATGGAGGGGATGAAGGAGATGAAGGAGAAGGAGAAAGGGGGAGGGGATGGAGGGGATGAAGAAGAAGGAGCAGACAAGGAGAAGTGGTAGAAGAAGGAGAGTGTCTTTCCAATCAATGCTTCTATAAAACTTTGAACTTCAACCTTCAACCTGCAGCCTACGACCTTCACCCACGTGGGGTGCTGGTGAGCAGTGGCGCACACTCCCTGGACGTCCTGCACCAGCCCCGACAGAGGCCAAGGTGGGGCCGCCTCGTGCCCATTAGGAGGCCAGCAGGGCCGCAGGGCCCAGACTGACACCCACCAGAGGACCCGCCGCGCTCAGCCGGGGGGCTCGGAGCAGGATGAGCTGGGCCCTGAAATGTGGGCTAACGCACAGGAGGCGAATGAGCTTGTGCTGATCCCCTCTCTTCAGATAAATGCACGTCCTCCGCACGTGCGGGGAGGAGAGGCCGGCGTTTATGTAGCTGGAAGCCCAATGCCCAGCTCCAGCGGAGGGACAACCGCGTAACAATCACAGGGGCGCTGGTTACAAACAGCCAATTAGCAGCCACTTGACCGAAGGGGAGTCGCACCCTGAAGGACAGGATAACGGTGTTCCCGGGGGCACCGCTGCTCTTTAAACGCACGCGGCCCTTTCATCCTCTCCGCCGGCACTTGACGATCAGCGCTGCAGGGGCTGGCGCGCTGCCAGGCGATCCAGGAGGATGAAGCCGGGCAGGTGGCTGTGAGGGCTTCTCTCTGCCGGGGTGAGGGGTGCACCTGCCCGCTGGGCGATGCCCGGGAGACCTGGGGCTGGGAGTGGAGCACAGACTGAACAGAACAGCTTCTCTGCGGGCGCAGAGGGACAACCGTACGGACCACGGGGGCTCTGACTGTTGATTCAGCCGCTGGTTTTCTTTGCCTTCAAGCAGAGAACCCCAAGGCGTGGAAAGCAAAGGCATCGCCTCTGCGTGGGTGTAGGAGTAACAATAGAAGCGAAGAGCCCTCATCGCCGGTCCCCAGCACCAGCCTAGATGCCACCCCAGCACGTGATGCTCGTTGTCCCACCAGGTCTCTCCCCTCAGCAATGGGGTCCTCGCAGCTCCTGGGAAACTGGCGACAGAAATAACGCATGCGGAGCTCCTACCATGGGGCACGGCACACAGCGCTCACTTGGTTAACCAGAAGTGTGCGCACAACGACGCTTTCACCGCCAGGAATAAGGAGGGCGGCGACGTGAAGACAAATCTTCAAAAAGCTACCAGAGGCAAAGGAATGTAAATCTCTAGTATTATTATGGTTACTGTCATCACCACCACCACCATCTTCACCATCATCACCATGATCTTTACCATCAACACCACCACCATCACCACCATCATCACCATGATCTTTACCATCACCATCATCACCATCACCACCATCATCACCATGATCTTTACCATCAACACCACCACCATCACCACCATCATCACCATGATCTTTACCATCAACACCACCACCATCACCACCATCATCACCATGATCTTTACCATCAACACCACCACCATCACCACCATCATCACCATGATCTTTACCATCA
>NW_005364349.1:5508-7892 GCF_000412655.1 Myotis brandtii
ACCACCACCATCATCACCATCACCATCATCACCATGATCTTTACCATCACCATCATCACCATCACCATCACCATCACCACAACTACCACTACCACCATGATCACCATCACCATCATTGTCACCATTATCACCATCATCATCATCACCATCACTATCACCATCACCATCATCATCCCCATAATCACCATCACCATCATCACCACCATCACCATCACTATCATCATAACTATCACCATCATCACTATCACCATCATCACCACCACCATCATCATCACCACCACTGTCCTCATCACCACTGTCATCACCACCATCATCACCATCATCATATCCCTGTCAAATATCAGCTCATACAATAACATTGTGCATCTTCTGGTAGAACCGGCAGGAAATTATCATGGGATCCTGTGGATAAATTAGTTTCCAGAACATTGTGCTTCCCTTAAAGTCATTTCTCATCTACTGGTAAAAATGTCCTGTAAATATAACCCAGTAGATATATGCGATGTTCTCAATGGCTATTAATAGCCACACTCTGTTTATTAAGGAACAAAATTGAGCAGCAAAGGAAGAAGCGGGGACCTAAGATGGCAGAGGAGGGTGTACTCAGGTGTTCGTGACATTCGGTGAGTCTCACTGGATGGTCTCCCTGAGTCAGCCCTGCACCCAGCACCCAGCACAGGCAGGGCACGGGGCGGGCACCCATGTCACTCCTGTGATGCGTGAGCTGTCCACGGGAAGAGAACGTCCTGCCCCTTCTCTCTGCACCGCGGTGCCCAGCACAGGGACTGGCACAAGGACGATGTGTAATGAGTATGTTAATCCACACAGTGTCTCAGGGACCTGGTGCCTGGGGCTGCCTCTGGAGCCATAGAATCCGGTGCCAACTCCACAGACTCACAGAGTAACATGGGACTGTGGTGGGTGAGGGGCCAGGGAGGGGTGGTCACAAGGTGTCTTCCGGCCCAGGCAGGGCCTGGTGGGCCATGTCCCCGGCCAGTGCGTGGAGGAGTTCGAGATCGGTGCTGCCAGGGGTTCTTCCAGCACCGCACACTCCAGCCTCCCTGTGTGACCCCGTGTCCCACGCGGTCCTGCCCTGACCTCTGGGCTGACCTTCCCACCGCCGAGGCCTGAGCCTCGGTTCCTGGTGGACTCAGGCAGGGAACGCGCCTTCTCTGAATCCGCAGGATCCTCGCCCAGCCCGGGAGGCCGCAGCAGCTGAGTGGCCCCGGGTCCGCACTGGAAACGGGTCTTTATTGGTCTGTGGCTCGGAGACGGGCCGAGGGCTGGGCCAGGGATGCGTCAGCCGCGGTGAGGTCCTGGCACAGAGGTGACCAGGGAAGGTCCGCTCGGCCAGGTGGGTTTCCAGGTGAGCCAGGTGAGCAGGTAACCGGGAGCACAAAGGGGCGTTGGCTCAGACCTCAAGGCAGCTCTTCCGGACTCGGGTTCCCCTTAGGATCCGCAAAAGTGGGGGCCGGGGCGGGGGAGGGCACCTCGGCAAAGGGGACCGGTGGGCTGGGCGCACGGGAGTCTGTGAAGGAGGCTTTGTGTCTCCCAGACTCTCAGGACCCACAGCACAGCCCCAGCCCCAGCAGCGGGGTCTGAACCTCAGCCTGTGGACAGTGACGGCCCTGACACCCGGATGACACGCGTGTGGGAAAGGGGGCGCAGTGCCCGCTGGATTGCTCAGCTCCGCCCAGGCTCCTCCTGGTGTCGGCCACCTCCCAGGTCTCCCTCCTCGACCCGGCCTGTCCCACCTCCGAGGCTCCTCCCTGGCTTCCCCTGGGGAGGCTGGTCCGACGGGAGTGGAAGTGGACGCCCACACAGCACAGGGCGGCCCATCTGTGCGCAAGTCACTGAAACAGAGGAACCTGTGTGGAGGGATCTAAGCTCCGAGGATTCACAGGAGAGCCTCCCATTGGGCTTCCCCTGACGCTGGGAAGATGAACCCCGGCCGGCCAGTCACCAACCAGGGCCCGCTCCCGATCCGGGGGGCGGGGAGGGGGCACACGGCTTCCAGAGACCCCACTCGCTCCCACGAGACCTGGGTCCTGCGAGCCCAGCGGAGTCGCGGCCGGTTCCTGCCGGGAAGCGTGTGTGTCACGGGCTCAGGCTGCGCTGGCGCATCCGCTCTCCACGCTGGACCACTGGGGGGGTGCCTGGGGGATGGGGGCACCCGGGAGGTGGCGGCGGGAGGTGATGAGCTTGATGCTTAGAGTTGAGGTCGCGCGCCAAGGCCTCTGCTCAGGGCATACTGACAGTGCCTCATCTTAGACATGACTTTTATATTTAAGTTCACAGGTATCAAGGGGTTTTTATTTGAATTACTAGAGACCCGGTGCACAAAAATTTGTGCACTCAGGCTGGGGGGGGGGGGCCCCCCCCCC
>NW_005364349.1:7984-9898 GCF_000412655.1 Myotis brandtii
CATTTGCAGTCCAGGACCCCTTGGGGGATGTCCACCTGTTGACTTAGGCCCACTCCCCGGGGGATCAGGCCTAAGCTTGCAGTCAGACATCCTTCCTGCAGTCAGGGAGCCCTCGGGGAATGTCTGACTAAAGGCTTAGGCCCCCAAGGGAGCTGTGATGAGGAAGCTGGGGTGACAAAAGAGCCACGCTGTCTCGCCCCGCTGCCCTGGGTCGGGTCGCACACAGGACGCCTGCCGCCCCAGGTCGCAGATAGCAGGCCCGGATGGCAGCGGGGCAGGCGGGATAGCGCTGACCCGCCCTGCCTACAGTATGCAAATTAGCCGCCATCTTTGTTAGCAGTTAATTTGCATATCGCACTGATTAGCCAATGGGAGGCGTAGCGAAGGTATGGTAAATTACCATGTTTGTCTATTATTAGATAGGATTCTATAAACACATTACATCGAAAGCACATTTATGACAATTCAAAATATTCTTAGAAAAGCAGAAATCACTGAGACCCATACACAGTTACCTGTGTATTTTGGACAAATGTGTTGGGAATTTCCACTTAACTAGAGGTCTGTGTGTGCGTGTGCATGTGCGTGTGCGGGTATGCATGAGCCTGCACCTGTGAGTGTGCATGTGTGCGGGCATGCATGTGTATACCTGCATGTGTGCATGCGTGTGCGCGCGTGTGTGTGCAGGTTCTCTGGTGTGAGTGCCCCGCTGCACAGCTGCAGCCCGGCCCCCGGGCAGGTGCCCCTTGCAGGTGTGTGGCTCCGAGTCACGCTCTCCTGAAAGCCGCTCCCCCTCCTCTTTCCCCCGTCTGCCCGCCTGGGAGGCGACAGCAGTCACAGTGTGTTTCAGAGACAATGTGAAGAAACGCTGCAAACAAAACCCGGCCTAATACCTTTCCAAGAAGCTATTGAATCTTGTAGCTGCAGCCGCGGAGAGTCCCACCGCGATTCCCCAGATGCCCCCTCGCCAACCCCCTCCCCCCCGTGTGACTATTTTTAGGCTGCATCGCACCTAAGCGGCTGTGCAGAGAAGGCGCCGTGTGCCAAGCCGACGTGCCAACCCTTCCTCCAAGCCACTTAGCTCGATCCAAGAGCAGCCGCCTGCCTGCGCTGCTCCTCATGTATCAGATTCCAGCAACAATATGCCATTCTCTTTGAATTCTTTTCAAGTGTCGGGTGCACATTCATCTCTCCCGGTAGCTATTATCACGGCGCCGAGTCAGCGCCGTGCCAGGAGACAGGATGAAAACTGGGAGAAATAATCGTCACCCACGCGTGTGCTCTGTCGGCAGGATTCGCCGCCTCTGGATGGCGGGCACGTGCGGGTGTTTGAGTGCACTTTCGGTTTTCACTGCGATGTTTGGCATCAAGTAGAATATTCACACCCAAAATAACATTAACACGGCTAAGTGCAAAAACTCTTTGCATTACCAAGTAAAACGTACTGGCTCTTCTGAAATGTTGGAACCAATGTATAATTTTTCCTGGGGATAGGATGCACTGGCTAAAAAATGACCATTCTCACCAACTTCATCATATTGATCACCACCACCATCACCACCACCATCACCACCACCATCATCACCACCACCATCACCACCACCATCATCACCACCACCATCACCACCACCATCATCACCACCACCATCACCACCACCATCATCACCACCACCATCACCACCACCATCATCACCACCACCATCACCACCACCATCATCACCACCACCATCACCATCACCATCATTATCACCATCACTATCACCGTCATCACCATCATCATCACCATCATCACCACTAGCACCACCATCATCACCATCACCATCACTATCACCATCACCACCATCATCATCAACATCACCATCATCATCATCATCATCACTATCACCACCATCATCACCATCACCATCACCATCA
>NW_005364349.1:10022-12042 GCF_000412655.1 Myotis brandtii
CATCACCATCACCATCACCATCACCATCACTATCACCATCACCACCATCATCATCACCATCACCATCATCACCATCATCATCACCATCACCACCATCATCATAACCATCATCATCATCATGGTCACCATCACCATCATCATGAACACCACCACCACCATCACCACCATGATCACCACCATCACCACCATGACCACCATCAGAATGTGATTACCATCTGTGTCTGCTGGCGAACCAGCTGACGGATGCCCAGACCGCGCTCCGCATGTTCAGGCGGCATCTTCAATCATCGCAGCAGCCTTGCCGCATACGCACTAGGTTCTTTTTTTTTTCTTCTTCGAATAGATCCTAGCAAAGTTAAAGTGACTTTTTCAAGACTAAATAGCTGTAAATTGCAGGACTGAACACAGATCTCTGAAACGCCCTCACCTTTCCCATCACCCCAGTTTACTCCCTAATGTGCTAAATTGCCTCAGAGCCCTGGGCTGCGACAATGACAGGGGACCTCGGCGCCGCCTGCTGCCCTCTGGGACGGCGGAGGAAATTGCTCCCGCATTGAGTTTTTCCAGCCCTGCTGTGCCTCCTCCACGACATGGCGCCTGTGAATGCCCTGCAGGGCCACCCCTCTCTGCGGCCTCTCTCCCTCGCTGTCTCTCCAGGGGCCGCCTGGGTGGAGACTTCCCGGCCATCCGGGTCGCACCTGGGCCCTCGCAGCTGCTGGGGAAAGGCCGTCAGCCTGGCACCGCGCTGGCCGGCTCGCAGGGAGAGGCTGCTGGTCGGGAGGACCCTGGGCATTTGCTTCTGAGCCGGGAAGACCCACCTGGGCCCTGACCTCCTGGGAACTGGTCTTGACCGGGCCCGCACCTCCCCAAACACTCCTGGTGCCTCTCACAGTGTTTCTTCAACCCGCCCCTTCTCACCCCAGGTTCCCTCGGCATCGCTTGTGCCTTAGTTGGTCCTCCTGTCAATGGAAATGTTACTGAGCTGCACCCGATAGTCCACGAAACCCAACAAACTCATGAAACCGGACCTGTTTCATGACCATCACCATCACCATCAACACCATCATCACCATCATCACTATCATCATCATCATCATCACTTGCTTAGCCAAGCGCATTGGAAGGTGCCAGACACAAAGAAGAATAAGATTCACCCATAGGGTACTTACAATCAATTGGCAAAAAGATATTCCAAAGTTAACATCTAAAGAGGCAGCTTCTATTCAGCTCCAGCTTATTGGTGTCAGATAGGAAAGAGGCATTCTACGTTAAATGTTTTCAACTAACTCAGATCTGAAAACCCATACACCCCTATGTTATGTGAGGGAAATAGGACTTATTGTCACCATCATACAATCATCACCATCATAATCACCATCATCACCATCATCATCATCACAATCATCACCATCATAATCACCATCACCACCATCATCATCATCACAATCATCACCATCATCACCATCATCACCACCATCATCATCATCACAATCATCACCATCATAATCACCATCACCACCATCATCATCATCACAATCATCACCATCATAATCACCATCACCACCATCATCATCATCACAATCATCACCATCATAATCACCATCACCACCATCATCATCATCACAATCATCACCATCATAATCACCATCACCACCATCATCATCATCACAATCATCACCATCATAATCACCATCACCACCATCATCATCATCACAATCATCACCATCATAATCACCATCACCACCATCATCATCATCACAATCATCACCATCATAATCACCATCACCACCATCATCATCATCACAATCATCACCATCATAATCACCATCACCACCATCATCATCATCACAATCATCACCATCATAATCACCATCACCACCATCATCATCATCACAATCATCACCATCATAATCACCATCACCACCATCATCATCATCACAATCATCACCATCATCACCATCATCATACAATCATCACCATCATAATCACCACCATCATAATCATCACCATCATCACCATC
>NW_005364349.1:13319-14894 GCF_000412655.1 Myotis brandtii
TCAATGATGGTGGTGATGGTGATGGTGATGGTGGTGGTGATGATGGTGATGATGGTGATGATGGTGATGATGATAATGACAAGATGATGAGGACAACAATGGCCTCTGGGTTAAGCAACTGCGTTGTCACACAGCTGTGTGTGAGTGCCCACCTCAGGGAGGTTGTAGAAATGCATAAAGTATAGAAGGTGCTTAGAAGAGGACTTAGCACATAGTAAGGACTCGGCAAACATGGCCAGTTTCTCCTGGAAGATGGTAATGCCTGGGCCCTAAAATGACAAGGATGATGAGGACAACAATGGCCTCTGGGTTAAGCGCCTGCGTTGTCACACAGCTGTGTGTGAGTGCCCACCTCAGGGAGGTTGTAGAAATGCATAAATTATAGAAGGTGCTTAGAAGAGGACTTAGCACATAGTAAGGACTCGGCAAACATGGCCAGTTTCTCCTGGAAGATGGTAATGCCTGGGCCCTAAGAGCCCACGCGCACCCAGAGCCCCTGGTGAACATGCTGAGCCGAGGCCCTGAGTTCCTGCCCTCGCAGAGCCTCCTCCTTCTCCCTGGACTGTAGACCCAGCGACAACGCTATGGCTGCATCTGTCTGGGTGTGTCCCTCAGGCTAAGGCATTTGAACACGGCAATGTCAGAACACAGGGGTCGTCCACACCCATTGGCTGGGGGCGAGATCGGGAGGTGGTAGCGTGGGGGTTGGGTGACAGGGAGTGGTGACCTCCAGCTCTGAGCTCTTGTCCGGGTGCAGCACCAGCCGGTTCTGGAAGCCGGACTGAGTCCCTGCTCCTCTGACACAATCAGGGTCATACAGCGAGATCCCTCCCCTCCCCCGCCTCCATTTACATTCTGCAAAGTTCCCTCTGGTTTTTGCAAACCAGCCCCAAGCCCCTCCTTTGAGTCGGGGCGCAGCTGTGCTCCAGGAGACGGATGGCCGAGAGGCTCCTGTCCAGCACCGCCCGTGGCGCCTGCTGACCCGCCCTCGGCTGCACAGAGGGGAAGGCAGAGCCTGTGAATTATTCCGCCAGCCACGGCCACGAGCGGCTCGCTGTGTCCCATCCTGCCTCCCACCCGATGCCAGGCCAGGTGTGCACCCCTCACTCCCGCTGGGCATGTCACCGGCTCAGCGGCCTCCTCGGCTCCCTGCCCGGATGCAGAGCCGCAGCTGTCCGTGTCAGCAGCAGGTGCTCGTGTGTGACACACACCTGCTCCCTGACGGGGGGTGGCCTCGCTCACCGGGTCTCCACAGGCCTGACACCGAGGTCCCAAGCAGAAAAGGAAGCGCACCTGCTGGACAAGATGTGCTCCTCACTTCACTCAGCTTTTTGTTGTTGTGGATCCTCAGCCGCGGACATTTCCCATTGATTTTAGAGAGAGTGGGAGAGAGAGGGAGAGACAGAGAAACATCGATGTGAGAGAAACCCATCGGTTGGTTGCCTCCTGCACGCTCCCTGACCAGGACCTGGGCGGGGAGGAGCCTGCAACCCAGGTACGTGCCCTTGATCGAACCCAGAACCCTTTGGTCTGCAGGCCGAGGCTCTATCCACTGAGCCACACCGGCCAGGGTTC
>NW_005364349.1:15169-16527 GCF_000412655.1 Myotis brandtii
ACCTGCTCTGGGGATGAGCAGCGGGTCTCGGCCGCGTGTCTTAGTCTCAGTGAGACCGAGCGTCTGCTCGCAGGTTTACGCCGTTTTGATTCACTTTCCACCGACTGACTCGGTCACAGCGTTTGCCCATTTTCCTCGTGTTTCTCCCGATTGTTGTTTTGTAGCCTCTGTCCACAGAAGACACCTCTTTGCCTGGCCAGCGCCCTCTCCTGGTTATTCTTTTCCAAGGTTTCGCTGGTCCCTCTCAGCGACTCTTGCCAAGGGCTTCTTGCTAAGGAAATACATAACTGAGTCACGAGGGTAACGGGAACATCGCATGTTTAGGGAGATCCTTGCAACAGTATGAAGCAGCTTCAGAGAGCTCAGCTCGGGCCCTGCTGTCTGAGGACGTGGGTGCCCTTCCTCTGGCCCAAGTGGATTCCGAGCAGCTGTGGAGCGGGTTTCCTAGTTCCCCTCCTAGAACTCCCGGACCGTTCTTCAGTTCATTGCCAGGAGATATGCGTGCAAGTGTGTGTGTGAGGGAATCTAAGAGTGTGTGTGAGGGTTTTGTGAGAGTGCGAGTGTGTCTGAGAGAGGTGTGAGTGTGTATGTGTGTCTGCAAATGTGTGAGTGGGGTGTGTTAGTGTGAATATGAGTGATAGTGTGTGTGAATGTGAGTGATAGTGTGAATGTGAGTATGTGTGTGAGTTGTAAGTGTGTGTGTTTTTGTGAGAGTGTGAGTGTGTATGTGTATGAGAATGTGTGTGAGTGGGTGGGTGTGAATGTGAGTTTGTGTGTGTGAGAGTGAGTGTGTGTATGTGTTTGAGTGTGAGTGTGTGTGTGAGTGTAAGTGTGAGAGTGTATGTGAGAGTGTGAGTGTGTGAGAGTGAGTGTGTGTATGTGTTTGAGTGTGAGTGTGTGTGTGAGTGTAAGTGTGAGAGTGTATGTGAGAGTGTGAGTGTGTGAGAGTGAGTTGGTGTGTGTCTGAGTGTGAGAGTGTGTGTGAGAGTGAGTGTGAGTGTGTGAGAGTGAGTGTGTGTATGTGTTTGAGTGTGAGTGTGTGTGTGAGTGTAAGTGTGAGAGTGTATGTGAGAGTGTGAGTGTGTGAGAGTGAGTCTGTGTGTGTCTGAGTGTGAGAGTGTGTGTGAGAGTGAGTGTGAGTGTGAGTGCACACAGTAGGCAGCTTCCCAGCTGACTCGGGGTAGCCCGTCCCCTGTCACCTCTCTCTCTGCGTGCGGACGGGGCAGGACTTCCTCTGACGATACAACGCGGAGCCGGTGATGGAGCTCAGTCCCCTCTGGCACGCCCTCCATCAGACACGGCCCCTGCCACCCACGCGGTGAGAACTGCACGCGCCTGCCCCCGGCCGGGGGAGGGGA
>NW_005364349.1:17340-18635 GCF_000412655.1 Myotis brandtii
CCGGGCCTCGGCCATCCCGACAGGAGCGCTGGGGTCTCCGTGCTGCTCACGCACCTTTTCTCCCACGGGGGGCGATGCTGAGCACCTGAAACGCGCGCTTGCTCGCCATCTACACGCCTCCTTCAGGAGAGACGTCGCCGGGACTTGGCGCAGTTTCTGGGGGGGTTTAACGAGTGGGTTTTAGGGGTTCTTCCTATTTCCCTGACACGTGTCCTCTGTCAGGCGTGCGGCTGGCACACGTGCCCTGCCCCGCTGTGGCTTCTCTTCTCAGTGCTTGTCAGCCTCGGGCAAAGAGCAGGAGGTGTCACACCGCGACGCCCCACGGGCCAGCGTTTCGGGGTGCTCTGCGCTCTGGCCTCCCCGGTGAGGACGCCTCGCCCCACCCCTGGCGTCTCCCTGCATTTTCCCATGAGCTTCCCAGTATTCCATTCGACACCTGCTCCTGGGTTCATGCCCCGTGTGAGCCCCAGATCCAGGCGTTTCCCTTTGCTGCTGGGGCTCTGCCTGTGGCCCCGCATGGAAAAGGCTGCTCTCCTCCGTTACGTCCCCGTCTCCCTCTCGTCAGAAGCCAGTGGGCACATTCTTGCTCGTTTACGGGTTCTCTGTTCCGTCCCATGGATCTGTCTGTGCCAGGGCCGCACGGCCTTGAATGTGGTCGCTGCATATAAATCCTAACGCCAGGCAGAAGGCCTGAGAAGGTGCCCACGGGGAGAAGGGCATCGAGGCCTGGAGGGGTCCTGGCAGGCGTGTGCCAGACGGAGGGTTAACAACCAGAACCCAAACTGACTTAAAAGTGAGTATTTAACGCGAACAGACATTTTCCTCAAAGAACGGGTTCCTAGCGTCACTCCTCACCAGGGCAACCAAAGCAAAACCACCCCTGCCCCCCCCCCCCGCCCATTGCCATGGCTACGACCCCAACCAAGAGGGTCCGCCTTCTCTAAAGTCAATGGAAAGATGCCCTCGGGTGAGGGTAACAGAAAAAACAAAACAGCAAGAGGTCACGGGCGTTGGCGGACGCGGGAATGTGAGAGGCGCCGCTGCCTGGAGAACAGCGTGCGGTTCCCCCACAGGAAGGAGAGTTCTCGCTCGGACCCCTGATGCGCTTCAGGGTCAACACCCCGAGGAACTGAACGCCGGGTCTGGAGCAGGTATGTGCACCCCCATGCGCACGGCAGCGTGTGGACAGCAGTCAAGAGGCAGGAACAACCCACGGGTCTGGGTGGGGGTGGCGGTGCTGCTCGGATGGTGTCGCTGGTTGGATCTGGATGGTGGATGGTGGATGGTGGATCAGG
>NW_005364349.1:19761-28809 GCF_000412655.1 Myotis brandtii
TGGTGGATGGTGGATCAGGTGGTGGGTGGTGTATCAGGTGGTGGATGGCGATGGCAGATCAGGTGGTGGGTGGCAGATGATGGATCAGGTGGTGGGTGGTGCATGGTGGGTGGCGGGTAGCGGATCAGGTGGCGGGTGGTGGTGTTGCTTGGATCCCGGCGGCTGGTGGTGCTGGGCCCTCCCCACCTATCAGTTGTGGAGATTGGGGTGTGCAGGTCTCCAGTCCCACGCGTGGCTCTGTCTGTCTGTCTGTTTCTCTTTCAGGTCCGCGGGCTTTGCCTCCATAGCTTGCAGCTCTGTGGCTTGGCGCGTACAGTGTCGGGTTTCTGTCATCTTGGTGGCCTGGTCCTGTCATGATGCCCCTCCCTGTCTCGGGACATGCTCCGAGCTTTGCAGTCTGCTCATCTGCTACTAATCTAGCTGCTGCTGCCTCCCTGGAATTATTGGATTAACCTTTCTCCATCCTTCCCTTTGAACCTGTCTGTTGCGTTTGGAGCACGTTTCTTGCAGACCGCACATGGTCGGGCCGTGCTTTTTAAACCGCCCTCCCACTGACGCCTCCGTAACTGGTGTATTTAGATCATTTCTGTTGATGTAATTACTGAGATATTAGGGCTTCAGTCTGCCATTTTAACCCTTGTTTTCTGTTTGTTCTCTCCGGGTTTTTTTGTTGTTGTTGTTGTTGTTGTTGTTTGGTTGGTTGGTTGCTTACTTTTTCTCTCTTCCCGGGGGTCATTTGGACATCTTTTAGAATTCCATTTTGATTTATCTGCAGTGCTTTCAATGTAGCTATTTCCATAGCATTCTCAGCGGTCACTCCGGGCCGTATATTATGGATGCATAACTTACCACCGTCCATTGTGTCCTGATTTACGAGTGGGAGCCAAGCACAGAAAGCTCACCCTCCTTACAGCCCTCCACCTTCCCGATTTATAATGAAATTGCCTGGGATGTTTCTCCTCACGCATTTAGAACCTCATCAGACAGGCTTATCATGTTTGCTCCGACCATCAAACGTCATTTATAAAACTCGAGAGGAGAAAAGCCCATCGCATCCACCCAGGCTCCTTTCTGTTGAGAGAATTCCCTTTCACCAGATCTGCTGGTCACAGATTCTCATCATTTCCCTTCATCTGAGGATGCCTCATTGTCTCTTCATTCTTGAAAGATATTTTCATTCTTGAAGGTTATTTTGGGTGTAGGATTTGGGGTTGACAGGATTTGTTGTTTTGTTTTCGCGCCTCAAAAATACTGTGCCATTTCCTTCTGGCCTCCATGTTTCTGACGAGAAATCTGCTGTCACTCAAAATGTTTTATCCTCCAGGTGTTATTTTTTTCGCTGCCTTCTATTTTTTTAAATATGTTTTCATTGATTTCAGAGAGGAAGGGAGAGGGAGAGGGAGATAGAAACATCCATGATGAGAGAGAATCATGGATCGCCTGCCTCCTGCACATCCCCACTGGGCATGGAGCCTGCAACCCAGGTATGTGCCCTGACCAGGAACCTGCCTCCTCCACACCCCTACTGGGCATGGAGCCCAAAACCCAGGTATGTGCCCTGACCGGGAATTGAACCGTGACCTCCTGGTTCCTAGGTCGACGCTCAGCCACTGAGCCTCACCAGCAGGGCTCTTTGTTTTTAACTATTAGTTTACTCGTGATATATCTTAACACAGATTTCTTTAGGTTTATCCTATGTAAAGTTTTATGAAGTTCTTGAATCTGTAGATTTGTGTATCTTGCCAATTTTGATAGTTTCTAGTCATTTCAGCTCCTCTCTCTTTCTCCCCTCATTTGGGGACAAAATGACACCAACGTTAGACTTTGGTTATATTCCCGCAGGAGCCTGAGCCAGTTGGCCTTCTCTCGTTGTGACCGGGTTATTTCCTGTTCTGTCCTCCAGGTCGCTGATTTCTCCCCTCTGTTGCTCCCTTCCGATGTTGAACCCAGCCGAGCCACGGCACTTTCTGTTTTAGTTGTATTTTTCCTCCTAAAATTCCTATTTGTTTTTTCTTCATGTCTTTGTTTCTCAGACTGTATGTCTTTGCTGAGGCGCTGTTGTTTTCATCGCTGACGTGCGCTCATAATCGCTTGTTGGAGCATTCTTATCCTGGACGCTTCAGAACCTTTGTCAGATCAGCCTAACACCCTGCCATCCCGCAATTATCTCTCTCCTTCCGTTTGAAACTTCCCAATTGTTGGTCTGATGAGGGATTTTTCTATTGAAACCTGGACGCCTTTGTATTAGACATCCATTCGCCGACTAACAACGGGCACAGGTTTTGAGAGATGCGTCGTTCGGCGATTTCATCATCGTGTGAACATCACAGAGACACGGACACGCACCAGGTGGTGCAGCCGCAAACACCTGGGCTGCACGGGGCAGCCTGTCGCTCCCAGTCTGTAGGGCAGGTGTCTGTAGCGAAGACGGCGGGCAACTGAAACACAATGGGAAGTACTGTGTGTCTCAGCACAGAAGAGAGACAGTAAACATGCAACACAAAGATATAGTGTGAGGGCTGCGGAGGGAGCCATGGTAGGCGGGACAATAAAGTCGGGGAGGGCGGGAAACAAGGGAGAGAAGAGATTGAAAGGGACCCAAAGCTTGAGGGGAGAAATAGTAAAAAGCAGGGGGGAGAGAGAAAGAGAGATAGAAAGAGAGAGAGAGAGAGAGAGAGAGAGAAAAAGAGAGAGAGAAAAAGAGAGTGAGAAAAAGAGAGAGAAAGAGAGATAGAAAGAGAGAGGGAGAAAGAGAGAGAGAAAGAGAGAGAGAGAAAGAGAGAAATGATCCTGGAAGGAAAGAGATAAGACACTGAAGGGAGGGAAGTGAGTTTGTGAACATGAGTGTGTGCATGTGTGTGCGTGTGTATGTGCGCGTGTGTGTGTGTACAGACACACCAGCCCCCCCTACCCCATCTCTTCTGCTTGCTCCAGCCACAGGTGAGCTCACGAGTGGACAGCTGCGTGTGTACAGACACACCAGCCCCCAGGCCCCCCTACCCCATCTCTTCCGCTTGCTCCAGCCACAGGTGAGCTCACGAGTGGACAGCAGGCTGAGCCTCCTCCATTGTTCAAACCACCCAGAGCTCCCAGTGCCCTCAACGCTGAGTGGGGCCCAGCCTTCTGTTTCCGCATCACAAACAGTCTTCACTCATCATCCATGATAATCCATGGACCACGTCATCTGAGCAGTCTCATTGGCTGGAAGGCCGTTGTCTATGAAAGCTCATTGGCTGGAAGGTCTTTCGTCTATGCAATCTCATTGGCTGAAAGGCCATTCGTCTATGCAGTCTCATTGGCTGAAAGGCTGTCCATCTATGCAATCTCATTGGCTGAAAGGCTGTCCGTCTATGCAATCTCATTGGCTGAAAGGCCGTTCGTCTATGCAATCTCATTGGCTGAAAGGCCGTTCGTCTATGCAATCTCATTGGCTGGAAGGCCGTTTGTCTATGCAGTCTCATTGGCTGAAAGGCCGTCTGTCTATGCGATCTCATTGGCTGGAAGGCCATTACGTGGCATGTGACTGTGTGATGAGATGGGTCTTATGAGAGCCAGTCTGTGGGGGACACACCCCGATCCTTTCACAGGGCCCTGGGAGGGAACGGGAGGGGCACCGTCCTCCCAGTTGTTTTCATTTCTGCCAAATGGAGGTAGATGCAGAAGTCAGGGTTCCCCAGCCGACCCCCTGGCACCCCCAGAGTGGGGAGCACTCCTCGTCACCACGATGGGAAGGGATCCCCACTCCCTCATGGTCTCTGCTGACACACGTGGATGGGCTCAGCCCAGGGCAGGGTGACCCTCCTTCCCCTGCACCGGGCTCCTCCCATGGGTGGGGGTGGTCCTCCCCGATGTGAGGGGCGGAGCCTCAGGTTTTCCTGGGTGTTTCCTGGAGGCGGGGCTGTTGTCCAAAAGCTTCCCTCGTGGAGCCGCCGGCCTGTGCTCCCTCCAGAGCGGGCTCCTCGGTCCGTGCTGGGTGTCTGCACCAGGGCATCTCCGGCTTCCCGTCCCTTCAGCTCCGAGCCCGGGACGGAGACAGGAAGTAAATGCCCAGGGCGCTCACCTGGCCTCCTTCTCTCCCCCGCAGGACTCCTGCCCTTTGTTTCACGTGTTTGTTGTGGGAGAGGAAACTCACCCCGTTCCCCCAGAACACGGGTCCGCACGCATCTCCACGTGTGGTTTTATAACTTGGCGCTTTATTACATTCTCTTGTTCTTTGCTGGTACGTTTTTGCTTTGATTCGGAGGTATTTTCGAGATTTATCATTTTATCCTCTGCACCCAGAAATGGGTTTATTTTTTCCTCTTCTTTTCCAGTTCCTGTGCCTCTAATGTCTCTCTCTTGTCGAACCGAATTGTCTAACACTTTCAAGCAGTTCTCAGTGTCAGAGAGATGCGGGCATCCCCGTGGCCTTCCTGATTTTATTTTATTATTGTGACTAGAGGCCCGGTGCACGAAATTCGTGCCTGGGGGTGGGGGGGTCCCTCATCCCAGCCTGTGCCCTCTTGCAATCTGGGCCCCATCAGGGGATGTCCGACTGCCAGTTTAGGCTGGAACCCAGCAGTCGGACAGCCAGCAGTTGGACATCCCTCTTGCAATCCGGGACCTGCCTGCTCGGCCCTAACTGCTCGCCTGCCTGCCTGCTCAGTGTGGGTCTTAGTGACCGGTCATTCCGGTCATTCTGCTGTAACGGCCGCTTAGGCTTTTATAGAGAGAGATTATTATTATGTTGTTGTTGTCTTTATTAATCCTCACCCACGAATGTTTTTCCATTGATTTTTAGAGAGAGTGAAGGGGGGGGAGAGACAGAGAGAGAGAAACATCGATGTGAGAGACACTCATCAAGTGGTTACCTCCCACACGCAGCCCAACTGGGGCTGGGGAACCTGCAACTGAGGTACGTGCCCTTGACCAGGAATCAAACCCGGGACCCTTCAGTCCACAGGCTGACACTCTATCCACTGAGCCAAACTGGCCAGAGCTCCTCCCTGTGTTTAGTCAGAGGGACGTTTGGGTCCGTCCAGTGGGGAGCACACGAACTTGGGGATCCAGCAATCGCTACGTCCTCGAGTGCTTTTAACAGGAATGTTTGATTATGTGAAAAGTCTGTTCTGGATTTGAAATGATGCGGTATTTTCGCTCCACTCTATCTCTGTGATGGATTGTATTAATATATTTCCTAATATCAAACCGCCCCCTGCTCCCGACGAAACAGCCACTCGGTCACGATGCGTGATTTCGTAACACGCTGCTTGCTTCTGTTTAATAATGTTTTACCGAAGATTTCTGTGCGTGTGGAGTCCTCGTGAGATTGGTCGGTATTTTGGTTTTTTAATAAAAGCTCTGTCAGGCGGCGGGGGCTCCCCTGCTTCACAGGAGCATTTGGAAGTTTTCCACCCTTCCTCCCGCTCTGCAACGAAGTGGCGTCGCTATTAATTGATCTAATTAAAACTGGGGAGAGTCCCCGCGGAAATGGAGTTCGGAAGGCGGTAGGGCTCCTTAACTACCTCCTGCATTTTTCCGATGGTAATTGGCCTGTTTAGATTTTTTTTTCTCTTGAACAGGGTCAGTGTTGGAACCTGCATTTTTCTAGAAAATGATCTATTGCATCTGGGCATTTGATGTTACCTCCGTACAACTTCACGGGGCGATCCTATCATTTCAAAAATAAATTCTGAGTTTGCTGGCTGTTTGGATCTTCGTCTTTTTGCTGCTGTTGTTGCTGTTAGCCCTCCCTTGAGGATTTTTTTTTTTAATTTTAGAGAGAGTGGAAGAGAGAGAGGGAAAGACAAAGGGAAACATTGATGTGAGAGAAACACATCGATTGGTTGCCTCCTGCACGAGCCCCGACCAGGGCCCGGGCCAGGGAGGAGCCTGCAACCCAGGTACGTGCCCTTGACCAGAATCGAACCAGGAGCTCTTTGGGCCGTAGGCCGACACTCTATCCACTGAGCCACACCGGCCGGGGCTGGGTCTTTGTCTTGTCTGAGTGCTTGTGACACGTGCCCTGACTGTCTCCCGACCTCCCCTAACTCTGTGGTTCTTTTGTTTCTTCCTGTTTCCAACTCTTGGGATTAACTTTGCTGTTCCTTTCCCAGCATTTTGTGTTTGGGATTCACTTAGCTTATATTTGCATTTTTATTGATATTCATTTTTGTTTAAGGCTAAAGCTGTTCTTTCATAACTGCTTCCACTGTGTCCTGCAGATTCTCTTATTTGTGATTTTCTGGTCATTATTTTAATGAAATTCTGTGATTTTACTCTATGATCTGCTTTTCTCCCGCGAGTTGTTCTGTCGCCTGTTTGCCGGGCGGGTGTCTTATGGGTCATTGCTGTCAGGAACTGGGAGCTGCATCGCCCTGGTAAGAGGATGCTGGGCGGATTGTGTCGACGCTTTGAAATTTAATAAGATTTTCTTTATCGCATAGATGTGGTCAATTGGGTTTCTTCACAAACTGGGAAAGAGAATGTTTTCTGGTGCCAGAGTTCCGTGTCGACGCTAAATTTAATAAGATTCTCTTTATCGCATAGATGTGGTCAATTGGGTTTCTTCACAAACTGGGAAAGAGAATGTTTTCTGGTGCCAGAGTTCCGAGCTCAGAGCAGACACGGGCCCGGCCGATTGCTCACGCTGAAGCCCCCACCCCCCTCACACAGTGTGTCCACTCCACTGTCCCCTCTCTCACTGTGTGTCCACTCCCTCTGCCCCTCTCTCACTGAGTGTCCACTCCCTCTGCCCCCCTCTCTCACTGTGTGTCCACTCCTTCTGTCCCCTCTCTCACTGTGTGTCCACTCCCTCTGCCCCCCTCTCTCACTGTGTGTCCACTCCCTCTGTCCCCTCTCTCACTGAGTGTCCACTCCGTCTCTCGTGGATGGAGAGAGCGGTGGTGAATTCTGTGACACGTGTGTCCCTGTCTGTTTCTCCTGTCCCCCTGCATTTCCATTCTGAGAGTCACTGTCCCTGGGGCATGGTTATCAGGAAGGTGGTGTCTTCCTTGTGAATTGGGGCTGGGCCTTGGGAAGTGCCTCCCATCATGGCCGGGCCTTTCATATGCAAAAGCCTCTGTGCACAGCTTGGGTGGGGCGGGGTCTCAGGGGATCAACAGGGCGAAGCCAGCAGCTATGGCTGCTCCTCAGTCCTACCCTAAGGGGCCCCGAGTCTCAGTGTCCTCGCTGCAAGCACCTCTGAGGGAAAGCCGCCCTCACGTTCCGACTGATGCCAGACAGTCCAGTTTCTCCCATATGAGTCTGGGTCCCCAGAGACTTCCCGGAACTGGAGTTCAGAGCCATCGGGAGCTTGTGTCTCCCTCCCGATTGAAAAAGACAACCGCGTCCTCCATTGCCAGCCTTTCGGGGCGCGCGCCTCCTCCGTACCTCTGCACTTTACTTCCGCACCGCACCTCCTCTGAGTCTCAGTGCGCTTTTCTCTTTCCTTCTAGCTGTAGAATTTCCACTCAGCCAGCCTTCCTGTGGTTCTGGATGATGTCCGTTGGCTTTTAGTTGTATTTTTGAAGTGGTTGTGCGAGGCAGCAAACTCCGGTGTTTACCTGTGCCGCCATCTTGGTTTCTCCTTAATCTTTTTTTTAATCCTCACCCAAGAATATGTGTGGTTTTTTTAAAGTTGATTTTAGAGAGAGAGAGGAAGGGAGACAAAGAGGGAGGGAGGGAGAGAGGGAGAGAGAGAGAGAGACGTTGATGAGAGAGAAGCGCTGGTCAGCTGTCTCCTGCACACACAGCTTTTTTTGTTTGTTTGTTTGTTTGTTTGTTTGGTGACGGGGCAACGTTCCAACCCCCGAGCCACCAGCCGGGCCTTTTCAGTCGCGTTGTTTTAGGACGTTTCACGCACACACTGCGTGGCGCTGATTTCACTCCGTCACTCAATGTGGAAACCTGTTTCTTTTATGTGAATTAAGCCGTTTCTCTGTGCTGTTGACCAGTCGGAGTGAGTTATGAGAAATGCCAGTCCTTCCAGGCGTCTCGGGGCAGAAACGTGGCGCTGGCACCAGCAATGCCTTCATCCTGTTTGTCGATGTGCGTTAGGTGCGTGTTCATTCAGAGCCCTGACTTGGCGGCTGTGCCTGCGGCCGAGACGCTGTGCTCTGTGCCATCGTGTGTGTGTGTGTGTGTGTGTGTGTGTGTGTGTGTGTGTGTGTGTTGTTTAGGGTTCTCCAGCGAAACAGAACCGCAGGACGCGCACACGCACATGCACACACATGCACATGCACAGACGCACGCACACATGCACACACAGAAAGATTTACTTTAAAGATCTGGTCCCTGCGAGTGTGGGCCGGGCTGTCCACGGGGCGGCCAGCAGGTGGACGTGCCAGCTGCCTTCATCCTGTTTGTCGATGTGCGTTAGGTGCGTGTTCATTCAGAGCCCTGACTTGGCGGCTGTGCCTGCGGCCGAGACGCTGTGCTCTGTGCCATCGTGTGTGTGTGTGTGTGTGTGTGTGTGTGTGTGTGTGTGTGTGTGTTGTTTAGGGTTCTCCAGCGAAACAGAACCGCAGGACGCGCACACGCACATGCACACACATGCACATGCACAGACGCACGCACACATGCACACACAGAAAGATTTACTTTAAAGATCTGGTCCCTGCGAGTGTGGGCCGGGCTGTCCACGGGGCGGCCAGCAGGTGGAGGGGCCAGCGGGCGGGCTGCGGCCGCGTGAGTTCGAAGCCGCTGGAGGCAGAATCTTCCTCTCAGAGAAGCTCCGCTTCTTCCTTCAGGCCTTCGCCTGATTAGGGGAGGCCCACCGCGGAGGGAGGGCAATCTGCTTCACTCCCGTCTGCCTGTCAATCACAGTGTCCAGCCGGTGCTTGACCAAACGCCTGCGGCCCAAACCCGGCCGAGTGGGCACAGGAAATGACCCATCAGAGTGTCTGAGAAGCAGATGCAGCCCAGGTGGCTGCGGGGGCAGGCGTGACGGATGCTATTTAACGTTTCACAGAGCTTCCCCCTCCCCCGCCCGCAGCGCAAGGTCATTACTGCAGCGACAGAGCTGCCATGTGGAGAGGCCGCTGGCTTCATCTCCAGCGACTGGCCCTG
>NW_005364349.1:29440-30851 GCF_000412655.1 Myotis brandtii
CTGGGAGCTCAGGCCACCCGCTCGCGTCCCTCAGCCCCTGCCTGAGGAGTGAGGAGGGGAAAACAGTGTTTGTGTGTTTGTGTGTGTGTTTGTTTGTTTGTTTACTTTTTTTACCAGGGAGACAGAAACACTGTAAATGTGTATGTACATAATTATATAGCTAAATCTATACTAATAAAAGGGTAACATGCTAATTAGACATCTCCAGGCGACAGGCTGTTTGTAAACACACGGCTCCCGGGGTGGCCCTGTGGGTGGCCGAGCCCTCAGGGCTTACGCCTCCGCCAGGAGGGGGGACAGCGGGCTGAGCCTGAGCAAGGGCTTGAAATGCGGCTAAGGCTGATCAGGCCAGCAGGGAAGGGCTGTTAGGGGGCGATCAGGCCAGCAGGGAAGGGCTGTTAGGGGGTAATCAGGCCAGCAGGGGAGGGCGGTTAGGGGGCAATCAGGCCAGCAGGCAGGGGAGCAGTTAGGGGCATCAGGCCAGCAGGCAGAGGCAGTTAGGGGTAATCAGGCAGGCAGGCCAGCAAGCAGTTAGGGGCCAGCAGTCCTGGATTGTGAGAGGGTGCAGGCTGAGCTGAGGGGACCCCCGCCCCCAATGCACGAATTTTGTGCACCAGTATATATAAAAGCAATTACTGCCCTGGCCAGTGTCACCCAGTGGATAGAGCGTTGGCCTGCAGACTGAAGGGTCCTGGGTTTGATTCTAGTCAAGGGCACATGCCCAGGTTGTGGGCTCTATTCCCAGTAGTGAGCGTGCAGGAGGCAGCCAATCCATGATTCTCTCTCAATATTGATGTTTCTTTCTCTCTCTCCCTCTCCCTTCTGCTCTGAATCAATAAAAATATATATATTCTTAAAAGCAATTACTGACATAACCAAGAAGACACAGAAACCTCCGGTCCGTCTGGGGGATGGTAACGCGCCTCCCTGGTCACCTAGAGCCGGTCTGGAAGGCATCCCAGGAATGAGCCAGGACTCAGGGGGGCAGGAGGGGAGGGAGCTGGGGCGGGCGATGTGTGGGAGGAAAAAAATCCCCTGAATCCCAGCCGTCATGGCCTCAGACAGGCTCTCCCCCAGATGTTCCCGCGGAGGTCAAAGGCGGAGGTCAAAGGTGGAGGTCAAAGGCGGAGGTCACACAGCGTGAGCTCCTGCCCACCAGCGCGTGGGAACGCCCCCAGGGCGCGGAGCAGGCAGGAGCCGGGCAGGGAGAGCGAGAAGGCGCATGCGAAGCCCCGCGGACGGGGAGGAAGGCCCGGAAGGACCAGGACTCGCCCAGGACAACGAAGCAGATTCCGGAAAACAAGAGGAAGGGGGCCCCCACCGATGCGACAGGGAGCCGGGGCCTCTGGTCAGTGGGGTTCACCTGCGGAGGCGGGGCCTGTGGCATTGCAGCCTCTGCCGTGGAGATGGA
>NW_005364349.1:31306-31821 GCF_000412655.1 Myotis brandtii
GGCGGGATCGGGACTCCAGGCGTCCAGGAGGCAGGAGGGGGCATGTGGGGTGGGAGCCCCTGCCCGCAGCTCCGACACCCTCCTCCCTCGCCGCTCACACGCACCAGCTGCGGGTCTGCTCACCGGGGCTCTGCCCCCTGCTCCCCTCCTGCGTGCTTGTCTAGAAAGTTCTCTCTTTACAAATATGTTTTTATTGATGTCAGAGAGGAAGGGAGAGGGAGAGGGAGAAACATCCATGATGAGAGAGTCATGGACCGGCTGCCTCCTGCACGCCCGCCACTGGGAATGGAGCCACACCCCCGCCTGTGCCTGACCTGGAATCGAACCCTGACCTCCTGGTTCCTGGGTGGGCGCTCAATCCCTGAGTTCTTTTGGGCAAGAACAGCGTCCCCTCCCTCACCCACTGGCGAGAATCGGGGCCGAGCAGGAGAACGAGGGCCTCACCGCAGTGGTTCCCAGCGAGCCCCGTGCGGGCCGGGGAGCGGCCGTCTCCCTGTCTGCCCGTCTCTCTCCTG
>NW_005364349.1:31857-32221 GCF_000412655.1 Myotis brandtii
GGCCCGTGGGGGCTGGGCTCAGGGTGGGCAGGAGGTGGGAGGCCGCACTGCCAGCAGGGCCTTGCCTCCGGGAGCTCCCCTGTGCCACCTGCCAGCAGCCTTGGGGCTGTGGGTACTGAGAGCCTCCCCCCCCAGCATCCCCCCCAGAGGCCCCGCAGCACAGGGGATGTCCCCGCGAGCAGCTGCCTCCCAGTCCCTGCTGCGCCCCTGGAACCACCAAGAGGAGAGCCCACCTCCCCGCAGCGCCTACAGCTCCCTGGCCCCAGGGCAGCGGGAAAGGTCTGAGGCTAAACCTGCTTCCTTTTCTTTCAAAACCGCCCTGTGGACTCGGCTCTCCTGGTCCTGCCCCCCACCCCCACCCCAC
>NW_005364349.1:32683-33839 GCF_000412655.1 Myotis brandtii
CGGACAGAGGGCGAGGACGCCGTGGACAGGGGGCCCTGTGGGAGGAGCAGGCTCGCCCTGGGCGGCTGTCTGCCTGGCGGGGACACGGCTGTGAGCTTCACAGGCACGTAGGTGCCTCCCTCCGCCCTGGCTCATGTCTATTGGGACTGGATTCGGGGACACGCGGCAAAGGGGTGGCCTGGACGTCCCGGGAGGCCGCGCCTGGAGCTGCCCTGGACCACCCGGCCCACCCTGCAGTCCTGCCACGCGGGGAGGGTGTGGGGTCTCCCCAACGTTGGATGCATGAGCGCACACACACACACACACACACACACACACACATGCATACATGTGCCTGGGCCCCTTGTATGTGCACAGATGGCACCTACAGGCAAGCCTGCACATGTGAAACCACACTATACACTACACTGAGCATGGCTCCCCTGGGTCACACACACACACAGGCTCACTCACATACACTAACACACAGCCTCACACTCAGACACACACACGCTCACACACACTCACACAATCTCACACTCACAGACACGCTCACACTCACACACGCACACACACACTCACATACTCACACTCACGCAGCCTCACACGAGCTTGCACTCCCGCCCAGCAGGAGGCAGGCCTGTCTGTAGCGTGTGGGGAGCGGATGTGCTCAGGGTTCCACCTGCTGCCCCAGCCGCGGCCCCGAGACCGTTTCCCGAAGACGCCACGAAGCCATCGGTGCAGGAATAATGGGCGCGTCTATCTGCCCCGGTCTCTATCTGCCCACGTCTATCTGCCCGCGTCCCAGCAGGAGGGCGGCCCCTCCCCTCCGGCCTCCCGGGTGTCAGCGCCCCTCCCCACAGGCTGCCACCTGATGCGGCTGCGTGTCCGGGCGCCAACTGCCCGAAGCCGGGAAAGGCGATGGCTCACACGTTGGGCATACGTCCACACGCATTTCCCGGTTCACACGCTCAGGCCGTCCTCACGGGAGCTGCCATCGGTGCCCTCAGCGGCGCCAGGCGCACAGTTCACAGCACCCTCGGACCAAGGAGGCCTGGCGTTCCTCCAGCCCGGAAACCCCGCGCAGAAGGGGCTGCGAGCCCCCGCACAGGCCCCCCCATCTGCCCTGAAGGTCAGGACCTGGGAGAGCGGCCGCCCAGCAGTGCCAGGTCTGTTA
>NW_005364349.1:34583-34853 GCF_000412655.1 Myotis brandtii
CTGATGGAACGCCATCCCGCTCCCGCCTACAAGCACGGAGCCGTGTGACCCGGTGATTCATCCACAGCTGGGCTCGTGTTCTGTGCGGCCGTGCTCTCTGCTGAAATATGGCCCCTGCCCGGCGCGGGCCACGCGCGGTTTTATGATATTTCGTTTTCGTGGAGGACATCCCGCTGATGGACGTCTCCCGGTGAGCCATCCGTCTGGGGTCCAGTTTGCCTTCGCAGAGGCTCCGCCGGACGGGGGAGGGCAGGCACCTGCTGAGCGCCA
>NW_005364349.1:35164-36720 GCF_000412655.1 Myotis brandtii
CGGCTCGCTCCCCGGCGGGGGTTCAGTGTTTACCGACGGCCGCCCGCTTCCTGGTCTCGACCATCACCTCGCCGTGCGCGTCCCAGGTGTGAGGCTGCGTGGAGCCAGTCACAGGCGGGATCGCAGGCTGAGGGCCTCCCCCCCCAGCATTTGGAACAGACTTACAGTAAAAAAATATTTGTTGCCCGGCCAGCGTGGCTCAGTGGTGAGCGTCGACCTAGGAACCAGGAGGTCACAGTTCGATTCCCGGTCAGGGCACAGGCCCGGGTTGTGGGTTCCATGCCCAGTGCGGGGCGTGCAGGAGGCAGCCGGTCCATGATTCTCTCTCACCGTGGATGTTTCTCTCCCTCTCCCTCTCCCTTCCTCTCTGACATCAATAAACATATATCTAAATAAACATACATTGCTTGTCTGGAACTCGCATTTACCCAGCACCCCATGTGCGTGTTGGCTGACAATGGCCCCCTACGCACGGCCCGGCGTAAGGGGAACCTCCCGTCTAATCGCCCCGGGGCGCCCTTCTCCACCTCCCTGGCCCCCATCCGTCCGTGCTGCCTTGTCCCCCAGAATTTGGGAGAGGCCTGTGGCGACCCAGGGGGGGTCCAGAGCCCAGAAGCTTCCGCCAGCAGGTCCGCTGGGTGCCAGCCCAGACCGGCTCTCGCACGGATGCCGCACCCTCCCTTGGGCGAGGAGGACCCAGTGTGCCTGTCCCCAGCCGCACGGCTCACGGGCACCGGCCTGCGGGGTCCCCCACATTCTGGAAGACTCGGGGTCCTCACTGTGGCCGGGGGGAGGGCGCGGGGGGCTCCTCGTAGCAGCAGGACCGGCCGTGCCAAGCCCGGGGCCTCAGCAGGAAGGTGTCATGGTGTCTGTCGGCAACACCGAGCTCTTACGGGTTCTAGGAACTTGTCCCAAAAAAACAAACAAACACCAATGGTGATTCTTGACTTCACCTCTGGAGACGTCAGTGGGAGAGAAGCCACAGGAAAGGGGATCCCCTGAGACACATGACCCGCTGACGGGAGACAGGCGCTCGCCTCGCCGTGGCGGGAGCCCTCCTCCCGCGGCCTCATTCCCTTTGATCCCGTAACAACACGCTTCTCTCGGTAACAGGGTTTCATCGTCCTTGGCCATCGATCAGCTCTCTCCGGGGCCGGGAGAGGCGGGTGAGATCGGGGCCGGGAGAGCACCGTGTCAAGGCCATTACAAAGGACGTGTGTTTGCAGGGTCTCCCTCCCCACGGGGGGGCCTGGCTCTGAGCCCAGGGGCCGGGCAGAGAGGGCCCCCCTTGGCCCCGACGCTCCCCCTTTCGTCCGAGTTCATTTTGTTTCCGTTGGTGGGTGGTGGACCTCGGGGCTGGCCGCTGGCTGCCAAGGGCCGGGAGTCACAGGAGTGACAGTGGTGATCCCGGGCAGAGCCCTGTGGAATGGTCCGGAAGGTTCTGGAAGGGCAGCCAGGTCCCACGTGCAGGTGTGAGAGGGAAACCGCAGTGCGGGGAGGCCTGATGGCGTCAGATCGGGGGGCCTGGCTGAGGGCTGGGCGTGGGGGCGCCCGGG
>NW_005364349.1:36755-37124 GCF_000412655.1 Myotis brandtii
CCTCACAGCCCAGGGGCCTCCCGCCCTCAGCCCGGCTCCTCCTCCCGCACACAAGTGTGTGGCTTTGGAGCTAAAGACACTGAACAATGGAAAAAAGGTCAACTGAAGCCCCCCCACGGAAGCCACGGAGCCACGGGAGCCACAGGAGCCACGGAGCGCAGCCCCTCACCCGGGAGCCACGGTTCAGGACCAACACGTCAGGCGAAAGCTCGCTTCGCACTTGACTCTTTAGGATCCTACACAGACAGACACGCACATGCACATGTATGCACATGTATGCGCACACACATGCACATGTGCGCACACACACTTTAAATTACTGTCTGAAAGTGCGGGTGGGGCCGAGGCCCTCCCCCCAGCAAGCGCAGG
>NW_005364349.1:37858-38107 GCF_000412655.1 Myotis brandtii
CGCCCCGGGGGCGGCCCCCCTCCCCTGTCCCCTGGCTGTGACCTTCAGGCTGACCTTGAGCTCTCGGAGCCTTTGTCTGCGTTTTGTTGAGGTCACAGGGAAGGTGTTTAGCTGTTGTGACATGCTGTGACATGTTGTGACGTGCTGTGACATGTTGTGATGTGTTGTGACGTGTGCCAGGCGCGGGTCCTGGGGACACGGGGACACGGGCTGAGGAAGCCCAGCGCTGGCCTCCGTGTCCGGGGCCTC
>NW_005364349.1:38911-39168 GCF_000412655.1 Myotis brandtii
GACGCCCCGGGAGCCCTGTGACCACGGCCGCGGCCGCCCCTCTGTGTGAACCCCTCTCCCCCGGCTCCTCTCACGTCCCTGCTGCTCGGTGGCCCCTCTTCCTCCCGGGCCCCTCAGGGTGACAGGTGCAGAGGCGGTCTGTGCCCCGGGTCCTCCCAGCTCCACAAGCCGCGGTCACTCCTAAGGAGCCCCTTTGCATGGCGCCTGCACTTATGCTAATGAGGTGACTGGGGGGGGGGGCACAGGTAGCTTCTGAC
>NW_005364349.1:39222-39778 GCF_000412655.1 Myotis brandtii
CCCCCCGCCCCTCCCCCAGCCCTGGAGGGTGTGGCCCCCGAGGGCGGGAAGCTCGGCCCCCCAGCCCCTAGTGTTTCTATTCGTCTCCTCCATCCGGCTGCTCCTGACGTGTCTTTGCTAGGAAACCAGTGACCTTCGGTGACGTGCTGTCCTGAGCTCCACCTGTCATTCCTCAAAGTCTCCATCGCAAGGGAAGGCCCTGGGACCCCCGGACTTGGAGCTGCAGGGTCAGCATCCCGTGGTCCTGGGACTCGTCATGGTGCCCGGAGTGGGGCCAGACGTGTGGGATGAGCCCTCCGCCTGCGCGGCCAGTGGTGACCCCGGCATCGGCGTCAGAATGGAGCTGCCGGACACCAGCTGGGACGGGGCGCTCAGCGGCGGTTAGTGTGGGGGAGCCACGCACCTGGGAACCAAGGCTCAGCTCGCCTCTCCGCCTGCTCAGCCCAGACCCCCCAGCCACCTGCCTCCCAGGTGTTCGTCATCGAAGACCTTCCTTTGGCCCCAGCTCAGGACGCGGACTGAGAGTGGCCCCTCCCCCCAGGGTGCGCCCCCCTCC
>NW_005364349.1:40207-43532 GCF_000412655.1 Myotis brandtii
GCCCGGGCAGCTGGCCCTGGGGTGGGATTCGGCCTGACAGCTGCCGTGCCGGCCCCCGAACGCGGGCTCCTCTCTCCGACAGAAACACAAGCTGTTTCCCTGATCTCAAGCTCAGTTCTTTTTTAAAAATATTTTTTATTGATTTCAGAGAGAAAGGGAGAGGGAGAGGGGGAGGGAGAGAGAGAGAGAGAGAGAGAAATGTCAATGAGAGAGAGTCATGGATCGCTGCCTCCTACACGCCCCCCACTGGGGATGGAGCCCACAACCCGGGCATGTGCCCTGACTGGGAATCGAACTGTGACCTCCTGGTTCATAGGTCACACTCAGCCATGGAGCCAGTCTGGCCGGGCTCAAGCTCAGTTCTTATAACTGCGATGAATCCCCCGACTCTGAGGCACGCTGCAGCCCTGAGCCTCACCTCACAGAGCCGCTCACCTGTGAGGGATCCGCCAACCTTGGCTTCTGGGGCCTGCGTGGCCATCGAGGCTGCCTCCGATGCCGGACGCGCCTTAGCCATGGACGTAATTCGGCCCAGGAGTGCACAGTCCCTATCCAGCTGGGAGCAGCTCTAGGCCAGGAGTCATGGATGAGCAGCACGGCACCCCCCCCCGCCCCCCCCCGCTCTCTCTCTTGGCCGTGAGCAATGAATTATCCCAAAGGCAGGGGAGCCCCGTGGTCAGAAGTCACTGCCTTTGCTTTAAAAAGAGAAGTGGGTTTTGCCTGGGTGTCGTTACCTCCTGCCAGAGCCAGAGCTGCGGAGGCCGAGCTGTGAGGGCCACCTCTCCGGGCGCCAGGGTCCCGACGCCCAGTGAGCGGGACCCACCCTGTCTGTGCGTCTCTGGGGGGGGAGGGCATCGGGGAGAGGGACCAGCCCACCATCCAGAGAGAGACCCGAGGCCCCGAACAACGGAACAGCCTCAAGGGGGATGCAGGTCTTGCGGGGACATCAGCGGTGGGACACCCCTTAACCAGGCGACAGACACATCATCACAGCTACGTGATTAACACGACCTACAGAACCGCCCGCTGCTGTGGCTCAGTGGTTGAATGTCCACACCTGTGAACCAGGAGCTCACGGTTCAATTCCTGGCCAGGCCTCATGTCCGGGTTGCAGGCTCCATCCCCAGAAGGAGGCGTGCAGGAGGCAGTTGGTCCATGATTCTCTCTTATTATTGATGTTTCTATTTCTCTCTCCCTCTTCCTTCCTCTCTGAAATCAATAAAAACATATATTTTTTTAAAAGATGATCTACAAACCCCCATGGCTAGTGTCATATCAGTGGTGAGAAACAATGTTTCCCACTAAGATCGGGTGTGAGGCAAGGAGGCCCCTCACCACTCCTTTCAGCATCATACTGGGAGTCTGAGCCAATGCAATACGGCAAGAAAAGGAAATAAAAGATATTGGGAGGGAAGACATAAAACGCCCCAGTCCACAGGCGACATAATCATTTATGTGGAAAATCCAAAGAATGGACAAAAAACACCTGGAACTAATAGTGATGATAGCAAGGTTATAGCACACAAGGTTAATATTGACAAAAATCCATTTCTTTTCTATATACCAGCCATAAACAAGTGGAATTCGGCATTTTTTAAAAAAACTACAGTAACATATACAGAGTGTCCCCCAAAAATGTATACACTCTATAAAGGCAGTATTTATTAAAATACATTTCATTTTCACCTATATACCAGCCATTAACAAGTGGAATTCGGCATTTTTAAAAAAAACTACAGTAACATATACAAAGTGTCCCCCAAAAATGTATACACTATATAAAGGCAGTATTTATTAAAATACATTTCATTTTCAAAATGTAATTGAATCTACAGCTATCAGCTATTAAAGTGTGTGTACATTTTGAGGGGGACAGCCTCTATATTAGCACCTGCTAAAAAATATCCTATATAATAAAAGGCTAATATGCAAATCGACCAAACTGCAGAATGACCGGTCGCTATGGCACGCACTGACCACCAGGGGGCAGACGTTCAACACAGGAACTGCACCCTGGTGGTCAGCGAGCTCCCACAGGGGGAGCGTCACTCAGCCAAAAGCCCTGAGCCTGGGCTCACAGCTGGCCAGTGCAGCGACAGTGGCAGGACACTCTCCCATCTCTGCGGCCATCGGACATCCCCCTGAGGGCTCCCGGACTGCGAGAGGGTGCAGGCCGGGCTGAGGGGATCCCCCACCCAGTGCATGAATTTCATGCACCTGGCCTCTAGTTTAGATATAATTCTAACAAAATACATACAAGATCTGTGAGAAGAAATGTACCATGGGAGGGAGACTTCACATTGTCTAGGGGTCAGTTCCCCCCAGGTTGATCTTAGGCTCAAAGCCACCTTGATAAGGATCCCAGACCGTCATCGGATGGGGACCCGCACGCCGCGTCTGAAGTTCATAGGGAGAAGCAAGAGACGCAGCACAGCCAACAGGCTGCTGGACAAGAACAGCTGGAGGCCGACGCTTCCGGCTTCAGGACTCACTGTGAAGCCGCAGTGAGCGACGCAGCGAGGCGCTGGCCAAGCAGGGACACCAGACCAGGGGGCGGAAGCGAGAGCCCAGAGATCGCCCCGTAGGCAGAGGCAGCTGGTCTGTGACAAGGCAGCAAAGGCGGCAGCACCAGCAACGCCGGGCTCCTCGACAGACGGTGCGAAAGGGCAGCCACGCGCCAAACCGCGAGTCCAGACACAGGCCTTCACCCTTCACAAACGTTCATTCCAAACGGATCACGGGCCGGAACGTAAGATGCAAAACTGTCAACTCCCAGGAGACAGCGTAGGAGGGAGCCTCGTGAGCTCGTACGGCGATGCCTCTTATTGTTTTTATTTTCATTTTGCAATAAATCTTTGTTGTTGAAAGAATTGCATATGGCAATGCCTCTTTAGACACAACACCAGATGTGATCCGCGAAGGTAATCGTTGGTAAGTGAGACTCCGTGGAAACTTACACGCCTGCTCTTTGAAGTGTTAGAAGAGAAGCCACGGCTGAAAGAAAATATTTGCCAGAGACACATCCGATAAAGGACTGTTCCCCAAAACACGGAACGAACTCTTAGAAATCAACGAGAAAACAAACGCCCCAATTTAAAAAAAAAAAAAATGGACCAAACACCTTAGCAGACACCACACCGAGAAGATACACAGGTGAAAAGTGATCCTATGAGAAGATGTCCCACGCCACGTGGTCGGGGAAACGCACATTAAAACCCCGAGACACGGCTGCACTCGTGAGCAGGGTCCCGACCAGGACTCGACGCAGCAGGTGCCGGAGGAGGGGCAGCGGGGACCTACGCTCCGCGCTGGGGGAGGCGGCTCC
>NW_005364349.1:43691-44144 GCF_000412655.1 Myotis brandtii
CAGTGCGGAGGCTGGGACAGTGCGGAGGCTGGGTCAGTGCGGAGGCTGGGTCAGTGCGGAGGCTGGGACAGTGCGGAGGCTGGGTCAGTGTGGAGGCTGGGTCAGTGTGGACACTGGGACAGTGCGGAGCGAGGAAGGAACGCGCTGGCGAGGCTGGAGAGACAGGAGGAACCTTAGATGCCCGTGACAAAGCAACAGGAGCGCTCCCCGGGGGTGCGGGCGGGCGGCCCTGGGAGATGGAGGTGACGTGAGGTGTCCTTCCAAGTCGTACTCCCCCCCAACTCCGCAGGCGCCCTCTCCCGGGCACGGCATCTGTGGCGAGGTGGGCGCTGGAAGGATTGCTCCCGGGGCTCTGGGAGCGAGTGGCTTTCCGCAGGCAAGTCGAGTCCGAGCCATCTGTCTCCTCTCAGCCACCGGGGGGCCTCTGAAACGCAGGCTGGCGGCCAGCGGGCC
>NW_005364349.1:44188-44741 GCF_000412655.1 Myotis brandtii
CCGAGCGGCGATCTGAAAGCCGCTAACAAGGATCTGGGCTGCGGCGAGAAACGAACAGCACGGGGCTCTCGTGGGCAACTTGTTCATTGTAGTGCCGCTCGGAGCCGTCTGAACGGGCCGGGAAAGACCTAGACCAGCGATGGCGAACCTAAGACACGCGGGTCAGAGGTGACACGCGAACTCATTTTTTTGGTTGATTTTTGTTAAATGGCATTTAAATATATAAAATAAATATCAAAAATGTAAGTCTTTGTTTTACTCTGGTTGCAAATATCAAAAATTTCTCTATGTGACACGGCACCAGAGTGAAGTTGGGGTTTTTCAGAATGCTGACACGCTGAGCTCAGAAGGTTCGCCATCACTGCTCTAAGGGAGGAGAGGCCGGGCCCCTGACGGCACAGCCGGCGTCGCAGGTTCTAAAGTTTAGACTAAACGCTCTCCTGTGCTGCGCTGAGGCTCCCGCCTTAGGGCTCGACCTCTCGCCTGCTCTTCACTCGGACTCGGGGTGTCCGTCCGCAGCGGGTCCTCGGTGTTGGGGCCCAGCGCCCGGCGG
>NW_005364349.1:45460-48967 GCF_000412655.1 Myotis brandtii
TGCTCCGGCTCCTCCCCCCAGGCCCGCACCCCAGGCTCCCTCCTCCTCCCACAGGCCCGGGCACCAGCCCGCCCCCCAAATGCAGCGGGAGGGCCTCATGCACCCGGACATCTGCTGTCCAGTCCCCCCAACAGGGCCCTCCTCAGGGACCCCAGTTCTCAGTCCTCAGTCCTCAGTCCACTAGCCGTCTCAGGAGGAGCACCATACGAGTGCTGGCCAATGGGAGCCCAGAGTGACTGGCTCAGAGGAGGGCACGTGACCTCAGGCTGGCCAATGGGAGCCCACAGTGACTGTCTCAGCAGAGGGCACGTGGCCCAGGCTGGCAAATAAGAGCCCACAGTGACTGACTCAGAGAAGGGCATGTGACCCAGGCTGGCCAATGGGAGCCCAGAGTGACTGGCTCAGCGGAGGGCACGTGACTCAGGCTGGCCAATGGGAGCCCACAGTGACTGGCTCAGAGGAGGACACGTGACCCAGGCTGGGCATTCACGTCCACCCTGGGACCTTCCTCTGGGGTGGCTTTGCCAGCGCCGTTCCTGGTCCCGGAGGTCAGTCCTAGTTCCCCGGGCGGGACGGCAGCTCTGGAGGCTGTCACTGCCCGGAGGTCACCCAGCCTTGGTTTTGCAAAGCCGGGTGCGCCTCCCAGCCCGTCTGCCTCCACGAGGCTGTAGACTCACTCGGCAGCTCGGGGCCCTCGGTGCGCAGCCTGTCAAGGCCCCTGGGAAGGTCACGGGCGCCTCCTATAAAGGAACCGTCCCCCGCAGACCCCGCGGAATGTTAGCCTGAGGGTCATTCCAGGGACCGATCCTGGGAGGACACTGCCGCCCACAGCTGGCAGAGCGTGTGCGCCCTGCGGGGTGGCCGGGGAGGGAGGACCTGGACCCGCCCGCGGCGGTGGCTGAGCAAATGCAGCCAGAGGTGCCGGCAGCGCGTGTGCAATGACCCGGGCAACGCCTGGCACAGGGACCGACACGAACAGCAAGTCAGACGTTCCGTTCGGAGGCCGGTCTCGACCGCGTGAAGTTACAGGTCGAGAGGCAGATGCAGCTGCGGCCCTTTGCGCGCTGAGCTGTGTTCTTGCTTCCATCCCGCGGCTCTGTTCCTAGTTCCCATTCCTCCGAAGCGGACGGGGACTGTGTGCTGAGCCAGCACAAAAGGAGACGTTATTAAAAGTCCAGTAAGAAAAATGTCCACAGGATTTCCATCCCCTCGGGGCCTGAGTCGAATAAACAGGACAGTTTGCCCGGAGCAAGGCTGTCTCCGTGCACAAGGTCCTCCCCTACAGGTGACCTTGGCCGGTAAACGGATGACCTCTGTGTGGTGAATGGAACAAGAGCGTTTTCTCACCCTCACTTACTTGCTTTTTAAATATTTTTTTATTGATTTCAGAGAGGAAGGGAGAGGGAGAGGGAGAGGGAGATAGAAACACCCATGATGAGAGAGAATCATGGATGGGCTGCCTCCTGCACACCCCACACTGGGGATCGATCCCGCAACCCAGGTGTGTGCCCTGATCGGGTATCACACCACGACCTCCTGGTTCATAGGTAGATGCTCAACCACTGAGCCACACCAGCTGGGCTCTCACCCTTGTTTTTATTTTATTTGTTACTGTTGTACATACCATACATTAAAATAATGCATAAAATGGCCCTGGCTGATTTGGCTCAGTGGACAGAGCGTCGGCCTGTGGGCTGAAGGGTCCCAGGTTCGATTCTGGTCAAGGGCATGTACCTCTTTGCAGGCTCCTCCCTGGCCCAGGCCCTGGTCGGGGCTTGTGCAGGAGGTAACCAATCGATGTGTTTCTCTCACATCAATGTTTCTGTCTTTCCCTCTCTCTTCCACTCTCCCTAAAAATCAATAGAAAAATCTCCTTAAAAAAAATAAATAGTGCAAAAAATTGATATACCATTTACAGAAAAGCAACAAGACGAACACCGAGTCCACCCCTGGAATATTCCAGAGCCGTGGGGCCTCTCCCCAGTTCTTCCTCCACCCCCCCCTCCACCCTGGCCCACCCCTAACATGCTCGGGGCTTCGAGCAAGAACACAAACACAGCTCCACGCACCATATGTCGAAATATTTATAAATGATAAATCAAGTTAACGAACTGTTAAATAAAAAATGTTCTAGCTCCTGCTTTGACAAATGTACCTTCATCAGAACAGAATTGAAAAGATGTAGAAGATGACGGCTTCTGTTTTGATAACTGAGAGCTGGCTCAATACCAGAGAGAAGGGGGTGTGGTGACGGCTGCCTCTGCCGGGTGCTCTGCCGAGGGGCCGGGCCTCGGTGAGTAATAAAGCCAACACGTGCGAGATTTATAAATGGCTGCACGTGGATTCTATAAAGTTTATTTTCTCGCCTCCATTTCAGCAAGATCACTAATTATGCTGTTATAATTAAGACTCTCGTGTAATTTGCATCTTATTGACAGTCGTGACGAATGCGCGCCCTGCCCGGAGCGGTAGGTGGCGGCGAGTTCTGAAAAATGAGTTTCAGTTCGGGGAGACTTTGATCTGCGAGGAGGCAGCAGCTGGGGCTGTCGGAACAATTCTTTAAGGAATATACCGGTTTGGAAATTAACCACATTTCTTTGAAATGTTGCTTATAATGTTTTTTGTTTTGTTAATCCTCACCCGAGGATATTTTTTCCCATTGATTTTCAGACAGAGTAGAAGGGAGGGGAGGAGGGGGAGAGAGAGAGAGAAACACACTGATATGATAGAGACGCAGGGAGCCCCGCCTGGGGTGTGCCCTTGACCAGGAATTGAACCTGCGACCCTTTGGTGCTCAGGACCACGCTCTAACCATTGGGCAAATCGGGCCAGGGCTCACTCACCATGTTTTGTCATGGTGATGGGGCTGCATGTGCACATTTGGCCTCTGCATTCAACGCTGGAGGCCAGGGCTGCTAGCCCTGTCCGGGAATGAATGGCCATTCCAGACACTGGGAAGGGGTCCCCTGGCGGCGGCGCATGAGTACTTAGGGTCCCCACAGGCTTCCCACCAGCCATGGAAGGTTCTAGATGCCTGAAACCGTGACTCAGTGGCTCAGCTGCCTGGGCGACCGGCTGGCCCTGGGTCCTTGGCCCCTCCCACTTCATCCGCACCCGCCTCCTGGGCCCCAGCAGCTGCCCTGGGCGTGTATGGCTCTTTCTCTGCGTCTCTCGGGGCCCATGGCCCAGGCCAGCGCCCCCCGTGTTCTCGGCTGCGCTCCTCCCCGCGGCTTTCCTTTTCTCACTCTTTTCTTCAAATCAGGCCGAAGCCAGTTTAAGCCGAGAGCTGCCCCATTCAGGCCCGAGTCTGTGCTATTGGAGCCACCTGCGGTCAGTCCGGGCTCAGCAGATGTCAGTGTCCGCTGGGCATGAGCCGGTCCTGCTCACACACCCAGGGCCTCCCACCGGAGCGGGTGAGTGGCAGGCGATTCTTAAACTCCAATTGTTCGTGGACGGGGCGGGGCCGGGAGGGCCAGGTCGGCCATGGAGCCTGGTGGACAGCGGGGG
>NW_005364349.1:49115-49489 GCF_000412655.1 Myotis brandtii
CGCGGGGCCTGACCGTCCTTCACCCCTGAGCCCGCCTCAGGCGCATCTGACCCCCAGGAGGGGAGAAGGCTGAGGAGACAGCGCGTTAGCGGCAGCGACGGCTCTCGGCCGGCTGCCACTCCGAGAGCATTAGCCGGCGCCGTAATAAGAAGAGCTACTAAAAAATGATTTATTGAGGCGCGGGGCCTGTTAAAGCAGGTTAATGCCAATACCATTAGCTCCCGATCGGGCACTCTCCGCGGAGGGAAAGTTGATAAAACAGCAGGAAGTGCCGCTCCGACCGGGCGGGGGAGGGGCTGCGAGGACTTGACCCACAGGGAGGGGGGAGCAATGTTCCTTCCAGGGTCCGGCCTGTCCCCTCCCGTCCCCGCGGG
>NW_005364349.1:50918-51405 GCF_000412655.1 Myotis brandtii
ACCTCCCTTCCCCTCGGGCCCTGGGTTTTCTAAGCAGAAAAGGAAGGTCTTGGGCTTGAATTTCTTCAAGGTCCCCTTCAGCGCTGACATTCTGAGTCACCAGGGTTTCTTGTCTCTCTCTCTCTCTCTCTCTCTCTCTCTCTCTCTCTCTCTTTCTGTGTGTGTTTGTTATAAGCGTTGGCGTACAGAGATGGAGGTTCCTCCCCAGGGGCCACATTTCCTGGTGGCTTCTAGCACCTTCTTTGTAAAAACTTCTCCATTAGATCATTAATTGCACTATGTCATCAGGTCTCAGGTCTACAACAGGCATCTTGGTTGACTCCATCCAGGGCCAAGCACCTTCATCCACCCATCCAGACACTCATCCATCCTTCTCATTCATCTTCCTATCCATCCATCCATCTTCTTGTTCATCCATCTTCCTATCCATCCATCTTTCTATTCATCCATCCATCCATCCATCTTCCTCTCCATCCATCCATCCATC
>NW_005364349.1:52725-55842 GCF_000412655.1 Myotis brandtii
ATCCATCCATCTTCCTATCCATCCATCTTCTTGTCCATCCATCCATCTATCCATCTTCCTATCCATCCACCCATCCTTCCATCCACCAAGCCCTCTGTTGTCCTTCTGCCCATCTGTCCGTTACCCACTCATCCTTCCACCACAGCACATGCATGGAAAGAACATGAGTCTGGGTTCAGAATGACTGGAAGCAGGGTGCCAGGCACTCCGCTATTTGTGAGAGTTGTTTTATCAGAGCTTCTTCCCAGCAAAGCCTGGTCTGGACACTGCACCTTCCTGACCAAAGGGGTGGTTCTGGGTCATCCAGATGCTCTTCTGTGAGTCTCGGGTGAAGGAGGCGGGGCTGGGCCAAGATGGGGGGGCCAGCGGCCGCCTGCTGCTCCGCCCCAGAGCTGCTCCCGCTCACCCTGGGACCTGTTCCGTGACCCCCCACCCCATTGGCCCTGTATCACCCAGATACCAAGACGCAGAGGTGGGGACACGGCCAGACCCCCAGGAGTGAACCTGCCTGTCGCGTGGAGCCGGTCCAGCCTGCGTCCCCTCCGCCCCCCAAGTGGAGAACTCTTGGGAAGAAGATATTTGTCTCCAGCGCTGGAGGGATTTATGGGCACAACTAACCATCTATTACCATCATCGGAGGCTGCACGGTGAGGACGCCCCGTAAATCTCCGCGGCATGAACCCCCGAGCCGGAGGCTTAGTGGACAGCAAATAGAACAGCCCGATGAATGCGAACCTGTTTATTCTGCTTACACGGAGAGAACATGCCGTACCCAGCCAGGCAGGAAATGGGCTTCGGGGACGGTCACTTAGCCCCGCTGTTGGCCCTGAAACTGGGAGTAATCGCTGCCGGCAATTAGAGCAGCATCTCCGGGGGCGCGCTGTGCCCGGGATGGGGGTGTCTCCGGGGGCGTACTGTGGCCGGGATGGGGGTGTCTCCGGGGCGCGTGCTGTGCCCGGGAAAAAAAAACCGGGATGGGGTGTCTCCGGGGCACGTGCTGTGGCCGGGATGGGGGTGTCTCCGGGGCACGTGCTGTGGCCGGGATGAGGCTTCTGGGAAAGGGAGGCTGGAGCCGCAGGCAGGCGCAGCGGGCGGTGTGAGGAGATCCCCGCGGGGAGTCAGACTCCAGTGAGGACAGCCCCGTGGATGCGGCGCCCCCAGCTCAGCCCCCCAGAGCCGCCCCCAGCACCTGGCGTCTAAGTCAGGCAGGTCAGACTCCGGCCTGAGGGCGCATGCAGCCCACAGCGAATATTTTTGCGGCGCAGCCAATATCACGGTTTGTAAGAAAACATGAATGTTATCATTGCTCTTGTTCTAGTTCCTGCTCTACTTTTCTAAATAAACCTACGTTTCTATGAAAATTGAAGCTTGTGTTTCTTTGCGGCCCACATCAATCTAAACCTTGCTTATTTGGCCCGTGTCAGCCTGTGAGTCTGGCATGCTTGGTCTAAGTCAGCGGTTCTCAACCTGTGGGTCGCGGCCCCTTTGGCGGTCGAACGACCCTTTCACAGGGGTCGCCTAAGACCATCCTGCATATCAGATATTTACATGACGACTCATAACAGTAGCAACATGACAGTTATGAAGTAGCAACGAAAATGATGTTATGGTTGGGTCACATGAGGAACTGTATTTTAAGGGCCAGAAGGTTGAGAACCACTGGTAAGTGGTCGGGAGCTGGCGTGGAGGAGACAGTGGGCTTTGTCCTCATTCGTTTCCTGCTGAGTGCCCAGTGCCCAGGGTCCGGGGCGCTGCCCAGGATGGGCTGGGCGTGGTGGGCATGTCTCAGTCTAATGCCAGCAGTGGGCGGCCCGGCTGTCCAGCCCCGCGGCCCCGACCCACCCCTACAGCCTCGCTCAGCCCTGGGTCTCCGGGCCTGCATGCATTTTCTCTTCACTTACATCCGAGTCCGTTTCTGGTGCTCAGACCCCCTGCCCCCTCCCCGCACCCTGTGGGTCCGCAGAAGAGAAGGCGCCCACGTTCCCAGTCTGGGCCCAGGAGCTGGAGAAGCGTGAGTTACAGGGGGAAGGCTGGGAGGGAGGGGGGCCAAGGAGGGAGCTGACCCCTCCCCAGAATCCCCTCGCCCTGGGGGCACCCCCCCCCCAGCACCCTGAAGCTGGGATGGTGTGACGGGCCCTGCATGGCTGTCGCTGTGGCCATGGCCCGGGAGAGACCCAAGGACGGGGCCGTGTGACAACGAGCCTGCGTCTCAGTCACTGCTGTAACCCCTGTGTGTGACCCCTCACATTCTGTGTCCGAGCCTCGCCCACGCGATGGTGCGGGCAGCGGTCGCCCACCGGTGGCCCGCGGACCACTGGTGGTCCGTGAGGTCCTAAAGGTTGGCAACTGCTGATCTAGACTAACCAGAAGCCATTCTCACTAACAGGACAGAGAAGGAACTTATTAAAGTAAATAAAGGCCTACGTGGGGGAAAGCAGGACTTAACCTAGAGGACAGTTCTCTCTAAGGCTTGGCTACACTCAGGAAGGGCGCATTCTGGGGCCTCTTAAATGCTGTCACAGCAGCAGCTGCTTATGCCACCAGCAGTAAATGTGCTTCCTACCCAAACCTCACGTCTGCCTGGGCTCTGATGGACTGGCGGGGGTGCCAGAGGTGGCCAGTGTGCTAGAAAGGGCACTGCCCTTGTGGTCCATAGCTCTGGGTAAGAATCTCCCCTCTGTGCCCCGCTGGTGTGGCTCAGTGGTTGAGTGTCGACCTAGTGGGGGGTGAGGAGGTCACTAGGGTGGCGCCCTCCTGGCGGGATGATGCCTATAAGAAGGGACACGAGCGAGATGCTCGCTGCCCCGTGAGGGCGGAGCGAGGAGGCGGGTCCTCACCCTCCGGCACCATCAGCGGCGCCCACTCAGGCCGGAGACTGAGCACAAGCGCGAGTGACAGGCCCGGCCCCTGGTGGGAGTTCTGAGCCCCGTCCCCCAGAAATGTCCAGAGAGGATGCCGGTCTCCTGAGCAAGGACTGGGCCCGGAGCTGCTGTGTCTGCCCCCCACTTCCCGTCTGTTCAGCCTTCCCTCCCCCTGCGCAGGGCGGTGCAGACCAAGGTAAGAGCACAGGGCGCGGAGCGGGTGTGGCTGGGACCGGGCCGCCCTGCGCCCGCTGGG
>NW_005364349.1:56665-57590 GCF_000412655.1 Myotis brandtii
GTCTGGGCCCTCATCCGCCACCCCGGGCGGTGTGCCACCTCCGTGCCCGCACAGCCTTCGCACGGAGGACCCTCCTGCATGGGGTCAGCGGGCGGGCCAGCCGAGGTCCGGACAGCTTTTCCTGCCTTGCCTGCTCTCTCGTCGCCAGCAGGCTGGTCCGAGTGGGCACACTGACCCCGTGGCAGCTGGCAGGGCACAGAGGCCTGTAGTCCCTGAGGCCAGGGTCACCGTGGGCCAATGTCACTGTGGCTGACGTCACACATCTTTGGCCCACGCCAGTTGCCAGGCCGGCCGGGGGTGTTGGCATGGGGGCGGGGAGGACACTGGGCCAGGGCTTCAGGCTGTAGGTTGTCTTGAAGCCCAGAGGAGGCGTCAGGTGGGTGTGGCTAGTCATGGAGGGCTTCTTGGAGGAGGTGGGACTCTCCAGCCTCTAAGTACAGGTGTGTTTGTTGGTTTGTTAATCCTCACCTGAGGATATTGTTTCCATTGATTTTTAGAGAGGGAGGGAAGGAAGGAGGGAAGGAAGGAGGGAGGGGGAGAGAGAGAGACACACACACACACACACCAACTAGCTGCTTCCTGCACAGATCCCAACCAGGGCTGGGGATCCAACCTGCAACCCAGATACGTGCCCTTGACCAGAATCAAACCCGCGACCCTTTGGTGCGTGGGCAAGCGCCCTAGCCACTGAGCCACGCTGCCAGGCGAGTGCCCGTGCTGTGTCAAGTTCGTGTCTGTGAAACCCACGGCTCGTTAAGGCTTCCTTTGCACCCTGGGTGGCGGGAGCAGCCGCCTCGCATCTCAGCTGAGTGTCTGAGCAGGCCAATCGCTGGTCGTAATTAAAGGAGTTTGACGAGAATCGGAGGAGACTGGCTTCCACGGGAGGTTTGGGAGTTAATTACGGGTCGTGCTCTGCCGCGGTGGG
>NW_005364349.1:57781-59984 GCF_000412655.1 Myotis brandtii
AGTGTTGGGTGGGGGGAGGGGCCGGGATTGGCTGGGAAGGCGCAGGGAAAGCGTATGGACCAAGACCGATCCTGTCAACCACGGCCGCCCGCCAGGCTCCTGGAGATGAGGGAGGGGCTCTGTGCCGGTTCGTCGTGCGCAGTCCATTTTCCCGCAGCGTTGCCCCGGAAACGGGCTCAGGGAGCAGCCCCCAGGCCCCCGGTCTCCTGGCAGCCCCCCTGGGACACGCAGGGTGGGGAGGGGGTTCCAGGTGGACGGAAGGGGACCGGGGTGCTGGCTCACATAGAGGGGTCCCTCTGCTGCTTGGGTCTCTGTGGCCCAGAGACCACGTGGGACGACCCATGGCTCCCAAATCCTTCCTCCAGGTTGGTGCTTAGAAGAGAGGCCAAGGGCTGGTTCCCCTGACCTCTCGGGGGCAGTGCTCGCTCGGGGCCTCACCCCGTCTGTGTTCTCTCTGGCCTTGGGTTGTCATCATCCTTGCTGGTTCTGTTGCCAGAGCACTCTGGAACACTCCGGAACATTCTGGAACATTCTGGACATGGTCACACATGCCTGTGACATTGATAGATGCCGTCCACCGCCTGCTTCCACCCTGTGCCCCAAGACGGGGACCCAATGCCATTCTCGCCTCTGTGCGCCCAGCGCCATCTCCTGCACGGGGAGGCGCTGGCGGTGCCCTGAGCCGCCTCGGGGTCACATCTCCCTGGCCTTGCCCCCCAGGGGTGGGAATGGCAGGCGGGGGCTCAGCCAGCAGCCCCCGGAGCTCTGGGCTCCGCAGGCGTTTACTTAAAGGAGAAACATCTTTGCTTTCGCTGATCATAAAGTTGTTGTCTTCAATTTTTGCCATAAAAATTGTGCCTGCTGTGCCAAGCGATGGGCAGCATGGCCGGTGGGCGCCAGCCGGGGAGGGGCCCAGCCTTTGCTGTGTGGCTTTGGCAAGTGGCTGATCTCTCTGTGCCTCCATTTCTTCATCGGAAAAGTGGGGCCCCATTATGCCCCCTCCGCCAGCTGCTGCAAGGGGACATGGGAGCAGTGCTTTGTTTTAAATTTGTTTATTGATCTGAGAGAGGAAGGAAGAGAAACATCCATTTGTTGTTCCACTTATTCGTGCATCTTTGGTGGCTTCTTGTTTGTGCCCTGACTGGGGGTGGAACCTGCAGCCTTGACGTATCAGGACGACGCCCTAACCCACGGAGCCACCGGACCGGGCGCCGTGGGCTCTCAGCGCAGAGTGAGGCCCCGCGGATGTGACGGTTACTGTTCTCATCGTCGGGGCCTCCGGGGACCCCTCCCGGGTCAGGACAGGGTTCGCTGTTGAGTGTTGACAAACCTCTTGGTCATCTGCCCCATTTTACAGACGAGGAGACCGAGGCTTGGGGAGGCCCAGGCGCTGGCCCATGGGGGAGGGGTCCCCCTCCCGCCCTCTGTGTCTGGGGCCTACCTTTCTGAGGAACACGCCACACCTGCGCCCCCGCCGGACAGACGGCGGGGCTCAGCGTCGTCCACGTGGGGGTGGTGACCACGTCAGATGTCCTCACGTGTGTAAATCCACGAGGACATGAAAGCAGTCGGAAAGGCTGGATACTGAGTGTATGGGAAGCTTCTAAACAAAACCCTTTTAGAAATTCACAAGCAGCCAGAGCCGGCCACACGGTCACCTTAACACCAGGGTTACACGCGAACCAGCCTCAGGCCACTGCCCGCGAGGACGCCAGCCACGAAGGAGCCGCCGCGTGTCCTCAGTCACCGCTACCGGCCCAGATCAGCGGCCTCTCACCAAACCCCTCTCCTCCCGCTGACAAATATAATGTCAGCTTTTTTTGTGATAATGCAAATGGATTCTGAATCTAATTGAACTTTTTATATCAAATATTTCAAATTAACGATGACATTTTCCCAGCATCACAGATGTTCCTCCCGGAGCCGCCATCCTTCTTCCTCGGGGCTCGAACGGTCGCCCGCCGAGCGCGGGGCGTGGCCGTTCACTTGCCCGCAGTTGACGGTTTTGCTTCGAATCAATACTCTTTGTCTTGAAACGTTACCACATTTCCACATGGTTCTCGCAGTTTACAAGCGCGTTCGTTTCGGCGCTCACAGTGACGGTGATGCTGGTGATGGCGCCGCGTCTGGAGCCGGGGCTCCGCCCCACGAGTCTGCAGAGCCAGGACCTGGCCTGCAGGCTGGCCCCGTCCCCACGTCCCCA
>NW_005364349.1:60154-60395 GCF_000412655.1 Myotis brandtii
CGTTTCAGCTCCGCGGCGCATTTCGCACGTGGGGCCGCGGCTGCGGGCCTTTAGAAGCAGCGCTTTCCTCCCGGGGAGCTGGACCGCGTTCCCCTATGATCTGGACCTGGTCACTGGCCACGTGGAGAACGGCGCTCGGCCGGTTGGCTTGGGGGTCAGGGTTCTATTGTCTGCAGCACAAGGATGTTCTTTCAAGCATTTTTCTTTTTTTAAAAAATATATTTTTGTTGATTTCAGAGAG
>NW_005364349.1:60659-61178 GCF_000412655.1 Myotis brandtii
CGCCTCCACCATCTCCGTCTCCTGCTGGCTCCACGGGTCGTGCGGCCATGGCGTCCCAGGAAGCCGTCCCAGGAACCTAAAGCGGCTCCAACTAATCTCCTGGCCCCCAACTGACCTTCCCACGGCCAAGCCTGCCCCGAAGGTCACCCGGACCCTGATGTCAATGCGCTCAGTGTCGGGCCTCATTCTGCCGCTTCCCGTCCTCAGAGAGGCCGCAGGCTTCCGGGGCACAGAGGCCGGCGTCACGGGTCTGCCTGTCCTTCCAGTGAAGCGGAGACTCACCGGTTCCCATCGCAGTCGGCCCGGAGCCACCGCCATCCCCGGTGAGGAGCCTCTGGTCCCGGCGGGTCCGCACCTTCTGCTGCGTGTGGCCTGGGGGCGTCCTCGGTCACGGAGAAGCGCCTCTGAGTCCCCGCGTGGGGTGGGTTTGCGGGGCTTTCTCCCTGAGGCCCTGGATGTGCATTTCCCTCCTGACCCCGGGGCCCCGCTGGCCACGCTGGCTGACCAGCCCGTCTGCCT
>NW_005364349.1:69688-71730 GCF_000412655.1 Myotis brandtii
CGTGTGGCCACCCTGTTCCGCCTCCGCTCGCTTTTCACTCTTTTTCAAATGAACGAACACACGGCCTTGTTATGTGGCCAAACGTACCCAACGCTTCCTTTGTGGTGAAGGCATTCTGCGTCCTGGTCAGAAACCACTCCCCGCCCGGAGGCCAGGAGGCCCCCAGCGCGTCCTCTGAGAGCTGAGGAGGGGCTCACCGGGGACCCCAGGCTGCGCGGAGTCCCTGCCTGTGTCCCGGGTGCACTCCTCCTGCCTGGGAACCAGCGGCCCCAGCGCCATGTCCCTCCTCCTTCAGAGCTGACTTTGTCCCACTCCGTGCCCACCTCCCTGGCCCGTGTGGCTCATTCCGGGGCTTTGTGACAAGCCCTGTGCCTGGGGGAGCGGACGCCCCTCCGTGCCCCAGGCCTGTCGGCCACCCTTGGCGATTCTCGCCCTTTGTATCCCACATACGTGTGAGGCCAGCACACCACACGCCACCGACAGTCTTGGGGGTTCCGACCGCTATTGCATAGACTCTGAGTGTGCATGGGGGGGAAGGGGGCCACGTGAGCATGGCGGCGTGTCCTCCATCAACGCGAATTGCGTTTTCCCCAAATTGCAGCTGCCGCCGCGCCTCATCGCTTCCCGGAGAGACCGTGCGCGTCCGGATGGCTGTCTGCGGCCTTTCTGTGTTAAGAGGCTGTTGGACATTTTTTCCGGAGCTTTCCTCATGGAGGTGTCATTTGCACGCGATAAATGACAGGACTTAGAGTCTCGTTCGATGAATTTGACGTGGTCACGTGCTCACGTGACAAGGCCTCCATCTGGATCCCCCGGGTGAGGCTCCGTGGCTGCCGTCCCTGTCGCTCAGGTTGACCGTCTCCGGCTCCGTGTCCGCGGAGCCGGGAAGCGTTCTCCCTGGGCGTCTGGGTCCCTCACCACAGGCCGCTCAGAGGCCACCGCGCTGCTCTGGGCCCCGGGTCCGGGTGTCGCAGGGCAGCCTCCCGCGGGGTGAACACACCCGTCACCGTCACCGCGCTGGGCTTTGGGCTGTTTCAGTGACGGCTCCGTGAACGAAGCGGCGAACACGTGTGTCCAAGTCCCAGCAGCGTGTTCATTCCCCTGGGAAGTGCTCGGAGTGAGAGGGCTGCGCCCAGGGGGTCTGAGAGCCACGCTCCCCGGGGCCCGATTGCCCGGCCGGGCGGCATCTCACGTGGTTTTCACTCCTGTCTCCCTGGTGACAGGACGCTAAGCATCTGCTCAGGGTCCGATGGACTATTTTTAAATCTGTTTTTACTGATTTGAGAGAGAGAGGAAGGGAGAGGGAGAGGAACATCAATGAGAGAAATATCCACCAGCCGCCTCCTGCACGCCCACTACTTGGGATCACGCCTACAACCCTCTCCACACCCTGTGTGTGTGGCTGTGTGTGGCTGTGTGTGAGGTGTGTGTGTGTGTGTGTGTGTGTGTGTGTGTGTGTGTGTGTGGTGTGTGTGTGTGAGGTGTGTGGGGGGGTGTGAGTGTGTGTGTGCATGTGTGGTATGTGTATGTGTGTGTGATGTGTATGTACGTGGTGTGTATGGTATGTGTGGCTGACCCCACTCTGCTCCCCGTGGGGGCCCTGACCCCCAGGCCCCCGGCTGGGACCTTGGCCAAGTCCCTCAGCCTTGACGCGTGGCCCTGTTCCCAGAGGCTCCGTGAGCCGCCTGCGCTGCTGGGCCGTTGATGGTGCTGTCGCCGCCGGGAGCCGTTATTGGCTGGTTTAGTGAGAAGTCCCGGGAGGGAGACAGTATCAATTTTGTTTCAACAAACCCACGCTCAGTCTGATAATGAAAAGGTTTTCAAGGTAAGAGCCGAAAGCAAGGCTTCACTAAGTACCACTGCGCGTGCCCTCGCCTCACGGGACAAACTATTCGAGGTTAGAAAAGCCGCCAGCAGCGGCGGGCAGACCAGCACCCCTACTTCCCGTCCCAGCTCATCCCGGGGCCACCCCTACTTCCCCGTCCCAGCCCGTCCCGGGGCCGCGGGTGCCGGGCCAGCCGGGCCCAGGGAGGGGTGGGAGC
>NW_005364349.1:71930-72287 GCF_000412655.1 Myotis brandtii
GTTTCCGGGCGGAGGCCCCGGGCGCGTCCTTGATGTTCACACTGACGGTGACCACACGGTCTCTGCTTCTTCCCTAACAGCGCAGGCGTGTGGGCAGGAGGGTCGGGTCCGTCTCCGGCAGGTGAAGGGGATGTTGACGGTGGTGATTGTGGCTGAACCAGAGGTGCCTGCCTCCTGCCCGTCACTCACTGAGAGCCAGGCCGCCGTTGGACGGGAGACACCACCCATGTGCCCGCCGGGACCCGGGCCAGGTTCTGTCCCACCGGCTGGAGCATGAAGCTCAGGCTCGGGCTCAGACAGGGACCCGAGTCTCCTCCTCCTCCTCCTCCTCCTCCTCCTCCTTCTCCTCCTTCTCCT
>NW_005364349.1:72409-77116 GCF_000412655.1 Myotis brandtii
CCATCTCCTCCTTCTCCATCTCCACCTCCATCTCCACCTCCATCCCCTTCTGCATCTCCTTTTCCTTCTCCATCTTCATCTCATTCTCCTCCATCTCCACCTCCTCCTCCCCCTCCCCATCCTCTTCCTCCTCCATTGTCATTGCCATCATCATCCTCTTCTCCATCTCTGTATGTATTGGGTGTGTATTGGTTCTATTTCTCTGATTCAACCTCAACTGATACAGTTCATTCTTTGTGACTAGGCCGCACACGGGAAAGCCAACAGTGCATAGAGCGAGTGGGGTGACCCTCCTGAGCAGCCCTGTCCCCAGTTCTCTCTCCAGATGTCACTACTTGCTATTTCCTGAGAATCTTGTAAAGGAGATCCATGCACAAACCAGCTTATTCACACACGGTTTGGTTTTTTCCACACCGAATGCTTTTCACACACATGGCAGCTCACTGCAAGCAGCATCTGGCTGTGCTCACCTGACAGTGGGTCTTGGAAATGGGACCACGGCTCTCACGGAGGCAGCCTCGCTGTTTTCGGTGGTTGCCTCGTGTTCTATTCACAGTGTAAATGCACTGTCGCTGACCCAGCAGCCCGTATGGATGGCTTCTGTGGCATTTCCCTACTTAGCACAGGCAGAATGAAATCCTGAAGGCAATCCCGCTGCCTGTGTCAGCTGGCACGCGCGCTAAATGCCCGCCGGCTACACGCCTGCTGGTGCCATCCTGGGTCGGAGGGCAACTCTGACGGGTTGTGACCCAGGGAGCTGGCACCATTAGCCCACCTTCCTGGACGATCTGTCCTCTCCTCCTCATTCTTCCTTCTCCTTCCTCCTGTCCCTCCGAACCGCAGGCTCAGAGCCCGGGGTTGGAGGCCCCCAGATCCCTTGCCGGCGGGGGCTTATTTAGTTTCTGCCAACGAGGGTCGCTGCAGGAGGTCAGAGGCAGGAGGAGGTGACCTGTGGTGATGGTGGGATACGTGGGTGAGCTCCGCATGGCCTCCCGCAAACCCCGTGTTACACGGCTGGGACCCGCAGGGGGTCCCGCAGCTCCTGCTCCCCGCGGGTTCCTGCGGCCCAGAGGCCGCCCTGGCCTGCTCTTCCAGCAGCTCCTCCTGCCTGAGTACCTGCCGTGTTTTCCGTTTTCCGGCCAAACCCGACCAGTACCCGCGGCACTTCCTGCGCGCCCACGGCCATCTGCTCACCACAGTGCGTGTCAACACCGTGTCAGACCTGATAACGTCAAACTGGGGAGGATGGCATTGAACTGAGATGGTCGCTCATGTGGCTTTAATTTCAGAAACGCGCGTGTGTGCGCAAGGCTGACCATGTTCATATGCTTGGTATCCATGCTGTTTCCTTTTCTGTGAGTGGGCACAGATCCCTGGATTCTTTTCCTGTTGTATCGTTGGTCTTATCGACCTGAGAATTCTTTTTTTTTTTTAAGAAATAATTAGGACAAGTTGCAAATGCTTTCTGCTGTTTGTAGTTCATCCTTGATTTAGTTTGTACAGCCCTGGCCAGTTTTGCTCAGTGGATAGAGCATCGTTGGTCTGTGTACCGAAGGGTCCTGGGTTCGATTCCGATCAAGGGTATAAACCTCGGTTGCAGGCTCCTCCCTGGCCGGGGCCTGGTCGGGGCTTCTGCAGGAGGCAACCAATCGATGTGTTTCTCTCACATCGATGTTGCTCTCTGTCTCCCACTCTCTCTCCCACTCTCCCTAAAAGTCCGTGGATTTTGTTGGTGCCTATGTCTGGCCGTGAAGATCAGGATAACGTTGGATGTAACCACTGAGCGCTCTCTTCCGGACCTGGGTTTGTCCTACGCTGGGTGGCCGGCAGTCAGCACGCCTGCTCCTGACATGCCTCTGGCTCCGCTGAGCCTGGGGGCCGCGTTCACGCTGCTCTCCAGCCTCTGTGCTGGGACCCGTGCCCGCCGTGGCCGCCGTGGCCGCCGTGGCCTGAGAGATGTGCCGGCACCCCTGCCCTCCTCACAGGAGCAGCCTCAGGTTACCCTCACCCTCACAGGAGCAGCCTCAGGTTACCCTCACCCTCACAGGAGCAGCCTCAGGTTACCCTCACCCTCACAGGAGCAGCCTCAGGTTACCCTCACCCTCACAGGAGCAGCCTCAGGTTACCCTCACCCTCACAGGAGCAGCCTCACGAGACAGGCACCAGCAAGGATTTAAAACAAGGTCAGGTGAGGGCTGGAGTGAACAGTGGGGAGAGGACTCTCAGATCAGACGCTGCCTTTTCCGGGACCAGCATGTCAAACTCAAAGGCTAACACGGGCCAAATAAACGAGGCCTGCCGCCCGTGGGCCGCGAGTTTGACCCGCTTGTCCTAGAAGAAACCCTGATGCTGATCTCTGTGTGCGCTTCTTTTTCTATTATTATTACATTTTATTGGGGGGACATTGGCCAACACGAACATAGGTTTCAGGGGGGGGTTTCTGTGCGACAAGCTCTGCGTGTTGCCCTGTGTTCCCACCACCCCGTCAGATCATCTCCCGTCACCACACGGCAGGACCCCCTGCCCCCCTCCCCCCACCTGCTGTGTGTTCCTAGGGTTCAGCGGGGACCCGCTCCTGCTCTCCTCTGGGGCTCTGCTCCGTGAACTTGACATGATGGCGCTAACCCCACGCTTGCCGACGTCTCCGCGGGCCGCACCCTCTCTCGCCGAGGGCCTTCTGTTCTGCCTGATGCCTTTTGTCCCGGGACCAGCATGTCAAACTCAAAGGCTAACACGGGCCAAATAAATGAGGCCTGCCGCCCGTGGGCCGCGAGTCTGACCCGCTTGTCCTAGAAGGAACCCTGATGCTGATGGCTGTGCGCTTCTTTTTCTGTTATTATTACATTTTATTGGGGTGCCATTGGCCAACACGAACATAGGTTTCAGGGGGGCGTTTCTGTGCGACAAGCTCTGCGTGTTGCCCCGTGTGCCCACCACCCCGTCAGATCTTCTCCCGTCACCACACGGCAGGACCCCCTGCCCCCTCCCCCCACCTGCTGTGTGTTCCTAGGGTTCAGTTTATGTCCCACACGTGAGTGGACTCGTGCTGCTTAGCTTTGTCTGACTGACTGAGGTCACTTGCATAGTGTTCTCAGGGTCCGTCCATGCTGTGCCAATGGCGCCATTTCATCCTTCCTTACGGCTGAGGAGCGTTGCCTTGTGCGTTGCCCCACATCTTCTGTGTCCAGGCCTCTATCCTCTATCGCGGGGCACTCTGGTTGTCTCCATGTCGGCCTCCGTGAATAATGCTGCAACCGACATAGGGGCGCATCTGCCTTTGCTCTGATGTCACAGTGGACCAGCCACCCTGCTCTGTGATGTCACAGTGGGTCAGCCCGTCCTGCTCTGTGACATCACAGTGGATCAGTAACCCTGTTCCACTAGGGGGACCTGGCCGAAGGGGCAGCCCCTGCCTTGCCTTTTCCTAACAAGTCTGAGCCCCCGGGTGTCTAGTCTCAGACACGACCTCGCAGACGCAGTGACTTCTCAGGGACGCTTGCCCTGCTGATCGTGTCCAGACGTTCATTTTAGTTCCAGCTGCTGTTACAACGAAAGCCTGAGGAGGCGGGCGAGCGGGGCTGTTTGGTTTCTCAAGCCAGGCAGCCCCGTAGCCTCTCTTCCACAGAAACATGTCAGAGCCATCGTTCATCCGTCGCTCAGGGTCTGCTGGTCGCCCCGGCACCTGTGGGATGAAGGGTCACGGGTTCGATTCTGGTCAAGGGCATGAACCTCCGTTGCAGGCTCGATCCTGGTGCCGGGTGGGGAGCACGTGGGAAGCAGATGTCACAGTGGATCAGCCCGTCCTGCTGTGACGTCACAGTGGATCAGTAACCCTGTTCCACTAGGGGGACCTGGCCGAAGGGGCAGCCCCTGCCTTGCCTTTTCCTAACAAGTCTGAGCCCCCGGGTGTCTAGTCTCAGACACGACCTCGCAGACGCAGTGACTTCTCAGGGACGCTTGCCCTGCTGATCGTGTCCAGACGTTCATTTTAGTTCCAGCTGCTGTTACAACGAAAGCCTGAGGAGGCGGGCGAGCGGGGCTGTTTGGTTTCTCAAGCCAGGCAGCCCCGTAGCCTCTCTTCCACAGAAACATGTCAGAGCCATCGTTCATCCGTCGCTCAGGGTCTGCTGGTCGCCCCGGCACCTGTGGGATGAAGGGTCACGGGTTCGATTCTGGTCAAGGGCATGAACCTCCGTTGCAGGCTCGATCCTGGTGCCGGGTGGGGAGCACGTGGGAAGCAACCAGTCGATGTGTCTCTCTCACACCAACGTTTCTCTCCGTCTCCCCCGCTCCCTGCCACTCTCACTCAAAACCAATGGAAAGAATATCCTCTGGGGAGGATGAACCAAGAAAATGCCCCTGAGTTTGACTCGATCTCATGGGTGTTGACAGGAAATGACCGTGTTCTGTGGGGAGAGGGCCCCGCCCCCTTGCAGAGTGAATGTGAGGGCCCTGGGGACCCCGAGCTGCCTGGCACCAGGTCCCCTCACCTCACACCCACCTGCGCTGGTCGGACAGACCAGGTCAGGGCGGCTCTGCCGGGGGCTGTGGTCCTGGGTGCCTGGCTCGCCTACCGGGCCTGTTTCCCCATGAAACAGTGATGAAGGGTCTCTGTTTCCACATCAGGGGGCGGTTGGAACCAAATGAAGCCGCGTGAGCGCGATAGCTGGCGCTTCTCACTGGCCGGGCGCGCACTTCCTTCCTTAA
>NW_005364349.1:78110-83707 GCF_000412655.1 Myotis brandtii
GTCACAGTGGATCAGCCCGTCCTGCTCTGTGATGTCACAGTGGATCAGCCCGTCCTGCTCTGTGATGTCACAGTGGATCAGCCCGTCCTGCTCTGTGATGTCACAGTGGATCAGCCCGTCCTGCTCTGTGATGTCACAGTGGATCAGCCCGTCCTGCTCTGTGATGTCACAGTGGATCAGCCCGTCCTGCTCTGTGATGTCACAGTGGATCAGCCCGTCCTGCTGTGACGTCACAGTGGATCAGTAACCCTGTTCCACTAGGGGGACCTGGCCGAAGGGGCAGCCCCTGCCTTGCCTTTTCCTAACAAGTCTGAGCCCCCGGGTGTCTAGTCTCAGACACGACCTCGCAGACGCAGTGACTTCTCAGGGACGCTTGCCCTGCTGATCGTGTCCAGACGTTCATTTTAGTTCCAGCTGCTGTTACAACGAAAGCCTGAGGAGGCGGGCGAGCGGGGCTGTTTGGTTTCTCAAGCCAGGCAGCCCCGTAGCCTCTCTTCCACAGAAACATGTCAGAGCCATCGTTCATCCGTCGCTCAGGGTCTGCTGGTCGCCCCGGCACCTGTGGGATGAAGGGTCACGGGTTCGATTCTGGTCAAGGGCATGAACCTCCGTTGCAGGCTCGATCCTGGTGCCGGGTGGGGAGCACGTGGGAAGCAACCAGTCGATGTGTCTCTCTCACACCAACGTTTCTCTCCGTCTCCCCCGCTCCCTGCCACTCTCACTCAAAACCAATGGAAAGAATATCCTCGGGGGAGGATGAACCAAGAAAATGCCTCTGAGTTTGACTCGATCTCATGGGTGTTGACAGGAAATGACCGTGTTCTGTGGGGAGAGGGCCCCGCCCCCTTGCAGAGTGAATGTGAGGGCCCTGGGGACCCCGAGCTGCCTGGCACCAGGTCCCCTCACCTCACACCCACCTGCGCTGGTCGGACAGACCAGGTCAGGGCGGCTCTGCCGGGGGCTGTGGTCCTGGGTGCCTGGCTCGCCTACCGGGCCTGTTTCCCCATGAAACAGTGATGAAGGGTCTCTGTTTCCACATCAGGGGGCGGTTGGAACCAAATGAAGCCGCGTGAGCGCGATAGCTGGCGCTTCTCACTGGCCGGGCGCGCACTTCCTTCCTTAAGGACGCCGGGCGTTATAGTGCCTCGCTCCTCTCGGGGCAGGTCTGGACCCGGAGCCCGGAGCTCGGTGCCCGGAGCCGACTCCCGGTGCTGCCGCGGGGGGAGCGGTGGACACGGCCGCCTGTCACGCACAGATGCCTGCCCGGGCCTGCTTCCTGGGAGCAGATCGCTCTTACGGACCCGGACATTCGAGGGCGCACTGTGACGAAGCTCATTACTCGGGAGCGACTGCTCTGCGTGAAGGAAAAGGGAAAAGCGTTAAGAATCGCAGGAGGGAGGGACGTGCCTTCATGGGAGGGCCTGGGAGACACGCCGCGGCCATGGGCAACGCGCCCATCGGGAGACGTGAAACTCGAGTTTGTAAAGTTGTCTCCTCATCTTGGCGGGTTGTTCCCACGTGTTCCCATCAGGACCTGGGGGCCCAGCTCCGCGGCTCCTGCGAACGGTGGGGAGTCTCGGCCGCGTTTCCCGCCTGTAAACTGCTCTCTGGGGGTTCACAGCCGGTTCCCTTGGGGCTGCCAGTGTGCGTCTGTTTGGTTTGGTTCTTGTCGTTCTTGTGGGAAAACACACGTGTCAGGGCCGGAAGCTCCGCTAAGCCGCTGGCCTGTTCGGCGGAGGCCCAGGCACAACGGCCACCTTGTGGGCCCAGGCGGGTGGGGGGCACCTTGGCGAGTGGAAGAGGCAGACGGGGCAGGCAGGGGAGCCGAGCTCTGGTCTGTGTACCCCTCCATCCCGCGCGGCTCAGCCCCAACGGAGCCTCAGGTCTCCTGTCCACAAATGGGCGCGTTCACACCCAACGCGGACGCCATGGCCGTGCCTGGGCTCTGCACCCGGGGCACCGGCCAGTCTGAAGAGTGAGCGGAGGACCCCATCGGGACAGCGCTGACCAGCTCCCTCGGCCTCCCCCTCAGAGCCAGGCCGTGTCCCAGCCCCCTCCGTCTGGGGCCCCGGGCTGTGCTGCTAAGCACTTAGTGACAGCTCTCGGGGGGAAGCCTGATGCGCGGGGTCTGCCAGTTTCTGTGGTGTGAACCCTTCTCCGGGGCCCGGCCAGCTCCCCGCGCCCTGCCAGACGCTCTGCGCTGAGCCGGGAGCTGCGCAAGCTGATGTCCTCCAGGGAGGGGCTCGCTCCCTGGGCCGCGTGCAGAACTGGCCTCCGGACGCTCATAGTAAATCAAAATGGTCCGTTTCCCGCAGGAATTCCTCAATAAGCAATAAACACTACCAGTCTCATTCAGTGGCAACCCCTGGGCGCGCCCTGTGTTAGCATTCAGGGGCCAGCTGGGAAGGTCACCGAGCACGCGGCACCCTGACTGCAGGGCCCTGGAGTTGCAGCTAAGCTACCAGTTTTCATGGGACAAGAAAGAGCACCAGGCAGCCCTGGCCGGTGTGGCTAGGTGGATAGAGCGTCAGCCTGCAGACTGAGGGGTCCCGGGTTCGATTCCGGCCAAGGGCACAGGCGCGGGTTGTGGGCTCGATCCCCAGTGGGGGGGGGGGTCGTGCAGGAGGAAAAAAAAGAGGCGGCCGATCCATGATTCTCTCTCATCATTGATGTTTCTCTCTCTCTCCCTCTCCCTTCCTCTCTGAAATCAATAAAAATATTTTTTAAAAAGAAAGAGAGAGAGAGAGAGAGAGAGAGAGAGAGAGAGAAAGGAAGGAAGGAAGGAAGGAAGGAAGGAAGAAAAAGAAAGCGAACACCAGGCAGACTGACTAATCAAATCTGGGAGTTCAGCAAACATTCCATCAGAAATGAAGAAGGACCGTGTTCATTGTGACATCGTGACAAACGCGTTTTCAGATGAGAGTTAGTGTGGTCTCACCTGCGCCCGCTGCTCTGGTGGGTGAGGGGTGCTCACAGCGCCCCCTGCTGGTGCAGACGCTGGAATGCGTCCCAGGTGGAGGGGCGGCATGGCGGGCGCTGCCTGGTGGAGCGCAGGTGGCTGCACAGGGGGGACTCAGTGCACATCGCACATCGGCTCCTGGGCCCTGGTGAGGAGGAGCCGCAGCAGCCAGCACGTCCGCCTCTGCCTCCTCCCACCTTCTCACTGGGCCCTCGAGGGAGGGGCTTGCCTGGCCGGCTGGCAGGGTGCACCAGGGCGGAGCTGGCTCCTGCCCACCCTCCGCAGTCCTGGGCAATGACCAGAAAGACAGGAGGTGCTTGACCCGATCCTCAGGGGGCGCTCAGAGCTGGGGAGTGACCCTGAGGGGCAGGGGAGGCAGTGAGGGAGAGGGGGAGCCAGGGAGGGAGAGGGGAGGCAGGGAGGGAGAGGGGGAGCCAGGGAGGGAGAGGGGGAGCCAGGGAGGGAGAGGGGGAGCCAGGGAGGGAGAGGGGGAGCCAGGGAGGGAGAGGGGGAGCCAGGGAGGGAGAGGGGGAGCCAGGGAGGGAGAGGGGGAGCCAGGGAGGGAGAGGGGGAGCCAGGGAGGGAGAGGGGGAGCCAGGGAGGGAGAGGGGGAGCCAGGGAGGGAGAGGGGGAGCCAGGGAGGGAGAGGGGGAGCCAGGGAGGGAGAGGGGGAGCCAGGGAGGGAGAGGGGGAGCCAGGGAGGGAGAGGGGGAGCCAGGGAGGGAGAGGGGGAGCCAGGGAGGGAGAGGGGGAGCCAGGGAGGGAGAGGGGGAGCCAGGGAGGGAGAGGGGGAGCCAGGGAGGGAGAGGGGGAGCCAGGGAGGGAGAGGGGGAGCCAGGGAGGGAGAGGGGGAGCCAGGGAGGGAGAGGGGGAGCCAGGGAGGGAGAGGGGGAGCCAGGGAGGGAGAGGGGGAGCCAGGGAGGGAGAGGGGGAGCCAGGGAGGGAGAGGGGGAGCCAGGGAGGGAGAGGGGGAGCCAGGGAGGGAGAGGGGGAGCCAGGGAGGGAGAGGGGGAGCCAGGGAGGGAGAGGGGGAGCCAGGGAGGGAGAGGGGGAGCCAGGGAGGGAGAGGGGGAGCCAGGGAGGGAGAGGGGGAGCCAGGGAGGGAGAGGGGGAGCCAGGGAGGGAGAGGGGGAGCCAGGGAGGGAGAGGGGGAGCCAGGGAGGGAGAGGGGGAGCCAGGGAGGGAGAGGGGGAGCCAGGGAGGGAGAGGGGGAGCCAGGGAGGGAGAGGGGGAGCCAGGGAGGGAGAGGGGGAGCCAGGGAGGGAGAGGGGGAGCCAGGGAGGGAGAGGGGGAGCCAGGGAGGGAGAGGGGGAGCCAGGGAGGGAGAGGGGGAGCCAGGGAGGGAGAGGGGGAGCCAGGGAGGGAGAGGGGGAGCCAGGGAGGGAGAGGGGGAGCCAGGGAGGGAGAGGGGGAGCCAGGGAGGGAGAGGGGGAGCCAGGGAGGGAGAGGGGGAGCCAGGGAGGGAGAGGGGGAGCCAGGGAGGGAGAGGGGGAGCCAGGGAGGGAGAGGGGGAGCCAGGGAGGGAGAGGGGGAGCCAGGGAGGGAGAGGGGGAGCCAGGGAGGGAGAGGGGGAGCCAGGGAGGGAGAGGGGGAGCCAGGGAGGGAGAGGGGGAGCCAGGGAGGGAGAGGGGGAGCCAGGGAGGGAGAGGGGGAGCCAGGGAGGGAGAGGGGGAGCCAGGGAGGGAGAGGGGGAGCCAGGGAGGGAGAGGGGGAGCCAGGGAGGGAGAGGGGGAGCCAGGGAGGGAGAGGGGGAGCCAGGGAGGGAGAGGGGGAGCCAGGGAGGGAGAGGGGGAGCCAGGGAGGGAGAGGGGGAGCCAGGGAGGGAGAGGGGGAGCCAGGGAGGGAGAGGGGGAGCCAGGGAGGGAGAGGGGGAGCCAGGGAGGGAGAGGGGGAGCCAGGGAGGGAGAGGGGGAGCCAGGGAGGGAGAGGGGGAGCCAGGGAGGGAGAGGGGGAGCCAGGGAGGGAGAGGGGGAGCCAGGGAGGGAGAGGGGGAGCCAGGGAGGGAGAGGGGGAGCCAGGGAGGGAGAGGGGGAGCCAGGGAGGGAGAGGGGGCCTGTGTGTCTGCATGAAGGTGTTAGCCACCTCCCAGCCCCGCTGCCCCTTCAGCGCTGCCCAGAGTGCTGGGCCTCTGGTTCTCACAGACCCTGGGAACCAGCTGATGGGGACCAGGGCCCGGGGGCTCGCTCCGAGCACCGGTTCTCTCCCGAGCGTCTGTGCTGGGAAGCAGTCCCTAGTGCAGTGATGGCGAACCTTTTGAGCTCAGCGTGTCAGCATTTTGAAAAACCCTAACTTAACTCTGGTGCCGTGTCACATATAGAAATTTTTTGATATTTGCAACCATAGTCAAACAAAGACTGATATTTTTGATATTTATTTTATATATTTAAATGCCATTTAACAAAGAAAAATCAACCAAAAAAAATGAGTTCGCGTGTCACCTCTGACAAGCGTGTCATAGGTTCGCCATCACTGAACTAGGAAGTCATGGTTCAATTCCAGGTCAGGGCACATGCCCGGGTTGCAGGCTTGATCCCCAGTGATGGGCATGCAGGAAGCAGCCAACCAATAATTCTCTCTCATCATTGATGTTTCTCTCTTTCTCTCTCCCTCTCCCTTCCTCTCTGAAATCAATAAAAAT
>NW_005364349.1:83862-84763 GCF_000412655.1 Myotis brandtii
CTGGTGGGGACATAGGGGTGTAGCTGGGATTTCAGTGCCCAAATATCCCCCGGGAGACGGAGCCGGGCCTGACGCTGAGCCCTGGGGGCTCCGGGCACCTCGGGCGAAGCCGAACCAGCCTGGGAGCCAGGCCTTTCTCGCGGGCTCTCCGCCCGCCCACAGCCCGGGCTAGGCTGCCTGTGTGTCTGCATGAAGGTGTTAGCCACCTCCCAGCCCCGCTGCCCCTCCAGCGCTGCCCCGAGTGCTGGGCCTCTGGTTCTCACAGACCCTGGGAACCAGCTGACGGGGACCAGGGCCCGGGGGCTCGCTCCGAGCATCGGTTCTGTCCCGAGCGTCTGTGCTGGGAAGGCAGTCCCTAGTGCAAAGGCCTTGCCGGCCCTGGACCAACCCCATGCGGCTCGCCTCGCCGGCAGGTCTCAGGCTGGAGCCGGGCAGCCCTCATGGGAACCCTGTCTGTGCCTGGCTGCTGTGTGACCGTGGACGGTAACTTAACCTCTCTGAGCCTCCTCAGCTGGTGGAAGGATGAACCCGTGTGCCCAGCGGTGGAGGTGCCGAGGGTGGGCGGGGTGGCCCCTTCTCCTGCCCCGTGGGTCCTTACTGGTCAGCCCGCCCTCCATGGGGCATGGGCCTGGGTTGTCGTGGGTGGGGGTCCAGTGTGACCACATGGTCCCTAAAAGGAAGAGGTAGCCCTGGCCGGTGTGGCTCAGTGGATAGAGCGTTGGCTCAAACTGAAGGGTCCCGGGTTCGATTCCGGTCAAGAGCATGTACCTTGCTTGCAGGCTCACCCCCAGCAGGGAGCGTGCAGGAGGCAGCTGATCCATGTTCCCTCCCATCCATGTTTCTAACACTCTATCCCTCTCCCTTGCTCTCGGCAAAATCAATAAAATACCAGTATATATAT
>NW_005364349.1:85360-86577 GCF_000412655.1 Myotis brandtii
GCGGCAGGGGCACCACCAGCCCCTGCTCTGCCCGTGGCCCCGTCTCCGCGTCACCCCTTCTCCAGGGCGCGTGCTGGTCGGAAAGCCCTTCCGGTTCCAGGAGGACAGGCCACTGCCCCAGCGCCCCCTGGAGAGCCGCGCAGGGAGGGGCACTCGGGCACCTGAAGGCTTAGGGACAGGTGACTGCGTCCCGAGGGAGAAGCGGGGCCTGGGGTGCCCCTGCATGTGGCACTGGGGACCGAGATCTCCACCTGCCCGAGATCCCAGGCAGCCGGGACGGCACCGCAGGGAGTGAGTCAACCCCGGGCCCTGCTCCCTCAGCAGCTCAGACAACAGTCACCGCCCGGAGATAAGCTTTGCTCCCACAGTGAACTTGGCCGGGACTGTAATTACGGGGCCACCAGGTGACGTGATGCTTAGAAATCTTCTTCAACGGGTTTCCTCACACTGCCTTGCCAACCCACACAGAGTCACACACACACGTACAATACACACACATGGACACACACACATGCACAATGCACACACATGGGCACACACGCACAGTGCACACACATGGACACACATGCACAATGCACACACATGGACACACACATGCACAATGCACACACATGGACACACACATGCACAATGCACACACAGGCACACTCACATGCATATATTCATAATCATACGAGCACAACACACAGTCATGTACACACGTGCACATGCACACATGCATACATACACCTGTTTGCACACACATAGACATGTGTGCCTGTGGTGCACTAACATGTGTGTACATGTGCACATGCACAAGATGCCCACGCGTGTGCACACACGCAGACACATGCACATACGTACTCACACACACAATCTCACACACCACCCGGGGCGCGGACACATCTGCAATGGACAAACCAGGCCTCGGCCGCACAGACAGCTCCCGCGTGGACCACGCTGGGTCTCCCGTCGCGGCTGGTCAGGTGGCCCGAGGCGGACGGTCATGGGTCACAGCCCGTGTCATGAGGCTCCTGGGGCACACACTCCCGGCCCCGACCCTGGCCCCGCGGCCCTGACCTCGGCCATGTCAGGTCCGGCTTCCTTCTGTCCCCGGAGGCGGCGTGAACCCTTCTCCGTGAGAAGCTCGCGTTCCTGTGGCGACTCCGGGACGTCACTCGCACCTGCGCCAGCTCCCGGGCGCCTGTGCCCGGCCTGACTCCTCCACCCCGCCTCCC
>NW_005364349.1:86721-90591 GCF_000412655.1 Myotis brandtii
TCCCGGTGAAGCGCCCATGGCCGCCTCCTCCTCCCAGGTTCCCGGTGAAGCGCCCATGGCCTCCTCCTCCGCCCGGGCCGGTGAAGCGTGGCGGCGTCCGCTATGCAGATGGATGGGGCTTGAGGGAGCGGATCTCGAGTGCGCGGAGCATAACAGCCGCTGGAGTTCATTGTAATTAATGGCCAAGGAGCCCTGTAAGAATTCAACAGTAATTCAATCCGACAGAGGAGGATGCGAGACAGGCCGACCCGTCCGTGCTTCCGTCCAGCCCTGGGGGCAGCCGGAGGCGCTCTGCGGGGGGCCTTCAGGGGAGAAGTGGAAACGTTCCTACAGCAGCTCAGAGCGCAGCCCGGTCCCCACCACAGGGTGAGGGGACGGAGGGCGCCGATGCCGGACCCGTCCGAGGGGCGCTGAGGTTCCCTCGGGGGACGGCGAGGGCCGTGGGCAGGGGCTCCGGGTGTGGCCACTCTCACAGGTGTTTGCTGGAGCCACGCTGGGCATCTTACTGGTTTTTATATTTTTTTAAAAAAAAAATATGCTTTTATTGTTTTCAGAGAAGAAGGGAGAAGAAGAGAGAGATAGAAACAGCAGTGGTGAGAGAGAATCATGGATCGGCTGCCTCCTGCACGCCCCCCACTGGGGATCGAGCCCACAACTCGGGCCTGTGCCCTGACCGGGAATCAAACCGTGACCTCCTGGCTCGTAGGTCGGCGCTCAAGCCCTGAGCCATGCGGCCGGGCTCCTCTCAGATTCTCCATTGAGCACCGTCTACACGGTGCCGCGCCCTCCCCAGGTCTTGGAGATGTAGCCGTGGACAGAAGCGTTGTATCTGAGGCGCTAATAGAGGGGGGTCCAGGGCGTGGGGGGGCCCTTACTAATAGTGTTGCCCGGGAGGCCTTGCTGAGAAGGGAAGATGTTCCGAGCAGGTGCCCCTGCCTCCTGTCCTCCCACAGGCCCGCCCTCTGCCCGGACCACACCTCACCTCCTGCCCCCGGGTCACCCCTCACCCTCTTTCCCTGCTGGGGCTTTGTCCTCTTCTTTATTGACTTTCTATCCACTGGTATCTCATCAAAAATAATTTCCTTCCTTCTATTTTCTGGGATGTAATCTCTTGTCTGTTTCTAACTTCCAACCTTCTTATTTTCTAACACGTGAATTAAGGCTATAAATTTCCTTTTTATGCACCGGTTTACCTGGGCCCTACAAAGTCTGCAATTTCATTAGTTTGTCATTTCTAATTTCCGTTATAATCTTTCTCTCTTTTTGTGATTAAAGGTGTGCTTTTACTAGATTTTTAAAAAAAAATGTATGCAGTCTTTCTAATATTTTTGCTGTTTCTATTTTAACTCTTTAAAAATATGTTTTGATTTTTAAAATATTGATTTTTAGGGAAAGGGAGAGGATTGAGAGAGAGAGAGACGTCGATGAGAGAGAGATACTTGTACACGCATCCTAGGTTCCAGTTGTCTTTGGATTCCTCTTTGGCTGGTATATATTCTCCCCTCCTTCCCGCGTTCTGGAGGTGCACACAGATTCCCGTCCATGGCAGGGAGTCTGTCGATCTGTCATCTGTAAATCCAGTCTGACCACCTGGTCCATTTGCCCTTTATTTATTTCTCCTCTCTGTTTGCCTCTCACTGTTTCTTTCTGTGCGTTGCTTGAGTTTGTTTTACTCGTTCCACTTTTCCCCGTGGCTACTTTGAAGGAAGAGAGAGAGAGAGAGAGAGAGAGAGAGAGAGACACTGATTGGTTGCCTCCCATATGTGCCCCAACCAGTGGTCAAACCTGCAAGCTGGGCCTGTGCCCTGACCGGGAATCAGACCCGCCACCTTCTCCAACCCACTGAGCCGCCGGCCAGGGCAGAGGTTTTTGCGCTTTTGTTTCTTTCTAGTTGTTACCCTGGAAACACTTATCTTCTCACCCAACGAAGTGAAAGCACAAGCCCTCCCCTCGGAGACATAGGGCCCCTCCCCTCTGTGGTGGGCGCTGTTTGTCCGTGTTAACAATTTCTGACTCTTCCGTCTTTCCCAGCCTCCCGCCGGGCTCTGCGGCGCCGTCACCGTCCAGGCGTGAGCAGCGACCCGCCTGGGGGTTTATGGACACGTTTCCCGTCTCTCTCCGCACGTGCGGGCAGCGTCTCTCGGTCCCTCCAGACGGGGCTTCACTGTTCTCCGGAGCAGGTCCTTACGGTCAATTGACAGCGAGTTAGCTGGTTATTTTAAATTTTATTGATTTTTTACAGAGAGGAAGGGAGAGGGATAGAGAGCTAGAAACATCGATGAGAGAGAAACATCGATCAGCTGCCTCCTGCACACCCCCCACCGGGGATGTGCCCGCAACCAAGGTACATGCCCTTGACCGGAATCGAACCCGGGACCCTTCAGTCCGCAGGCCGACGCTCTATCCACTGAGCCAGACCGGCCAGGGCTATCTGGTTATTTTAGACCCGAGAACGCCCTCCCTCGTCTGCCTTCGCTCTTCACGGACAGCTTTCTGAGTCGCGGCTCTTTTACTCCCGGGGGAGCACCCGCAGGACAGGGTGCCCTGATTCCGGCGTCCGCTCTGCTGCCGAGAAACCCACCGTCCCATTGTGGCCTCGTTGTTGGCGGCATTTGCTTCCTCTCGCGCTGCTTTTAACATTTCTTTTCACCAGATCTCCCCTCGCCTGTTTTGTAGTCCAGCTGTGATTGGTTGGAACACAGGTCCCTGAATCTGAGGACTAGCTCCTTTCTGCTGTTTCTGACTATTCTTTGTTTAAAATATGTTTTTATTGATTCCAGAGAGGAAGGGAGAGGGAGAGAGAGAGAGAGAAAAACATCAATGAGAGGGAAACATCGATGGGCTGCCTCCTGCACACCCCTCACGGGGATCGAGCCCACATCCCGGGCGTGTGCCCTGACGGGGAATCGAACCCACAACCTCCAGGTGCATAGTTCGACGCTCAACCACTGAGCCACCCAGCCAGCCTCTTTTTTTTTTTCTTTTTAACATGGAACGCTTCACGGATTTGTGTGTCCTTCCTGCCCAGGGCCAAGCTCGGCGCTGTCTCGTCCCGTGTCGACGTCTGTGCTGCGGAAGCAGCCCCATCGGGGTGTTCACTCTCCGTCCGGGCAGCACTGATTGAAGCTGAGACGGTCTTCATTCTCCTCTGAGGTCTGTCCAGGCCACTGTGATACGGAGGGGTAGCCCCAGAGGTCCGGGCTGTGTGGTGCTCCCATGTGGGACACCCCCATGTGCCGCCCAGCCTCGTCCCCATGCCATCCGCTGTCAGACCCGCAGGCCCAGACCCGGGGGGTCCGCAGACGCACGGAGCGCAGAGGGCGGGTCCTGTCCCTCCCTGCAGCCGCTCCTCCCAATCTCGCTCCGACTCTGGCTCTGGAATTCTCCTCTTCCCTTTACCTGGCAAAATCCTATGCACTCTTTTTTAAAACATATTTTCAAATATATTTATACTAGAGGCCCAGTTCACGACATTCATACACTGGGGGAGAGGGGGTCCCTTAGCCCGGCTTGCGCCCTCTAGCAACCCGGGCCTAAGCCAGCAGTCAAACATCCCCGGAGGGGCCCTTAGCGCTGCCGCAGAGGCGGGAGAGGGCAGGGAGCACTCGCCAGCTGTGAGCATCCTGCATTGAGCGTCTGCCCCCTGGTGGTCAGTGCGTGTCATAGTGACCTGTTGTTCTGCCGCTTGGTCAGTTTGCATATTAGGGTTTTATTATATAGGATATTGATTTCAGAGGGAGAGAGAAACATCAATGATGAGAGAGAATCATGGATCAGCTGCCTCCTGCACGCCCCCTACTGGGGATCGAGCCCACAACCCAGGCAGTTGCCCTGACCGGGAATTGAACCTTGACCTCCTGGTTCATGGGT
>NW_005364349.1:90754-91860 GCF_000412655.1 Myotis brandtii
GGGGGAGGGGCCCTGCTCCGGCTGCCGGGTGACAGGCACGGTGCCCAGGCCTGCTCACTGCGGGGAGAATGGCTGGCCCTGCTCAGAGGGGGGGAGGGCGGCTGCTAGGGGGTCCCTCCCCCGACACCTTCCTCTCCCCTGAGATCGGGGGCGCTGGGGATTCCAGGAGCAGGCCCCGCCCAGGCCACCAGGCTCGGCCTCTGGCCCTCTGCTCCCCGCCACAGCGGGCATGGGGCCTGCGAAGATATTTATTTGTTTCATAACCTCAGACACGGAAGCCTGCTTCTCTCTTACGTTTATGAGTCAAACCTCCTCTTAGGTGGTTCAGAAAAGCAAGTTTTAGGCCATTAAGGTTTTTTATTTTACCTTTTATTGGAGTTTAAATAACAAGGTGAGCGCAGAGCGCCGTGCGGGGGGGTTAGGAGGCAGCGCGGCTTTTAGCGTCCTCGTGGGGCCCGCGAGGCCGGGAGAGAAGGAAGGATGGCCCGGCCCGAGCAGGCGAGCCGCATCTGTCTCTCTCTCCCTCTGCAGGGTCACTGGTGCGAGCGTGGGACCTGCTCCGCTGGCTGCAGCGGCTGTAGCGACTCTGGCGGAGGGTGGGCATGGGGTCGGGGGTGCGGGGCAGAGCCGGCATCGCAGGCGGAAGCCCCGTTTCTTCCTGATGGAGCAGCCGGCAGCCCCCTGCCCCCTCTCCCAGCTGGTTGGGGGTCAGCACCTGGGTGCCCATCCCAGCCTTTGAATGCTGACCAGTGACCTGGGCGGATCCCTGGTCCCTCCGTGGGAATGAGGCCGTACCCGCCCCGCAGGCGTGCTGTGACCGGCCAGTGGGATAACCAATGTAAAGTTACAGCTGTTATTCAGAATGTCGCTTCATCGCTCTCCTGGCCCCGTGGTCGGCAAACTGCGGCTCTCGAGCCACATGCGGCTCTTTGGCCCCTTGAGTGTGGCTCTTCCTAAGCCTTAGGAGTCCCCTAATTAAGTTAGGAGTCCCCTAATTAAGTTAATAACAATGTACCTACCTATAGAGTTTAAGTTTAAAAAATTTGGCTCTGAAAAGAAATTTCAGTTGTTGTACTGTTGATATTTGGCTCTGCTGACTAATGAGT
>NW_005364349.1:92408-94057 GCF_000412655.1 Myotis brandtii
GGGGGGGGGGCATTTCTGGGCAGCATTAGCCGCTCACTGACAGTTCGGGGTCAGAGCTTAAAGGGAGCCCAGCCAGCGTGGCTCAGTGGTGAGCGTCGATGTATGAACCAGGAGGTCAGGGTTCGATTCCCGGTCGGGGCACATGCCCGGGCTGTGGGCTCAGTCCCCAGTGGGGGACGTGCAGGGGGCAGCCGACCGATGTTTCTCTCTCTTCATTGGTGTTTCTCTCTCTCCCTCTCGCTCTCCCTTCCTCTCTGAAATCAATTTGAAAATTATGTTTTTAAACAGAACTTCAAGGGAGACCCGTCCGCAGGGCCGTCACTTTCCTCCGGCCACACCGTTCCGGGCAGGCGGGATCGTGAGCGCGGGGACGGTTGGGTAGAATCACAGATGGGGTCTGGCCCCAGGTTTCATTCGGCGACAGAGTGGGCAGAGCTGAGGGCACACCGAGGGCCGTGGTTACGCCTGAACCACGAAATGTCACCGGGCCTCAGCCGCAGGGACAGTGGGACAGGACCCAAGGTCTTCAGGACTGAGGGGGGGCGGGGAGGGGCGGTGGCTTCAGCAGGAGGGTGGGAGGCGGCGACTGACGCATGGCATTCAGAACGGGCCTTTCATGGAGGAGGACAGGCGGCGGCCTCACCTACGGGCCAGCAGCCGGGGGACAGGGCGGGGGGGTGTTTGTTTCCCAGGTGAGAGGATGGGGAGCCGGGAAGCCATGGGCGCTGAGTCGGGGGGACCAGTCTGAGTCCTCCCAGTGTGTGTTCAGACGCGTCAGCCGCGGGGCAGCCGGGTTGGCACAAGCATCCTGGGAAGATTCCGGGCTTTGGAGGCCAGCATTTGTGCCCCAAAATCCCAGATTTACCACGGAGTGCGGACGCACCTTGGTGGGTTTCCTGGCCTCTCTGACCTTCTGGTCCCCCGTGTGGGACTGGCAGGGAACACGCTTCCCTCCGGGGCTGTCACAGATGTGAACGAGGAACATGTACACGTGTTTGTGTCCAGTGGCTGTTTCTTTGTTCGCTTGTGCCTTCCTCTTTGGGGCGGGGTTTCGGCCTCAGCAGATATCGGATAATATCTATTGGGGCCGTCCGAGGAATTAAATTAGGTGATACACGTACGACACGTTTACCGGTTCGTCAGAGGCACAGCGTCATTTTAAAATCAGCGTTCGCCTTTCCAAAACAGATCGGTGGCTACAGACGAGGGGCGAGACATGCTCCCGTGGAAAGAAACACTTGCCTTCGTACGTCCTCGCTTCACTTCACTTTTTAAACCAGCAGGTAGGAGGGAGGGAGAGAGAAAAACAAACCACACCACAAGGCAATTTCCAGATCCACTATGATAGCTGCGCCGGAGCTAATTGCGGTGAAATTGGAGCTGATTTAATTATTGGCACTTAGGAATGAAATTCTGCTCCGCGCAGGGGCGTTACCCGGGGATCCACGAGAACTCCGCATTCCAGGAGCGATTAGTTCATTATGTGGACTAATTGCTGCTGCCGTTACACGCGCGGAGTCTGAAGCACACACCTGTGCGCTAATTGCTTTTCCGCGTGCGGTTGCCATGGCTGCAGATGAGCCGTGCTGCCACCCACAGGAAGGATGGGACAGGTGGGTCCCAGCGACACGCGCGGGGAGGGCGCCCGA
>NW_005364349.1:94123-97019 GCF_000412655.1 Myotis brandtii
CAGCACCGCGCGTCCTGGACAGCGCCTCCCGCCGCCTCTGGCTTCCGCGCCACCTGGGGTTTCAGAGCATCAGTCAGGCCTGGGAAGGGTTTTACAAACACGAGAACGGGGGTGGCGCTGGGCCTCGGCGACCTTAGCCTCGTCCCGGGTGCCCTGCAGCAGGTAAGGAACTGGCGCCTGGCTCTTTGGAGGCCAAATCGTCAGCTCTCTCTACGATGGCGGCGGCTGGAAACGAGGCCTCCTTGGGAATATTTTTATAAGGAAGCTGATGGCTGAGAACTCTGGATGCTTTTAGTTAAATATGTGCATTTTTAAAAGCTGCTCCTGTCTGCATTTGCATAACGTCCTTCCCCACCGGCCACAGCTACCTCTCACTCGGGGTAATAGACTCGATTCTGCATTATTAACAACCTATGCACAGCAATGCCTCTGGAGCCCCTTCCCCCAACGCCTTCCTCCCCATTACTCACCTGTGACCCCGGGCCGAGTCCGCTTCCTTGTGGGGCTGTAGCGGGCTCGTGGTCCAGGTGTCTACGGGGAGCCTGGTTGCCTGGCGACCCCGGGGCGGGGGACGGAGGCTGACGGATGTAGAACCCTCCCTCGCTGGGCCCGGAGCACACCCCCGCCCTCTCCCCGGACGCAGCGCAAGTGAGGCGACTTCTTTCCTTTCCCTTCTCCCCTTCTTCCTTGTATTTTGAAACAGTGTCAAACTCACACACAAAATGTGGCCAAAATGGTCACACGCCACTCGGAGATCCCGTTCGAGTTTCACCCACTGTCCCCGTGATGTCCTTCGTGGCCCAAGAGCCGCCCCAGGACCGTGGCCGCCTCTTGCCCTGTCTCCTGAGTCCGTCTCTGGGGCATCCCTGGGTCCCGCCTGGACTGCGTGGCCTTGGTCCTGCTCCGGCTGCAGGCAGCGCCGTGGAGGAGGCCTGTGTGTCCGGGAGGGTCTGGTATTTCCTCTCACGTGGGCGCTGGTCGTGTTCTCTGGCCACGATGCGGCTCTGTGATGGCGTGTGCTCCTCCCGCCAGCCCGATGGGTGTCACGTGATCAGCGATGTCAGCAGGTGACACAGCCAGGCTGGGGTCCCGCTGGTGGCTGAGTCAGGGGTTCAGGAAAGGCTCAGCGGGGAGCCCCGATGTGGGGTCTCTCGGTGACCCGAGCAGGTGGCTGATCTCTCTCTCCCCCTTCCTGTGGTCTTAGGACCACGTCACGTGGGGCAGCTGGGCTGTCCCGGGGCTGGTGGCCTCCTGGCCTTGTGGCTGACGTCCCCAGGGGGCTGCTCTAAGGAAGCCAGGTGGCCATGCGGGATGTGCTTATGACCTTCAGGCGCCACTTCCACCTGTTCAAGGTCATCACAGAGACCAGCCCATGTTCAAACCTTGCACGTAACGGAGGAAGGTCAAGGCTACATAAGAACAGCATGGAACCCGGAGATACTGTTCAAGGCAGCTTAGGAAAACGTAACCTGTCACCGTTATCTGATTAAGACGACGTCCGCTAGGTCTCTCTCTATAAGGTGACTGTTTGGTTTTTTTGGGTGTTTTTATAATTTACCAGTGTTCCGTGGGGCGGCACTCGGAGGCTGTGCTAGACTCTTGCCCCCTGGGTGTGGGCATGCCCAGCTAGTTCTTGCTTGAACGACCTATGACCCCGTGGGTGGATAAATGGCCATGTTCCAATCGCTCGTTCTTCCCACATTGATCACCCGGCGTCCTTCCGTAAGAAGGAACCCAGCCTGCTCGTTATTGAGCAGCTAATTAATTAATATCCGGGTAATGGATCCTGACAGATGTTTGGCATATGCTGATGACACGGGCTCCGCGGCCCCGTGCCACTCGGAGGTGTCACCACGGACCCACTTCAACGCGGACACGGTCCCCGTGTGGTCAGGGGGAGCCCTCCAAGCCGGCCTCTGTGTCTCGTCAGCCGCCTGATTGAAGCATAATCGGATGTCACACAAAAAGGTGCTGTGACACCCACGTCCACATCTTCGCGTGGGCACAGGCTTGCGCTATCTTTTGGGCAAATCCCTAGGAGCGGGCTGACAGGATCGGGCAGTCAGTATGTTTGGAAAGCGCCGTGCTGTCGCCATGGTTTCGGTCCCAGGCTCCGACGTTCCTCCTGCTCCACCGCAGCTCAGCACCGGACGGTGGTCGTGTGAAGCTGCCCACGGCAGGGTCTGGGTGGCCTCACGGTGCCTCTCACTCCGCATGCCCCTGACGCCGTGAGGCCGGTGTCCTCGCGAGCGCGGTGCCCCCTCTCCGTCTCCCCGTGAGGTGCCCGTGGTTGACATGTTCGCTCTGTTAGGTGTTTGGTTCCCTGGGTGTGAGAGGCCCGTTCTGGACACACGTCTTTGTCCAGTCGAGGGTTTGCAAATATTTCCCTCGAGGCTGTGACTTGCCTTTTCATGCACGTAGGAGGGTTTCTCCAGAAGCAGAAATTTTACTTTTTCTTGTTCAGCACGTGCGTTTGATGTCGTATCTGAGCAAGCCTGGCCTGCCTCAAGCCTCACAGGTGTCTTCCTGCTGGAAGCTTTGTAGTTAACTAGAGGCCCGGTGCACGACATTCATGCACTGGGGGGGAAGGGGCGTCAGCCCGGCCTGTGCCCTCGGGGATGTCGGACATCCTTAGTGCTGCCACGAAGGCGGGAGAGGCTCCTGCCACCACAGCTGCACTTGCCAGCCATGAGCCCTGCTTGTGACTGAGCAGCGCTCCCCCTGTGAAAGCCCACTGAGCACCAGGGGCAGCTCCGGCATTGAGTGTCTTCCCCTTGGTGGTCAGTGTGCATCATAGCGACCGATCATTCCTCTGATCAGTCTATTTGCATGTTACCCTTTTATTATATAGGACTAGAGGCCCAGTGCACAAAAATTTGTGCACTCGGGGGGGGGG
>NW_005364349.1:97522-103764 GCF_000412655.1 Myotis brandtii
CACTGACCACCAGGGGGCAGCTCCTGCATTGAGCATCTGCCCCCTGGTGGTCAGTGTGTGTCATAGTGACCAGTCATTCCCAGTCGTTCTGCTGTTAGGGTCAATTTGCATTACCCTTTTATTATATAGGAGTGCCTGGCCAGCCTGGGTGAGGGGCTGATGGCTGTTTGCAGGCTGGCCAAGCCCCCCAGCAGGGACCCTCACCCCATGAGGGTGTGGCCAACCTGGGTGAGTGGCTGATGACTGTTTACAGGCTGTCCACAGCCCCTTCAGGGTGGGGATCCCCCCTGGTGTGCCTGGCCAGCCTGGATGTGGGGCTGATGGCTCTTTGCTGGCTGGCCACAACCCCCAGCCACCCAAGTTCCCAGTGGAGGCTGGCTGGAAGCAGGTATCTGGGATTTATTTGTCGTCTATAATTGAAACTTCGTTGCCATGAGCGGAGGCCTCAGCCGGCTCAGGGCTGGCGGGAAGCTTGGCTTCCTCCATCGCCCAGGCAACCAAGCCTCCTGCTTGCTCCAGCTCCATGGCTGCCGGCCGCCATCTTGGTTGGGTTAATTTGCATATAGTCACTCTGATTGGCTGGTGGGCGTGGCTTGGGGCATAGGGAAGGTACGGTCAATTAGCATCTTTGTCTTTTATTAGTGTAGATAGTTGTACATGGAGTTCATTTTTGCACATGGTATGAACTGACGTACATTTTTTGCACGAGTATAGCCAATTTTTTTCTAGCACCGTTTGTGGAAAGGTTATTCCTTCTGCACTGGATTGCCTTTACATCTTTACAGAAAACCGGTTGCACACATGGGTGTGGCTGTGCTTCTAGACTCTGCATTCTGCCGCATTGACTGTGTGTCTAGTTGCTGTTGTCTTGACTAGTTCAGCTTTGTCATAAGTCTCGAAATCAGGAAATTCTACTCGTCTATCCTACTTTGTTCTTGTTTTGCAAAGTTGTTTAGTTATTCTAGGTCCTTTGTGTTTCCATAAAAATTTTAGATCAGTTTGGCTACATCTACAAAAAGAACCCTGGTTTGTTTTGTTTTTTTACTGGTAGTGTATTAAACCTATAGATCAATGTGAAGATTAGTATCTTAACAAGATTGAGTCTTTCAATGAATGAACATGTTATATCCCTATTTATTTGTCTCCTTTAATTTCTCTTGGCAATAATTTTAGTTTTCAGTTTAAATATATATCCCATCTTCTGTCAGATTTATCCCAAAGTGTTTCAAATTGGTATGCTATTGTAAACGTTATTATTTTCTAAAATTTCAAAATGTGATTGTTACTAATATATGGATATAGAATTGACTTTTGTGTGTTAATCTGTAACCTTGTAACCTTGCTAAGCTCGCTTATTAATTCTACTAGCTTTTCTTGTATATTCATCCAGTTTCTACAGAGACAAGAATGTCTGTGAATGAAGATAGTTTACATCTTCTTTCTAATCTGGGATGCCTTTTGTTTTTTAACTTGTCTTATTGCACTAGCGAGTATCTCAAGTAAAATGTCAGATAAGAGTGGTGAGACCAGAAATTCTTCTATTGATGCCACACTAGGTGGGCACAGAATTCTGGGTTCGCAGCGTTCTTCTTTCAGGAGGATAAAAATGTTACCTCTCCATCTTCTTACACCATTTTTTCTTTTTTTTTTCTTTTTTCTTTTTTTTTTGGAGGAAGGAGATGAGCATCTATTTCATGCATCATTTTTTATGTGAAATTTCTTGCTTGTACCTTTTGTGAGGAGAAATTTTCTCTCATGTAGGTGTCTTTGTTTCTTTGCATTTAACTTGCCCTTTGTCTCTGAATACTTTTAAGACTTTCTATTTATTGATGGTTTTGAGCAAACTGGTCATAATGTGCCTTTGCATTGTTTTCTTCATCCTTCTCCTGCTGGGGGTTCATTGAGCTCCTTGGATCTGTGAGTTTGTAGTTATCAATTTGGAATAACTCGAATATCTTTTCTCCCCCCTTTCCTCACCATCGTCTTCTCCAGGGATCCAAATTACACATTGACTAGGCTGGTTGAAGCTGTCTTGTAGCTCAAGGATGCTCTGTTCATTTCCTAAAAATCTTTTCTGTGTTTTATTTTAGACTAGAGGCCCGATGCATGAAACTCATGCAAGAGTAGGCCTTCCTTCCCCCGGCTCCCGGCACCGGCTTCCCTCTGGCACCCGGGACCCAGGCTTCCCTCCAGCACCCGGGACCCGGGCTTCCCTCGCAGCCCTGGCTTCATCCAGAAGGTCGTCTGGAGTGACATCCGGAAGGACGCCCGGTCTAATTAGCATATTACGCTTTTATTATTATAGATACTTTCTACTGCCATGTCATCACATTTACTCATCTTTCCTTCTGCCTTTAATCGTATCCAGTGTATTTTTCATCTCACGCTTTGTAGTTTCATTTCTAGATGTTCAATTTGGGACATTTTGTTTTCCATCTTTAATGAACATATGGAATTAACTTCTTGAACATATGGAACGCAGTCATAATAACTGCTTTAATGTCCTTCTCTGCTCATTCCATTATCTGTGTCAGTTAGGAGTTCACTTCAATTGATTATGTCTTCATCTGGGGTCATATTTCCCGACTTCTTTGCACGCCTGGTAACTTTTCTGGCTGGATGCCAAGCACTCGGAGTGTTTATCTCGCTCGGTGCTGGGGAGTCTGTGTTCCTGGAAGCCTCTTGCGCTTTCTCTCTGGGAGGCAGCGAAGTTCCTTGAAACCACTTGACCCTTTCGTGTCCTGCTTTGGAGGTTGGCGGGTGGGCATCTGAGCAGCGTCCGGTCAGGGCCGACTATCCTCCACGACGGAGGCCGAGGTCGCTGGAGGGCAGGTCTGCACGTGTCCCTGGTCCCCGAGCTCCAAGGCCTGCCCAGCCCGGAGAGGGTGCACAGGGGTGAGCGGGCGGGGCGGTCTGTGGCAGAGGAGCCTCCACTTTCGAGCCCTGGGACCCAGAGAGGAGCTGGAGCCCTGGAGAAATGCCAAGTGGTGTCAGTATGAGCCACGGGAACCGGCTGGATCGCCTCCGCTCCCGTGTGGTGCCGACGCTGGCACATTTGCTTGCTCCCTGGGAAGGGTGGCGCCGCCTGTTTAATAACCACGCGATTAGCAAGTTGCCGAGGAGCTGATTGCATTTTCCGGAGAGCGCCTCGGTGGCCGGGGGATCATGGCCCATCTGCCTCCCCGCTCGCACTCAGCACTTCCCGCGCAGCGGGGCCCCGGGTGGGACCTCGCCTGGGCGTGCGGTGGAGGGAAATTATTTTTTAGAGGGAGGAACGCAGTGTCCAATTTGCAGGCGTCTCTCGTGCTGCACGGAGCGGAATGGCTCTTCCCGGCCCCCGCGCGCACGGATTTCACAGGCGTCGACAGAATGCAGGAACGAGCGTCGGATGGAGGCGGCTGCAGCAGCGGCCGCTGGTCTCGGGGCATCTCAGGCCCTTAGCTTTCTGTGGCCTCCGGTTAGGGCACTGCGCCCTCCCGCTCCCTCCCCTCCCTGCCGTGGCTCGCGGTCTTTTCCGGAACAGCCTGGAGAGCGGGGGAGGCCTGTCCTTTCGGGGTGCGCCAGGCTCTCGGTGTGATTGCCCGTCTCACCTTGTTGGCCTGGAGTCGGGGGTAACCGGCTCCCTCCACACACGTGGCCCCCGTGGGCTCAGAGCCGCAGGGGTCGTCCCCTCTCGGGGCCTCTCTCCTGGGGAAGTTTACCCGGGTCTGTCGGGGGGTCTGTGCTCCCAGCCTCTGTGTGATGCCTTCCCCTCGAGGAAGCCTCGTCCTCAGGGGAGAAGTGGGGTCTGCAAGGGGCAGAGCCACTGGGCCCACTCGCAGCCCAGACGGCTGTGCGCAGGGTCCTCGTTGCACCTTCTAATCAGCTGGTTGTTAATCACAGGAAGGAAGCAAACAGAAGGCCGGCCCCACGGGCGTCTGGGCAGCTGCACCAGGAAGCTGAGTGTCACTCCCAGGCCCGCTCCCTGCAGACACTGGGGAAGGGACCGGGCAAACGGGAGGTGGCACACAGGCAGTGAAGCTGGGTGGCCTGGGGAAGGGAGCTGTCAGTCACGCCTGGGAACAGAAGGCATTGGTGGTGGTGGGAGGGGCGGGGCCACTGGAAGCCCCTGGAACTTGGGAAAACATCTGGTTCCCTTGGCTTTGCTCCCGCCACGTCCCCTCCACGCACCCCACGCGCTGTGGACTGATGGGCCCGCCTGATGCCGGACTGGACCGTGTCCCCACGTGGAGCGGAAACCCTGGGCCACGGCTCCCACCCTAGCTCTGCGGGAGCCCCCGCTGAGCTCCCTCCATGGGGGGGGCCAGGGGACATGCCACCTGGGACTCGGGGGTGCGATTCCATAGAAACGAAGCTTCTACAGCACCTCATCCTCCAGGCGAGTCTCGGAAAGTTCCTTCTCTCGGGGCATCAAAGAAGCCCACGCCCACACTCGGGGGTGCGATTCCACAGAAACGAAGCTTCTACAGCACCTCATCCTCCTGGCGAGTCTCGGAAAATTCCTTCTCTCGGGGCATCAAAGAAGCCCACGCCCACCAGCAACCGTGGGGAGGAGAGCTCCCCGCCGAGACACAACCACGTGTGACAACGTGTGTCTGCGTGTCCGTCTCTCCTGGTGGACGGCCAGGCCACCGAGCAGGATCCTGAGCATCTGCTGGACCCTGACCCCATGCCCGGCGCCGAGCTCAGCACAGGGGCCCCGCAGACACTGGCAAGCGGGGACCCTGACACCAAGGGCCCTCCTGGCACCTGTGCTGCTGCCCAGAGACACCCGTCCCTCACTCCCCACCGGCCATCACCTTCCTGCTTGGCCAGGGACACTTCAGGCCCAGAAACGCCACGACGGTCGCCCCGGCCCCTCCTGTGTGCTGCCTGCAGACGTGTGTCCGTTCCCAAGTCAGTCCCGTGCCCTGGGCTCTGGTGGAGGCTTTTCCCTTAAAGGAGCACATGGAGCCAGGAGGGCGTGGCGTGCACTATCACGTCTCTTATTCTCTGATTTGATGATGGTCTGACCTCGGGGGGGCCTTGCTGGCTGGGGAGAGACTGTCCCTGCTGGGCTGGCTAGCGTGTCCTCCGCAGGCAAACCTGCCATTGAGTCCCCACTCCACCCACCTCATCTGACTCTCACACACCTGCCCGTCCCCACTGCCTGGCATCACCCAGGGCCACACCGCACGACGAGGGACCACCCTGTGCCCACGGCCCTGGCTGTCCAGACCAGCCTTGCCTCGCCCCTTCCTCCCGTGGGGACCCCGTGAAGGCTGGGCCCAGCTTCCCCTTCTTCTGTTCTCTCCTGCTCTCCCTGTGGCCCTGGGTCAGGGGACGAGGTCACCCCCTCGTTTCTAGGGGGACTGGACCCTTCTTTCAGTGGCACTGGCCTGTCCCTGTCCTCACCGTGTGAACCGCAACCGGAGGTTGTGGCTCTAATTCAACACCAGCAAGAGTCCCCAGTTTGGGGGGGCAATGGGGGTGGAAGAGGAAACTTCATTCAGTGCAAACAGCTCCGAGGTGACAGCGCCATGGCAGGAGCCCAGCCCCGAGCCGCCCGGGGGCAGCCCTGGGCCAGGCCCCTCTGGCCAGGAGAGCTGGGGTGTTGCAGCTCAGCTGGGAGACACGGGGTCCGCTTGGGTGAGAAGGGAAATGCACCTCCTGAGCCCCAGGGGAGCTGGCTGACCTGGACCGACGTCCCCGCCCCTGGTCCCTGATTGGTCGGTCCTCATGCAAATGAAGGCTCCAAAAACTTGCTGTCTGATTGGTCCAGAGGACACTTTCCTCGTTGGTCAGAATGGAGCTGCTCTGATTGGTCAATGAAGATGCTGATATTTGGGGGGGGGGGGAGATAGCTGGGCAGCTCTGATTGGATGGGGAAGCCTCAGTCCTATTGGTTGACACAGGATTCCAGGACCTGCTCTAAAGGCTGCTCAGCTGCAGGAACCCAGTGCGGGCGGGCGGCTCGGTGCAGGCGGGCGGCTCAGCCGGCTGCTCCCTGAAGGGCAGTTTGCCTGGGGGGGCGACTCAGTGCAGGCGGGCGGCTCAGTGCTGGCGGGCAGCTCAGTACAGGCAGGCAGCTCAGTGCTGGCGGGCAGCTCAGCCGGCTGCTCCCTGAAGGGCAGTTTGCCTGGGAGGCCGGGTGCGGGCGTGGCTGCCAGGCTCTGAGTTTATTTATTTATTTATTTATTTATTTATCGTCTATCTATCTATCCATCTGTCTATCTATCTATCTATCCATCTATCTATCTATC
>NW_005364349.1:104582-104918 GCF_000412655.1 Myotis brandtii
GCCTGCTGCTGGTGGTGATGCCTTCAGCGTCCGCAGGGTAACCCCATGAAGAAGTCTCTTAAAATGCATCTTTGAAATTCTGACGCTGTCGCCTCCAATAAAAGCCGTGGAAGGGAAATTTCAATAAGAAAACTCAAGAACATTTAATTTTCTGCTCCTTGGACTTGCTATCTTATTACCGTCATTCCGTTAGCTAATAAATGTCCAATCCTGTCCAATCTGCAGGGCAAGCGGAGAGGCTGGGATTTGAATAATTGGGTGGAATGGCTGGGGGCAGCGTTCCGCCGCGTCGACCAAGGAAGCCGCGCGGGTGGGTGCGTTGGCAGCTCATCACCG
>NW_005364349.1:105335-106184 GCF_000412655.1 Myotis brandtii
GGGAGGAGGGGGGGAGGAGGGAGGGGAGCAGCCAGAGCTCAGGAATGTGGCCATAGTGTCCTGGGGGGCGGCTGGCACATGAGGACGGGGCCTGGCTGCCTGGGGGGTTGGCATCTCCCGGGGTCTCTCCACTCTGAGCTTTATTCTAGAAAGTTCCGGCGGCCAGCTCAGAGGCCCCGCACAGAAGCCCACGGCTTGTCCCAGGGAAACAGCTCACCGTGAATCTGAGCTCGTCTAAGGCCGTGGTTCTCAACCTTCCTAATGCCGCGACCCTTTAGTACAGTTCCTCATGTTGTGGTGACCCCCAATCTCATTGTTACAAATTGAACATAATTAAAGCATAGTGATTAATCACAAAACAATATGTAATTATATGTGTTTTCCGATGGTCTTAGGCGACCCCCGTGAAAGGCCAAGGTCCTCAGCCGCCCTGGCAGGGCCGCGCCCCCTCCCCATCCTTCCTGACCACGAGAGCTGCCCTGACCGGGGTCCCCTCAGGCCTGAGGACCAAGGGGGCCAGCAGGAGGGGACACGTTCACAGAGCCACGGTGTGGCCGCCTCGATTTCTATCGGCTGGTTTCCTGGTTTGGGCTGCGAGGCCCTGGGAGAGCGTGTGACCCAACCCGGGTCCAGGTGGCCTCCTGAGTCCTGGTCCGCCTCATCCGTGCTGCCCGCCGTCCCTCACCTGGTAAGGTGTGGGCAGCGGGACTGATGGCAGGAGGCGGTGCCGAATGGAGGCAGCGTATGGACGAGCCGTCTGTCCGCACGGTCTGTCCGGTCACAGGGTTCTCAGCCGGGGAGCCGGCCGCCGTCCCCCAAGCTCCCCCCAAGGTCCTCAGCCGCCCTGGC
>NW_005364350.1:0-589 GCF_000412655.1 Myotis brandtii
AGTGTCTGCCCCCTGGTGATCAGTGTGCGTCATAGCATTCGGTTCCGCCGTTCGGACGATTTGCATATTACCCTTTTATTAGATAGGATTAGCAGTGAATCCTCTTTGTAAAAACAAAAGATTTAAAAATACCTAGGTTTTTGCCGAGACCGGTTTGGCTCAGTGGATAGGGCGTTGGTCTGCGGATTAAACATATAATCTCAGTTCATAGCATATTATCTTCATGGGTCAGTTCAAGGCTCCTGTTTTACTCTTTTCTTCATTCATTCATTCATTATTTCTCACACTCCAGGCTCCAATTCCTTTCACTCTACATTAGCAACCTTTCTAATAATGTGCTGACATGTATTCTTCTTTTGGTATTTTATGCATATGTTTCTTTCAATCCACAAGAATGATATTGTGCATAGAACTCATTTTGTTTCTTGCTTCTTTTCACCCAGTATTATGTTTTCAAAGTCTACAGATGTGTTTGTGTGTTTCTTTGGTCCTTTGCTTCTTATAGCCCCCTCATATCCTATGGTTTGTATCTGCTACAGATATCTATTCTTCGAGAAACTGAACATTTAGATGATCTCAAATTTCCTGC
>NW_005364351.1:0-266 GCF_000412655.1 Myotis brandtii
GTGAGAGAGAAACATCAATTGGTTGCCTCCTGTACGCACCAACCAGGGATCAAATGCACAACCTTTCAGTGTACGGGACGACGCTCCAACTTACTGAGCCACATTGGTCAGGCCTCTCTCTCTCTCTCTCTCTCTCTCTCTCTCTCTCTCTTAATTTAAATTCAAATCAAATTTTTTTTATTGTGGTAAATAACACAACACAAAAGTTATCATCTTAGCCCTTTGGACTTGTACAGCTCCGTAGTGTTGAGTAGATTCACCTTGTT
>NW_005364352.1:0-2140 GCF_000412655.1 Myotis brandtii
TATCTTCTATAATTGAAACTTTGTAGTCTTGAGCAGAGACCATGGCCGGCAAGGGCAGGCGGAAAGCTTGGCTTCCTCTATTGCCTGGGACAACCCAAGCCTCCGACTTGCTCCAGCTCCGTGGCCGCCGCCATCTTAGTTGGGTTAATTTCCATACTTGCTCCTGATTGGCTGGTGGGCGTGGCTTGTGGGTGTAGTGGAGGGGAGTGACGGAGGGACGGAGGGATGGTTAATTTGCATCTTTCTCTTTTATTAGTGTAGATGTGGAATTCTTTAAAGGTGTATTAAAAATTCAAACAACAACTAATAAAAAGGGATGCTATTTTCTAAATACAACACCAACAAAAGTCCTCCTGCTACACAGATGATGTAGACAGTTCTAGTTATCTAGTGGATGAGTACTTAGGAGATACTTAAATTTTTTTTCAATTCTATTCTTTTGCTCATCTCTCTCTCTCTCTCTCTCTCTCTCTTGTTCTTTATTTCTTCCAAAATATAGGAACTAGAATCAGATTCATGTTAGATATTTTGGCAAGAATACATAATGGGTGGTTTGTTTACTTCCATCAGAAGATACATATTAGCTATTTGTCTTGTTATTTTAATTATCATTGCCTAAACTTAGAATTTCATTAGAGATTTGAAAAACATTATTTTTATATATTTTTTTATTAGCTGCAGTATTTCCATAGAGAAAAACATCTCCCTGATAATTATTTGGTTATATGTGATATAGTTGACAAGATGTGTTTGACAAGTTTATTTTCTTTTATTTTCCAGTTTTCAAATGGCAAGGTAAATCTAGATATCTCTTAAAAGTGAAGAATTGACATTTAAAAATATTTTTATATCTTGGTAAATGAAAGGAATTTGACATATTATGTTTTAATACATTGCAGTGGTTATTCTTATTAATATTCTCATTTTTCCACTTTTGACTTGTGGAAGACTTTTCAAGGAGTTTATGCTGTAACTCTAGCAGTCTTAGATGGAGTCCTTGCTTTCACCTGGGGCAACATATTCTGCATCTTTCCTAGATTTACTAATTGTTAACATTTTGCGACTTTTGTTTTATCTATCATCTATATCTATCTATCTATCTATCTATCTATCTATCTATCTATCATCTATCTATCCATCCATCTATCTGTATTAATATATATGGATATATACACTATTAATATTATTTTGCTAAAACATTTGAGAGTACATTTCAGAAATAGTAACCCTTTTAAATCTAAGTACTTCACCATACATCTCCAAACCAATATTTCCAAATCAAATTTAGGGTTTCAGGGTTGTTTTGTTTTGCCCCTCCCCCCCAAAAAAATCTTAAGTCTTACATCTGTAAAGTCTGTCTCCTACATGGAAACTTGGTTCTCAATAATAACAAAAAGATCATTCATTTGCATTTACTTATTTCTTTTGATGGCAAATGTTTTTATTTTTGCCATTATTATTTTTATTTTACTTATTAAAGATTGATCAAACCAATCGAAAATTTTGAAACGTAGTAACCTTTACAAATGTATACATTTTATCATTTTCTAACATCTGATCTCTTTCTATCTCCTTTAGTTCAAATCTTATTTCTGTAATTTCATGTCAATTACTTCTAGTGAATAGCAGAACTGGTTGACATTAACATTACTAAACCAACATTTAATTGGTAATTCCTTGTACAGCCTTAGAGAAAATGTATTTTTCTCATCTGGTGGATCTGATGCTAATGTCTCTGCCCTTTTGTGAATTAAGGCAGTGCTTCTTAAACTTGGTATATACACATATCGTCTTGAAATCTTGTTAAAATGCAGGTTCTCATTCAGTAGGTCTGTGCTGGGGCCTGAGTGTTCTGCATCTCTAACAAAGTCCTAGGAGATGCTGATGATGCTGGCCCCTGCATCACACTTTTTGAGTAGCAAGAGTTTAGGGTTTGCTGGGTTAAGTGATTTTTTTTTTTTTCAGATAAAAGATGTGCTACATTTCTTCTGTCATCTTGTAACTTAGAGTTTTATAGATACCTAGGTAGGTAACTGAAGATGTAGCAGTACTCACATTGAGGTGGCTAATTTCCCTGGGTTACATTTTCTTGATTTTCCTCATTCTCTTTATTGATGCTCTCTCTAGGGCAGTGGTTCTC
>NW_005364353.1:0-492 GCF_000412655.1 Myotis brandtii
TACTGAGTTGTGGCTTTTACCATCAGGAAAAATATGAGAAAAGTCTTGTCCTCTAACCCTAAGCACAGGGCCCTAGTGACCCGATTTCGCCAGTTGACTCTGACAATATATGTTGCTTCAGCCGCTGAGACCACACCTCCCAATTCCACACCCTGGAGCTCTGTGAGCACCAAAGAAAGCCAGGCTTCCCCATCTCCACACCCTCCTTGCCATGAAGAGGTGGGTCTCTTTGGCTGAGCCAGCCACTTTGCAGTGGCATTGATGAATTTCTCTATAGAACCCGTAATACAGGGGCTAAGAAAGAATTTGCAAACTAGTGTGGTCCTAGCTGGTTTGGCTCAGTGGATAGAGCATCGGCCTGAGGACCAAAGGGTCCCGGGTTCAATTCTGGTCAAGGGCACATACCGTGGTTGCAGGCTCCTCCTCGGGCCTGAAGCCTGGTCAGGGCTCGTGCAGAAAGCAACCAATGGATGTGTTTCTCTCACCTCGATG
>NW_005364354.1:0-984 GCF_000412655.1 Myotis brandtii
TTATCTGATATATCATTGGCAAATATGTTCTCCCATTATTGAGTTCTCTTTTCATTTTGTTGATAATGTCTTTTTTTTGTGCGAAAGCTTTTTTGTTTGATTTAGTCCCCATTTGTTTATTTTTTCTTATTTCCCTTGTCTGAAAATTGGCAAAAAATATTGCTAAGAGGAATATCTGAGATTTTACTGCTTATGTGTTCTTCTAGGATTTTTATGGTTTCACAACTTCCACTTAGTCTTTAATCCATTTTGTATATATTCTTGCGTATGGTGTAAGTTGGTGGTATAGTTTCATTTTTTTGCACATATCTGTCTAATTTTCTCTACACCATTTATTGCATAGACTGTCTTTACCCTGTTGTATGTACTTGCCGCCTTTGTCAAATATTAATTGATCATAAAGGTGTAGGTTTATTTCTGGGCTCTCTATTCTGTTCCATTGATCTGTATGACTATTTTTATTCCAGTACCAGGCTGTTTTGATTACTAGGGCCTTGTAGTATAGTTTGATATCAAAAATTGTGATACCACCAACTTTGTTCTTCTTTCTCAAGATTGCTGAGACTATTTGTGTTGTTGTTGTTCCATCTAAATTTTGGGGATATTTGTTCTAGATTTGTGAGATATGACATTGATATTTTAATAGGAATTGCATTGAATCTATAGATTGCTTTGGGGAGTATAGATATTTTAATGATGTTAATTCTCCCTATTTATGAACACGGTATATGCTTCCACTTATTTGTATCTTCTTCGCACCTGCTGCCAGTGACCGGCGCCGATCCTGATCACTCAGCGCCATCAGTAGGTGCGAGCGGCGGCTGCCAGCCCTGATTTCCCCAAGGGGTTCTCCACCTCCCCCTGCTCCTGAGGGGCAATCAGGGGCAGCAGCTGCTGCTTACACCCGCTGCTGGCACCAGCCCCAATCACTCCGTGCCATCAGCGGTTGGGAGCGGTGGTGGCGGGAGTGGGGCTGCTGGCAGA
>NW_005364355.1:0-882 GCF_000412655.1 Myotis brandtii
CCTCTCTCTTCCACCAGCACTTTGCAGAGTTTCTGGCACTTGGCAAATGGCAAATACATATTTGTTGAACAGAACTTACCTCTGTGTGTTTATCATCACTCCTGTCACTGCATTTCTGAGAGCAGAGCCCCTGATGACAACCTCCCGCTCAGCAAACATCTCAGTCTGTGCCCAGCCCTGCTAGCACCTGAGGAGGAAGCCTGGGCAGACCACTTATGAAAAACAATCTGTAGTATCTAGTGATAGAAAACTATTTCTCCTAAGGAATAGTACACGTTCACTCTTCCAATAGCAGCCATATAAATTATTCTCCCCCGCCCCCCTCTCTCTCTCTGCAAGAGTTGCTCAGAACCTCAAAATAAATTTAGGCTGTTAGAGACATTGCCTTGACCCTTTCAGGAACCATTTTTATAGGTTTTCTTCTCTTTGATCCTGATTTTCAGTTTTGGGATTCTATTGAAAATTTTCTCAAAGTGTGATCTGGGAACCACCTGCATCAGAATCACTGGAGGTGTCTATTAAAAATGCTGATGCCTGGCCGGTGTGGCTCAGTAGTTGAGCATCAACCTATAACAGGAGGTCATGGTTCGATTCCCAGTCAGGGCAGATGCCTGGGTTTCAGGCTCAATCCCCAATAGGGGGCTTGCAGGAGGCAGCCAATCAACGATTCTCTCTCATCATTGATGTTTCTATCTCTCTCCGTCTTTTCCTCTCTGAAATCAATAAAGATATTTTTTTAAATGCTGATTCCTGGACACCTCTGCTGACCTGTTAATTGGAATCTGTAGAAGTGAGACTCAAGCATTTGCATTATACCAAACACCGGAGGTATTCTAATGCTCAATTAAGTTTGAGAATTCCTTGTCCATTTTTATATGTTAC
>NW_005364356.1:0-627 GCF_000412655.1 Myotis brandtii
CTCCCAGAAGTTTTAGTGGTTTCAGGAAGGAGCAAATTTAGAAACATATATTTAATCTGTCACTGTAACCTGACAACTACCCTAAAATTCTGAGCTCCAATCTGCTCCCTAAATTCCAACTGCCCTGCTGGAATCTGGGAATACAGATGTGTTTAGGACCTGGTACCCATCCTCATGGATATCAGTTAAGCAGGAAAAAAATGGGCATATTCAAGGGAAAGGAATACAAGTCCACAATCCTTGAGGGTCACATGGGTCTTGGATTTCAGAATGTATCAGATTTTAGAAAGATAATATGGGGCATATACCATTGTTCTCCCAGCACTCCACATGGGAATGAAACAATTCATATTGCTGCAGTGAAATGTATGAGAATTCCCAGTAAGCAGGCTAAAGAAAAAGACTATAAATAGCCTCCCGTCTATTCAGGGAAGCTTTTAAAACCAAATGATTTGACCTAGCTGGTTTGGCTCAGTGGATAGAGTGTCGGCTTGCGGACTGCTCTGAGCAGTTGACCAGGCCTTGTGACCCTCTACAATGCATTACATTCAATAAATGAGGTTTGTACAAAGTACTGTGGGTATAAACTAGAAGGCTTCACAGAGGAGGTGATAGTTGAGCTAGACT
>NW_005364357.1:0-246 GCF_000412655.1 Myotis brandtii
CTGTTTCAACCTCACCGGGGTGTCTCAACCCCACCGGGGCTGTCCCAGCCACTCGGGGGCCGTCTCAGCCCTACAGGGGCCGCCTCGGCCTCATGGGGGCCGTTTTAGCAACACAAAGTTTGGCATTCTGTCCTTTGTTGGGCGGCTCCTTGCTGGACAAAATCTCCAGGCATTCCTGGTGGCTGAATATCTGGTATGCTTGCTTGGATTTCGTTTTCTACCAAGTGCACAGACTGCCTGTCTGCC
>NW_005364358.1:0-749 GCF_000412655.1 Myotis brandtii
CTCTTTTAGTCTTGACTAGAGGCCCGATGCACAAAATCCATGCAAGAGTAAACTTTTGCAGCCGCGGTGGCTGCCTTGATCCTGCAGCTGCAGCCATGGCTTCGTCCTGGAAGGACGTCTGGTCTAATTAGCATATTACGCTTTTATTATTATAGACTAGAGGCCCAGTGCACAAAATTCATGCAGGGGGCGGGAATCCCTCAGCCTAGCCTGCACCCTCTCCAATCTGGGACCCCTCAGAGGATGTCCAAACCCCACAGGGATCAGGCCTAAATCAGCAGTCGGACATCCCTCTTGCAATCCAGGACCACTGGCTCCTAACCGCTCACCTGCCCGCCTGATCACTCCTAAACACTCTGTCTGCATGCCTGATCGCTCCTAACCCCTCTGCCTGCTGGCCTGATCACCTCTAACTGCTCCCTGGCTGGCCTGATTGCCCCTAACTGCCTCTGCCTCAGTCCCTGCACCCGGGACCCGGGCTTCCCTCCTTCTGGCCGGCCACAAGCACCTGGGACCCCCGGCGGCTTCTCCTGGGCCAGCTGCAGGCGCCAGGGACCACAGGCGGCTTCACCCGTGCCCAGCTTTGTCAGGACGGATGCCTGGAAGACATCCAGTTAGTATAGATGAGTTTGGTTAAAGGTTTATCAATCTTATTTATCTTCTCAAAGAACCAGCTCTTGGTTTCACAGATCTTTTGTATTTTTTTAAATTCTATTTTGTTTATTTCTGTTCTGACCTTTATTATTTTA
>NW_005364359.1:0-864 GCF_000412655.1 Myotis brandtii
TGTATTTAAAATATTTTTCTTTCTATTTATGGGTTATATTTCTGTTTTATTAAAACATTTAGAAAGTGAACCAAAGCCCTAGGAAGTGTGGGGATTTTGGGGAGGGAATAGATTTCAGCTTGTCTATCCAGGCCTGCCACCTCCACACACACAAACATATGCATGTACACACAGCAGCACTCCTTTGGCTGAGATTCCATAGTCCTGTCCTGGTTGCTGCAGAATGGAGGAGCCAGGGAGGAAGCAACCTGTCAGGGTCTTGGCTTGCTATGACCTGATTTGTGGTCCAGAATTTCAGCATTGACAACTGCCACTCATCTCATCTATACTTAGCGTTCTGCCACCCCCACTTGAGGATGGCCAGCCCACCTGGAGGTTACTGAAGGGATGTTAAGGGGGCTGGGACTGTCTGTGCCTGGAGAGTTATGATGGTTGTTGGTGGTATTTGCTTATGGTATGTAAATAATCTTTCAGTTTAAAAAGGCTAATCTGTCATTCTATTATTAGTTAGTTCTGTGGATTACAATTATCTTTTTTTCTTGTTATCTAATGAGACTGATAATAATTCAAGTTGCTGTTTTTGTTTTGTTCTTTTTAATCCTCATCTGAGGATATTTTTGCTTTTTTTTTTTTTTAGAGAGTCACAAGGATTTAATTGATTTTAGAGAGTGTAGAAGAGGGGGGAAAAAGACAAAGAAATATCTATGTGAGAGAACACATCAATTGGTTGCCTGCTGCATGGGCCCATACCAAGGTCCTGGCCTGGGAGGAGCCAGAACCCCAGGTAAGTGCCCTTGACCTGAATCACATCCCAAATGAACTCAGTACATAATCCAATGCTCTATCCACTGAGCCAAACCAGCT
>NW_005364360.1:0-303 GCF_000412655.1 Myotis brandtii
CACCATTTTTGATAAAAGTGGAGCTTCTTTTCTTTTTCTCATAATATACTAGAGGCCTGATACACGAGATTTGAGCACTCGGGGTGAGGGGGAGGGCATCCTTCACCCTGGCCTGCGCCCTCTCACAGTCCAGGAGCCCTCGGGGGATGTCCGACTGACAGCTAAGGCCTGCTCCCCGCTAAGCCCAGTTGGACATCCTTAGCGCTGCCACGCAGGAGGGAGAGGCTCCTGCCACTGCCGCTGTGCTTGCCAGCTGTGAGCTGTGAGCCTGGCTTCTGGCTGAGTGGCGCTCCCCCTGTGGGA
>NW_005364360.1:423-783 GCF_000412655.1 Myotis brandtii
GATTTTTATTGATTTCAGAGAGGAAGGGAGAGGGAGAGAAAGATAGAAACATCAATGATGAAAGAAAATCATTGATCGCTGCCTCCTGCGTGCCCCCTACAGGGGATCAAGCCCACAACCCGAGCATGTGCCCTTGACCGGTATCAAACCTGGGATCCTTTAGTCCACAGGCCAACCCTCTATCCACTGAGCCAAACCAGCTAGGACTGGAGCTTATTTTCTTACATAGAAATATTGTAAAATTTCTTTTGTACTGTCTTAATTAATTGTTTTCTATTTAATATCCAACTCTAACATTTTTCTATATGTGCTATCTTTATGTATTTACATTTCTATATCTCTATAGTTGTATGTGTTTTG
>NW_005364361.1:0-515 GCF_000412655.1 Myotis brandtii
AATTGTGTGAAATTGTAATCTGCATAGCTCTAAAACCTAGAAGTCATTTCCAATTTCATATCAGATGGGTGTCCCTCGCTGGATATGTTACATATATCAAATTGATTTTCTTAAAGACCTCAGTGCAAATGGGAAAATCTAGGAAAAAAAGAGTTATAGAAACTTCATTCACAACCATAAAACCATCATGGTGATTCATCAACAGAAAATGTTCAGACAGATTATGATGTAGAAATTTTGATCTCGAGGCTTTGGGTAAGACTTCAAAAAGTTTCATAGATTTCAATGACTGATTTGGAAACAAGGTTAATGAGTTTTAGAAGAAATATTAGAATGGAAATAGAGAATGAGGCCTCTTGACTTGTTTAAAGAAAATTGTTAATCAGATTCAGAAGCTGTTCCAACAAAGAAAAAATAGTAAACTAAACACTCAGGGAAAGAAAAAATGCAGAAGCATTTCAGTAACAAAATTGCATGGAGAAATAAGAGGATGCATTTAGGAAAATCCCATTTGG
>NW_005364362.1:0-548 GCF_000412655.1 Myotis brandtii
CCAGCTGTGCTTTGGGAGGGTCACTCTGGCTGCTAAGGCAGGAGAGAGGAGCCTGGAGGCAGCGCCAGGGGAGAGGCAGTGGGCAGCGGGGAGGGACAGGGCTTCCCTCACGGTGGAGGGCACAGATCAGGAGGTGGCAACAAGCGGCAGGAGGAAGAGGAGAGCCCAAAGCACGAGCGCGTGGCTCCCAAATGTCCCTGTGGCTACAAATCTGTGCAAAGCAGCAGCTGCTGAGCAGGAGCATCTGGCCAGAGCTGGGGGACCTGCGCAGCGCCTGGCTGCTGGGGCCCTGGTCACCGTGCCTCCCTCAGCCCACGGGATTCTCGCCAGCTCCCCTGAGGCTTTGGGAACACTGGGCCTGAGTGAGAGGAAAGAGGAACTGTTCTCACTTCCCGAGCTGGTCTCTCCCTCAGGGGTGAGGGTGGGGGCGAGATTAGGACAGTGCAGTAGCCGGAGAGGCTTGGGCCAGCTGTGCGGGCAGGAAGCCGGGCGCTCAGAGCTGCGGCAGAGGGTGGTGAACAGGAAAGAGCAGGGCCCTGGGCTGCCCT
>NW_005364363.1:0-846 GCF_000412655.1 Myotis brandtii
CTCAAAAAAAAAAAAAAAAGTAGGTAATAAATTATCTAACCCTATAACTCAAAGAATTCTTAAAGAGAACAACAAGAAAATTCCAGATCAGAGTGGAAATGACATAGAGACCAACAACAACAAAAAAATCAACAAAACCTGAGCTGGTTCCTTGAAAGGATAAAGAAGATTAATGAACCTCTAGCCAGGCTCACCAAGAAGCAAAGGGAGAGGACCCAAATAAACAAAATCAGAAATGAAAGAGGTGAAGTAACAACCAATCCCACAGAAATAAAAAAGATTATGAAAAAATACTTTGAAGAACTCTATTCCAACAAACTGGACAACCTAGATGAAATGGACATATTCTTAGAAAAATACAAGCTCCAAAAACTCAATTGGAAAGAATGAATAGGCCGATAACTACTGAAGATATTGAAGCAGTATTCAAAAATCTTCCAGTAAAAGAAACAAAAAAAACCAAAACCAAAAACAAAAACAAAAACAAAAAACAAACAAACAAAAAAAACCCTGGTCCGAATGGCTTTACAGGGGAGTTCTACCAAGCATTCAAAGAAGAACTAAAACCTATCCTCCTCAGACTATTCCAAAAAATTCAAGAGGAAAGCACACTTCCAAGCTCCCTCTATGAAGCCAGCATTACCCTTATCCCAAAACCAGATGAAGACACCACAAAAAAGAAATACAGGACAATATCCTTGATGAACATAGATGCTCAAATCCTCAACAACATTCTAGCAAATCTGATCCAGCATTACATTAGAAAGATCATACACCACAACCAAGTGGGATTTATTCTGGGGTGCAATGATAGTACAATATCTGCAAATCAATAAATGTGATACA
>NW_005364364.1:0-1197 GCF_000412655.1 Myotis brandtii
TGGCGTGCCATGTTTGGCACGAGTGCCAGGGGTTGCCTACCCCTGCACTAGGGGATACTGGTTTTCGGCAAACACCAGCGGGGTCACTTTTTCAGCCCGGCACAAGCAGAGTCCATGATTCTAGGTGCACGCATGAGGCTGCACTGAGCGCTGGTGACTCTGATCCTGGGTAGGCGTGGCTCCCACAGACCCACAGCAGCCACACTTCTTGGAGTCAGAGCTCTTCAGTGACACCTAGGTGGCGCAAAGGTTCCACTGCACACGGCCCAAGCACCCACAACTCAGTGATTGGACCTTCTGGTGATAGTTGGAATAGGGAGACAACGAAACAATCCCCAGGGAAAGAAAAACAGGAATCACCAAGAAAGGAAATAAGTGAAAGGTAGGCATGCAACATGACAGAAAAAGAATTCAGAGTAATGGTCATACAGTTCATAAACCAGATGGACGAGAAAATCAACAACCTATGCAAAAATAAGGAAGAAATAAAAAATGATATAACTACAATAAAAAACACCAATGGAAGGTTTCAACAGTAGACTAGATGAAGCAGAGTACAGAATTAGTGAGTTAGAAGATAAGGTAGAGAAATAAGCGCAATCTGAACAGCAACTGGAGAAAAAAATTAAAAAGCAGGAGGAGAGCATAACGGAGCTTTGAGACAACACAAAACAAAGTAACATACATATAATAGGGGTGCCAGAAGGACAAGAAGAACAGCAAGGACCAGAAAATCTATTTGAAGAAACAATGACAGAAAACTTCCCTGATATGGGGAAGAAAAAAGTTACACAAGTACAGAGAGTCCCAAGGAAGATGAATCCAAAAAGACCCACACCACAACATGGAATAATTACAATGGCAAATGTTAACGACAAAGAGAGAATCTTAAAGGCTGCAAGAGAGAGGTAGAGAGTTACCTTCAGAGGATCCCCCATCAGATTATCAAATGATTTCTCACCAGAAACACATCAAGCTAGAAGGGAATGGAATGAAGTATACAAAGTGATGCAAAGCAAAGGACTGAATCCAAGAATACTCTATCCAGCAAGACTATCAATCAAAATTGAAGCGGAAATCAGGAGCTTCACAGACAAAAAAAGGCTAAGGGAGTTTATCACTACCAAGCCAGTGATGCAAGAAATGTTAAAGGGAATACTTAAAAAGAATAAATAGAAAGGGAGGAAGGAACACAGG
>NW_005364365.1:0-801 GCF_000412655.1 Myotis brandtii
CTGAGCCACGCCAGCCAGGCGGTCTCGTCTCTCTTTCGATGGGCAGCGCTCCTACGTGGCCCCCTACCTCTCTCCTCAAACTTGTCCAGAATCAGCCCCTCCTCCTTCCTCTGGCTGCCCCCACCCCACCCCACCCCCTGTCCCACAGGCAGGTCAGGAGTGAGGCCTCTGCAGGATCTGGCTGATTTGGCAAAGCTTCACCTAACCCAGCCGGTGGGATGGATGCCACTTGAGCCTTCCTGCAGGGGGAGGAAAAGGGGGGAGGGCCTGGGGGCCAGTTCTCAGACAGAAACAGTCAGTTCCCATTACCTGGGTAAATTCTACGAATCCCTGCAAACACGGAATCAGTGACTCCTGAACCGTCGCCGCTGGGGGAATCGGGATGAGGGCTCTGTGTGCCTCTCGACACAACATCTTCATCAGCCGGTCAATGCATAGCCTGCCTCGGGTGTGCTTCTGCTTAAAGACATCTCATTTACCCTGTTGCCGACCCATTCACAACGAGCCCAGGGCCGGCAGCTCCAAACCTCGAGGCATGTCCCAGCCTTCTTTTAAGTAGCGAGGTCACCAAAAAATGTCACGGAAGCATAAAAACCAGGGCAGACCACCCAAAAAGACACAGTAGGAGCTGGGAGGAGAGGGCGGAGCGCCCCTTACTCCAGCTCAGCTTGGAACACGCGCTCTGGGCGACTCAGATGTTCCCCTGCTCCACGGTGCCTGCCAACACCATGCGCGCACGCCCCAGAGTGTGGGTTTGGGTTGTAAATGAATGTTAGCGAGGAGGCGAGTCACAAATACAGG
>NW_005364366.1:0-793 GCF_000412655.1 Myotis brandtii
GGTCAACATGGTGAATCTGTGTTATCTATACTTTCATTCAATTTTTTTTTTAAAAAAAGGACTTTCGAGTGAGCCTCATAACCAGACACCCAGAGAGGAAACTCCATCCACAAATTGGTCAATAACACCCCAGACCCAACTACAGAGGCAGGAAGAAGGCGGCGGTGAGGGAGAGAGTGTGAGTCAGTGAAGGACCAAAAGAGGAGAGTGTGGTCATGTGGGATGTGTGTGTGTGTATGTGAGTGAGGCACAGATAGTCCCGCAGGGCCTTCGGAGTCAGGCTAAATGGGCGCGCCTTAGTAGACAGCCTCTGCTACTGTGTAAGCAGTTCCAGGAGGCCGGCTCGTCCTCAGAAGCCTAGTGTTTTTAAGGGGAGAGCTGCTGTTACTGGGAGCCAGGCCTCATCCCCACCCAGGGTGCCCTCATATAACACCTGGGACTCTACAGACACCCCTGCCAGGGACCTGCTACCTCGGCTGGGGTCCTACGGTCAATGAATCTCCAGCCACCCTGGGCTCAGGCTCCTGTGAGTTCTGAAGCGTGCTCCCCCCTGACTGGCCCAACGCCTTAGCCCGGGGCACTGCAACCACACAAGCAGCAGACACGTAACCAGCCCACTCCATTCCAAGGGGCAGCAGCCCCATGAGCAGCTTGCCCAGGCCTGAGAGCAGAAGCCTCACGTGGCCTGACCCTGTCCAAGGAGCAGCAGCTGTCAGCTGGTCAGCTGTGCCACTTCCTCATCTGAGGAGCAGCAAACACACGAGCAGCCTGCCCACGAATGAGGAGTGCCAGC
>NW_005364367.1:0-733 GCF_000412655.1 Myotis brandtii
TGCATTTTTAAAGGACATAGAAAGAAGGTTTAAAGGCCAGTTTAAACATGTAAAATTTCTAAAGGTTGGGTATGTAATAAGAAGGAGAAAAGAAATGTTAAAAGGAAATTAATCAAATATTACAGGCCAGTAAGCCAGGAAGAGTAAATAATTGACATTCTGCCTCCCTAAATAGAGGGTAAATAGTTATGCCAAAGTACTTTGCGGGGACTGATAAAAGAAATCCAACAGTTACTGTTTTGTTATAACTCTAGAGAGTCCATAAAAAGAACTTGCAAGGAAAATCAGAAGATCTTAAAGCAGGTCAGTATATTTTTCTCCTTATACAATTCCTCTGAACTTGGCAATGCTTAATAAATCATGGCAATACATTTCTTTGCACAAATTTAATAAGGCCGGTTTCCAATACTGGTTTTATTGACCGAAAACTTTGACTGGAGTACCATGTTTTAAAGAGCCCTGTCTGAACTCTGAAGATTTGAAGCCAATAAGAGTGCCATGGAGAAAGCCTGGTATCCTGCTTGGTAGCCCTGAAAATAGCTGGTGCTGGAGTATCAGGCCCATGCCTACCATCACTGGCGGTTGGTAAGAGTAGAAGGGGAGCAATAAGGGCGCCTCTGTGTCCCTGCAGAACCCCCACGCTCTCTGGGCATGACGAGTAGTAGGGCTGCTGAGAAGGACTTTAACGCAAGGACAATGGGCCTGGGTAGAGCCACTGCAGGTGAGGAATTCA
>NW_005364368.1:0-755 GCF_000412655.1 Myotis brandtii
AGCATACATCAGTGTTCCCCAGGCTTCAAAATGTCCAATGGCATGGTCAGGGGAGAAGAGTAAGGGGTAAGAAATTATGGACATGGTGAACTGTAATTTTGGGGGGAAAAGGTGATTAGGAAACAATTTGTCCTCGCCACAGCAAATTTGCATTACCTTTGAAGTTGTGCTTCTGGGAGTGAAGCTGTGTGAGAGAAGGGTTGTTCAAAGAACTCTGTGCAACAGGTAGTGCAAAGCTATGGCCGTGGCACCTTGCAATTGGGGTCAAGAGGGTCCAGTGTGATGCCATGTATTTGGCATCTTTGAGAAACAATCTGAGGGTATTGACTGACAAGACCAGTATCAAATCACTCACAATATCTTTATGGCCAGCATCTCTCTTTCACCTATGGTTTTAACAACCACTCTGTTGATAAAAGTCAGTGTGGCGTACAGGGGAGGTCCAGAGCTCAGGTGTCTTATCTGCTCAAATGCCTTTATTAGAGTAGGAAGACAAAATGTCAGTATAAATATAAGAAAACAGTGGCTTTCATGGGATGAAGGCCTGGTATTTTCTCTGGAGTGGACAGAGCAGATGGGTGTGGAGGGTGGGGAGTATGACAGACTTAGAATCTTCGGAGTGAAGCTGATCATGGGCTGTACTGTCTCCATTACGACAGGTTATGAACTTTGAGGACGTGGCCATTGTATTGTCTCAGGAGGAATGGGTGCTCCTTGATGAGGCTCAGAGACTTCTATACTGCGATGTGATGCTG
>NW_005364369.1:0-6439 GCF_000412655.1 Myotis brandtii
TATTTGTCATTCATGTGTGTGTGTGTAAGAGAGAGAGGGACAGAGAGACATCATGGCATGACACACACAAACCCTGTCATGTACGTAGCTGCGATATACTGGGTTACAATAATATCAAATTCATCAACAAGAAAATTTCCCTAAAGTAGCCCCAAAGTCATTGGTTTCCATCCAAGGAACTCAGGTGTTTTCAAAGACCTGCTCTTGTCTGAAATGAGAGCACTTTATTCATTTTTTTTTCTATTCAGAAAGGGTGGGGGGAATGTTGTTCTAAATCTAAGGAGTCAGCTCCCAGCCCTCTAGCTGGGCTCCAGCCTAGACAAGGCAAGATTTCAGGTCCTGTGTTACTTATGTGCTTTCCATATGAATAACGAGTGCGGCTTGTTCTTTCACAGTTCTCAGGAAATTTATAGCCCTGTCCTTCTGCAGTAGCACTGGAAGCTGCTGAGAATATCAGTACGTTTCTATGTGGAAGATGCCGGTCATTTCAGCTAAGGCTGTGTAGACCAGTGATGGCGAACCTTTTGAGCTCAGCGTGCCAGCATTTTGAAAAACCCTAACTTAACTCTGGTGCCATGTCACATATAGAAATTTTTTGATATTTGCAACCATAGTAAAACAAAGACTTATATTTTGATATTTATTTTATATATTTAAATGCCATTTAACAAAGAAAAATCAACCAAAAAAATGAGTTCGTGTGTCACCTCTGACATGCGTGTCATAGGTTCGCCATCACTGGTGTAGACACTCATGAGAATGGATACTATTTTGAAAATTAATGGTGTCTTCCTCCATCCTTTCCAGCTCCTTGAGTTTTTGAGGGTCTGTCCCAAGCCCAAACAATGAAACATTAGTTACCCACTAACCAAAGAACAGAGACCCAAATATTTGGTGATTAAGTTCAAAAGCCATTTAAATACTTAGACATAAATTGAAGAATTACTTTTTTCCTACCCCCAGACTATGATGGATGCTGTGAGCTGAGGGAGGGGGGACTACAGGTGTAGGAGAAGTGTGGTTCACTGGAGCAGCGGCTCTCTGCCACCACCATCAGAGAGACGTGTCACCCCTGGTAGACCACCTCTCCAACTGCCAACCAAGAGAGCATTATGTATGATAGCTCAGCACTCCCTCTTCATATCCTTTTGGTTGTCTTCCAATTAGACCATCCATGAATTGCATATAGCATAATGACTATCCAACAGGAATCATAACCACCAGTGTCCTAAGCCCTCCTTCACATTTCATCCTGAATAGGTGACCCCAGGACACTTACAAAACCAGGAAGCCAGAGGAGAGACCAGCATATAGCATATGGCACACTGACTGTCCAACACTCGTTATTCATATGGAAAGCACATAAGTAACACAGGATGAAATGTGATAGATGACCTCAGGACACTTACAAAACCAGGAAGCCAGAGGAGAGACCTGGGCTCCTATTGGGTGGGATGGACATGGAAAGGAAATTTCATGTACCAATTATACAAGGCTAGATAGAATTAAGATCTCCAATGGAGCTAGAACATTGGTGGAACATTCTCACTTTCCCCAACATAACTATTTCACTTATAATCCCTAGTGTTATTTGACATTTTCATTATTGCATTATTTAAAAAAAAATTAATGGTAAGATTTAATGAACTAAATTTCAATGTCAACTAATATTAGTTAGGCTGGTAAAATGATTTTATGGTTAACCAGCCACTCACTTAAAGGAAGGTCATTTTCCTTCAAATGTAGAATTCCTACATGTGCCAACTTGGAAGTTGTCATTCATGCTCTCCTTCTTACTATAAAATAATTTTGCTTTATGCTAATGCTGCTCTCATCAACATTCTCAGGATGCAAGAAACCTAAGCCTTCTTAGTAGTAGCTCAAATGAAAAGAGAATTATTGTGAGAATGTATTAGGGCCTCAAAACCCAAGAGCAGATGTGGCTCATAGCAGGCCTCTAGGCAGCTGCAACTGGGTCAGGCATGTGTGTTCACCATGGCTCTGTCTCACCGATAATGTCACCTTTCCTCTTGGGCTCTCCTTAGTTATCTGCCTCATTCTCTTTCTCTTTCCTCCAGAAACTAGGGAGAGTAAGTCTGTCCAGGTCAGCTGGCAAGGGTCTTCTCAACTATAGTTAAAGTACTAGTTTAAAACTACTAGTTGTACTGGGTTATAATTATTGAGCCCTTACTATGTGCTGACCTTGTGTATTGCTTGTATTATTACTTCAGGTCATTTTCACAACAGCAGCCTTATAAGATCGGTACTATTAACACTCCATTTTATAGAGGAGGAATCTGATGCCTTAGAGAGGTTACGTTATTTCATCCAGGACACGGTAGCAGTAGTTCTGGGGCCTCATATGAGGAACTTCCACACAAGACGGGTAGGAGAGAGCATAAGAAGCATGGCTAGGAAAGGTGCAGAGTACCTGTTCACTTCCTGTATTCCCTTCCTTGCAGAAGGACAGCACCGTTCAGATATGCTAGACTCTTACTTAAGCACCCCCTTTAGCATACACACCATCATCATCCATGTCCCATATATCTCAAACCCATCGACCTCTCACCATTTCCGAATTTCAATACTGCCATAATCTGGACTCTTATCTAATTAAAATGTGTCCTCAATTGACTCTGACTTTACTTCCCAACTTGTATCACCAATTCCAGAGGTCTTTCCTCAACCCACTATGCCTAAAGCTAACAGATGCTCTCCTCTGCAGAGCAACATCCTCCTGAACAACATTTATCGTAACTGACCATAAAGTACGATAATAGTTTGTTGACTTGTGGTCTTCTCTGCTAAAGAGATTTACCTATGTATTCATTTATTCAACTATTATCTTCAGGACATTGATTGTGTGCCAGAAGTTATGCCAAGCACTTGATCACATAACGATGAGCAGAGATAGCCCCTGGCACCTGTGGAGCCTACAGCTCAGCAGGACAAACAGACTTTAATCTAATCAAACATAAAGATGCACAAGTAGAAACCGTACTTCAAAAGGAAAAGAACCTGGGCTTTGGAAAGGATGTAATAACAGGATCTGAAGGAGGCTGGAAAGCTGAGACTTCTGTGGAGAAGTGACCGAGGTCTGAGATGTGAGGTGTGAGTCAAGGTAGCTGGTGAAGATTCCAGGAAAGAGAAGAGCGTCGGGGAAAGTCCTGGGTTTTGATAGAGACTTTGGGAGAAAGTCATGGTGGCTGAAACCGAAGAACAATAGTATCATATTCAGGAGGAGGCTTAAGAGTCAGGGGCCAAGCAGTAGTGTTGTGACTGAGTTGTGTATCTCCAGTTCCTAATATAGTTTTTAAAAGTGAGATAGTTTAGTAAAATACTTAGAAAAGGCAGCAGTGCTGGGATCTGCTGTGGGAAGTGGGATGGTAAGTCAACTTGGATTGTATGTGTGATGAGAGAGCATTGAGAGTCCTCTACTGAGAAGACATTCTCCCTCTGTGGAGTCCGGAAGCAGATTTGAAAGCAGTACGCTAACACTTCAGACAGCGCCAATGCAAAGCTAAGTAGGTTGCCTCTTTGATAGCACTACCTTCCACACACACTGTTACCCACATGGTTGCTGTCGCCTGAACATCTCACGTTCTCAGTGAGATACGCTTGTTTTCTATTCAAAAGTGAAGACATTAAAAACGAACATCATCTTCTAATGCCAGTCCAAGTAAGAGAAAACACTCATTTTTCAAGTGCCTGTTGGTGTGCACACAGCATCTCTGAGATCGAAAGATCTCATATGGATGATGAATTTTAGAATGGAACAAGAAGGGTACATTTCCTTCAAGATCAGGCACAAACTGGCATACCTCTGGCTTTGGTCTTCTCTCAGCCTTCATATAATGGCTGCCATTTCTCTTCTTACTATAGACACTCTCCGGAGGTGACTTCATTCATTTATTCTCATGGCTTCAGAGACCCAAACAGCTCCTATCTAACCTAATCCATACGTCCAAACACCAGGCCCTTCCTTCAGGTTATTATTGAACATCTCATTTTTTTTGGGGGGGGGGCAGAAAAGGAAATGTAATTAGTTTATTACAACATAGTTCAACTCTAAATAGTTTTTACACTGAATACTAATCTCATCAAAGTTACATATAGTTGTACTAAGGAATGGCTCACACATAGTGGGGATAGGAGACAGTGGGGACAGAAATAACTCCCATAGCAAGAAGTCAATATCATGCCTAAAATTGGAAAAAAACCAGGAAGTAAAATATTTTTTAAATATATGTTTATTGATTTCAGAGAGGAAGGGAGAGGGAGAGAGAGATAGAAACATCAATGATGACAGAGAGTCATTGATCGGCTGCCTCCTGCATGCCCCCTACTGGGGACCAAACCTGCAACCCAGGCATGTGCCTTTGACCGGAATCGAACCTGGGACCCTTCAGTCCTCAGGCCGACGCTCTATGCACTGAGCCAAATCAGCTAGGGCAAGAAGTATATTATTTACAGATATGGAAGTGGATTCCACAAGAATAAGCTAGAAGAGGCAAAGGGATTTTTTCTGGAGAGGGGAGATGGAATAATAGTTAGGGGGCTGCTTTATTTTATAACTACTTAACTCGTTATGTGTAAGAATAAACTTTAGACAAATTTTGTTCAACTTTACAATAATTTTTTTAAATAATGGGTACTCTTTTTTGGCAATATGACAGACCATATTCTCTGAATGGCCATCCTACTGTAAAATGGATACATTTCAACAAAAGTACTTTTCTTTTCTTTTTTCTTAGCATTATCTTTTTTTCTTCAATTTTTATTTATTTATGATTTTATTTTTATTTTATTTGGGGAGCATAAGCAGGATGGGTTGGAATTACAGCTCTTTCTGGAAATAGATTTATTTTTGGTCTTTTAATTTTCCACTTATAAACATTTCATAAATGCTGGCTTACATGGATACATCAAATATAGACACAAAAGGAATTTAGCTTTTATCTGCCCTCAGTTTCCTCATCTGTAAAATGAAAAAAATAATAATATCTAGCTGATAGGATCAGTGCCAGTAAAGGGATTTACAATACCTGGCAGACAAGTGCTCTGTAAATGTAAGCTATTGTTCTTAACCCAGATGCAGTTCACAGGAGAAACAAGCATAGAGATAAAAACCATAATGCATGTTTCAAGGGCACCAATTAGTTTGGCTGGTGCTTCAGGGAATAATGGGGGAAAACATTTAGAAAGACAAGTTGGGGCCAAATTGCTTTCTTGCCTTCCAGGCTAATGTTAAAATTTGAGCCAAGTTTTCATTAATTGATGATCTAATAGCATAGTCTCCAAATGTGAGGCAAGCAGGTGTTTAGTGTACAATATAGAATAAATTACAGAATTGCTCAGAGTACATTCCAAATTTGGGTTCTGATTTGAATTTAACACAGAGGTTGGAACAAATAGATATCTCTTTGAAAAGTTGAAATTAAATAATCATAAAGCTTCGACAATGAACAGCAAAGCACTGGGTCTTATTAAATGCTGGGGCTCAGCGAGACCAGTCCTCATCTTTGCTACACCTGACCCCATGGCTCATTCACAGGAAGAGCCAAGACCACTTCATCAGGAAACTCTAAATAGTGCTGAAAATTGTTTCCGTTCTTTTCATTTTACCCTTATAAATATTCCAGAAGAGATTAAAGGTAACTTACAAGGATGCAACCCTCCCAGCAAGGAAAGATGAAATGTTATCTATATATATAAAAAGCTAAGCAACCTTCCGACTGTCCAACTGGCTGGTAGGAATGACGTGCACTGACCACCAGGGGGCAGACTCTCAATGCCAGGGCCGCCGAGCTGCAGTGACTTGGCAGCAGCAAGTCTCAAGTGATGCACCCCAGAACCAGAGAGGAAAGAGCCTGATTCCTCACGGGCCATGCAATTCCACCTTTGGCTGTGGGTTATGTTGTTGTTGGGGCACTGTTGACCCTGAATCTGGTTTACGGCTGAACTGTGCCCCAGGTGTGGCTGGCTGGGGAGGGACCAGGGGAGGTTGGCTCCAGGGCCTGTCCAGCCTGTCTCACCCAGTCCCGCCCCACCGACCACCTTCTAATTAGATTCCTTTCAATGTGCATGAATACGTGCACTGGACCACTAGTATAGATCTGAAAGGAGTGAGTACAGAGAAAATAGGGGAGGAGACAGAAGAAGAGGCTGAAGGGATGAGAACACATGGAGGCTTTGAATACTCCAGCAGTGGGCCACAGGTTGGCTTTAAGCCTTGTAGTAGACAGGGAAACAAGGTTGGTTACAATATTTAGAAGGTTCTCAGCTTAATTCTGGCAACTGGTGAGGAGAGAGAGAATGCCAGAGAGAAGTCTCCCAAGTTGAAATAAAAATGGCACTGTGTAAAACAGTAGCATCTTCATCACATCCCAGCACCCCAATAGCAGGCATGACACTATGGCAGCTAATGCATATTTAATGA
>NW_005364369.1:9639-12727 GCF_000412655.1 Myotis brandtii
GGGGACCCCCACCCTGAAGGGGGTGTGGCCAGCCTGAAAATAGCCCTCAGCCCCTCACCCAGGCTGGCCAGGCACCCCAGCAGGGACCTCCACCCTGAAGGGGGTGTGGCCAGCTGCAAACAGCCCTCAGCCCCTCACCCGGCTGGCCACACCCCCATGGGGTGAGGGTCCCCACTGGGGAGCTTGGCCAGCCTGCAAACAGCCATCAGCCCCTCACTCAGGCTGGCCAGGCACCCCAGCAGGACCCCCACCCTGATCCAGGACACCCTTCAGGGCAAACCAGCCAGCTCTCACTCTTGCACCAGGCTTCTATCCTATATAATAAAAGGGTAATATGCAAATTGACCCTAACAGCAGAATGACTGGGAATGACTGGTTACTATGACACACACTGACCACCAGGGGGCAGATGCTCAATGCAGGAGCTGCCCCCTGGTGGTCAGAGCACTCCCACAGGAGGAGCTCTGCTCAACCTCAAGCCAGGCTGATGGCTGCCAGCACAGCAGTGATGGTGGGAGCCTCTCCCGCCTCCTCAGCAGCGCTAAGGATGTCCGACTGCAGCTTAGGCCTGCTCCCCGCTGGCAAGTGGCCATCCCCCCAGGGCTCCAAGGCTGCCAGAGGGATGTCTGACTGCAAGCTTAGGCCTGATACCCCGGGGAGCCAGCAGGTGGACATCTCCCGAGGGGTCCCAGACTGAGAGAGGGCACAGCCCGGGCTGAGGGACCCTCCCGCCCCGAGTGCACAAATTTTTGTGCACTGGGCCTCTAGAATAGTATAAAATGATACTGCTGTCAGCTCTTCTTTTTAATTAAGATGAATCTGGGTTCAGATTCCACCTTTAATATTTGCATCTTCTATAATCTCAAACATTATTCTCCTTTTCAATATCACAATTTGTTATTTTTAAGATATTGAGAAGCACCCGTTTAACAAAGTTGTTACATTGAATGATATATTTAAATAATGTATTTATCTAGCCAATAACTGTGCAGTAATTTAAAATGAGAGTTAGAATTTATTTTGATAATTATAGTCATTATCTGTGTCTCGTTTTTTTAGTAATTGAGTGATAATTAGACAAGACCTGGACATGCTGATATTTATATCTTTAAGCCATTTTATGCTTTATAAACTTTGCATTTGAGCATTTTATTTCTGTAAAAGTAGCTGATTTACTAAAATATATGTATAACGCATCATCTATTTCTGCCATTTTTAATTGTGCCTTTTGTGAAAGTAATAGCAACCACCCCAATCCATTTGGAAGAAAGCCTGACTGCACCAAACAGTGCATAATTTGATCTAAATTTATGGGCACCTCTGTAGAATGTAGCACTGAAGGATTATCTGCTTTACAAGATTATTGTTTTAATTAGTCAACAAATGAACAAGTGATCTATGCAATGAAGTATGGGCAAACTAATTTTCTCTGAGGAATTATCCATGGATAATTTATATTGAACAAATATATAAATGCTGATGCAGTTGCAGACATTAAAATTAGCATTCAGCATGAAAATCCTTTGAAATGAGTTTTAGCTGTAAACTGGGTTTGAGGGAGTTATATTTGGATCCAACATGTGGTCCTACAGGCTAAGCAGTGGTTCTCATGCATCTGACTCACCTAGAGGGCTTCTTAGGACACAGCACTGGGCCTCCTCACTAAGGTTTGTGATTCTGTACACCTAGGTTTACAAATGTGCATTTCTATCAAAGTCTCCAAATGAGGCTGCTGCTCTGAGACCCCACTTTGAGATCAACTAGCCGAAAGCAGTGGTGGTCAAACTACAGCTTGCACCCCAGTCTGACTCATAATCTGTTTTTATAAATAAAGTTTTATTGGAACACAGCTACTCTCATTTATTTATTCAATGTCTGTGGCTGCTTCCACACTACAGTGGCAGAGATGAATCATCCCAACAGAGACCATAAGGCCTGCGAAGCCAACAACATTTAATATCTGTTCCTTTACAGAAAAGAAGTTTGCTGACCCCTGACTGAAGAACAGGGAAGTGAGTGGGAAATGGAACAGAAATAGGCCTGGCCCCTTCCCTCCCATCTATACCTCCCAGAAGCTCCCTTCATTGCCTTGAGTTAGGGATTCACCAGCAGCACAATTATAAGGACAAATAATGTATATATCCCTGTCATTAAAGATTGAAAATTAAAGGGAATTGAATTACACACTTCAGTGTAATTTCCACTAGATGGATAGAAGACTTCTATTTAAAAAGAATCACAAAGTCAGTTTTTATCGCGAACCTTTTGAAAAGACACAGTGGTTAGCTTTCCCTTTTGCGATGACAAAGGGGCTCCACCAAGGCGATGAATGGTTGTCCACTTGGTTAGACATGCTGCTCATCTGCCGCGGAAGCCCAAAAAGGGAAACAGGCCTTTGCACAGAACAAAGTGTCTGAATGCAGTCGCTACTGGATGAGGTCCCTCTGGTGGAGTGAAGCCCTGGGGGCAAGGTCTGTGTGGTTCCGCTGACTTCTCGGCTTGATGACTGCACTCGCTCAGTACCAGTCTATCACATCTCTGAGCCGGTCCAAAAGGAAAGAGTGAGGAATCAGATTAGATTCTCGTTGGTGGTGTCGGTCATTTGCTGGCCCATTAAATGAGACGTTTGTAAAGGATGTATATGGTATTTGAATAATGTCCCCTACTTTAAAGGCGAGGTAAAGAAGAGGAAACGAGCATTTGCTGAGTATCCCTAAGTGTGCCAGTAGAGGGTCTTAGGTTTATGTGTGCCACCTCCAGCTCCTGGTGGCAGCGTGTGACAGTAACAGGAGGCGAATTTAATTCTATGGGAAGGAAAACTGAGCTTTCGAGAGCTAAGAGGACTCCCTTACGTTCACCCACTAGTGAATGCTTGAGCCGGGATTGAACTGTGGACTAAGGACCAAACTGCCGGCAGCTCTGCTCTGCCCACTTGCGAAGGCCTCCAAAGTTTTCTGGGTGTGATCACTAGATCCAGTCATGATGCGTCACTGGCTCTGAGCGCGTGTTCCCAGGGAGTCTCTGGTCTGCTCTTGCTCCCGGTGCCTGCGACCAGCGCTCCTAAACGCTCTAGCTTCTGGTCTGAGCA
>NW_005364369.1:13033-18852 GCF_000412655.1 Myotis brandtii
GAAAGAAAGAAAGAAAGAAAGAAAGAAAGAAAGAAAGAAAGAAAAATTCAACATCTCAGAGTTACATTCCGCATGGCATCTATTGGCCTGACTGGACCTAGCTTTGGTTACCCTACTCTCTGTTTCCTTGCCAATGCCCAATGAATTATAAGAGTGGGCCCATTTATCATCAGACTTCAGTACATTCTTCTTACAGGAAATAAATATTTCTCTGTACTCATATTTGTGTCAAAAGTGGGAAAGTGGCCTGGCCGGTGAAGCCTCCCTAGGGCAGCCTCCTGGTGAAGGCACCATAACAAGAAGTCTCCAGGCTGCAGAGTCTGTTGCGTGCAGGGGAGCCTTTGTAGTCTTGTAACACCTGCAGATCCCTTTTCAGAATAATGTTGTAAATGTCTAAACCAAAAGACCCGAGTAACTAGAAAGTCAAATATATTGAAATCCAGTGTTTAACATATATTAGTAGTAAATTTGTAAGAGAGTAAGATGCATGCTTCCTCATTAATGAAGTAAATAACAAGATTCATCAGTGAGTCCAAGAGCAGCCATCGTTTTGAAATAATGAAGAGCATAAATACTATTTCAAAGACTCTGCATCAGCTTTTCCTGAGATACGAAAATCTTTGTGATTTCCATGGTGACAGCCACAGGTACTATTGATTCTACTGTGGTTTGTTGCCTTCCCACATAATTGAAAGAGATGCTAAATTTTAGTTAAAGGTTAATGAAAGTAAAGGTGTAATTTTTTTCCCATTTAAGGTCACAGACCCTCTGAATTCTACCCACTGAATCTTTGAATTATAGGAAGAGTGGCTCTAATGTTGTAAAGGGAAAACTGGATTGAAAGGAAGAAGTAGAATTTATTAACTTCTTTGTAATTGTATAACCTTAACAAGTCTTCTACCCTCCCTGCGTTTTCATTTTCTCACTGCAAAATAGAAATAGACCTCTTACAGGGATGATATAAAGCAGCAGAAAAAAAAAACAGTGTTGGAAATGATTCTATAAGGTGTAAAAACTGTTATTAATTCTAGGATAACTTGATTATTATTTGAAAACCTACTGCAAGGTAGTATAAAAATTTAAGTAGCCTTTCACTCAGCTTTCATTCATACTGTTTAAAATCAATATTTCATTGATTGCCTACTATGTGCCTATACTGGGATAGGTTCCATACTAAGGTATAAATATGAATGAGAGAGGACCCTACCTTCAAGAAAGTTGAAGTCTACTGTGGGAAAGACAAACACATTACAAAATCATGAAGGAAGCACAGTGAGAGGGAAATGTACAGAGTAGATTCAGGGAAGGCTTCCTGTAGGAGGTGATGCAACTGGCCCTTAGTGTTGAATAGAAGTTAGTCATGCAAAGAAAGAGTAAGTGTGTTCCACTTAGAGGGGACAGCACAACAAGTAGCATAGAACTAAGATACAAGCTTATGTATGCAGAAAATGAGACTCATGTTGCCATTGCCAAAGCATGATGTACTAGAAAGGAGAGAAATTTTTGAGAGATAAGAAGAGAGAGATAGGGGCCAGAACATGAAAATTCTTATCTGAAATGCTAAGGATCTTGGACCATATTCTATAGGAGATAAGAAACCCAAATATCTTCTGATTAGGTGATTTATATGTTCAAATTTATGTCTTAGAAAAAGGTTACAAATTGGTGACTGTCTGGAAAAATCTAGGTTATATATGTTTGGCCATTATATTGAATTTTTAAAAATTCTTCCTATATTATCAGGTTTAGAAATGTTGAGTTGGAGGAAAATTTGGAACACAGAGTAGCAATATTGAGCAGAAAGTTGAGTATGTAAGTATGAAATCCACAGAGATCTGAGTGAAACCTCAGATTTAATGAGTCAGCAGCAGATGGTTGGTAGGTGAAGCCATGAGAGTGAATTCCATCACTCAGGGAGAGCCCGAGTTTCAAAAATGGTTCATGGGCAAAAGTCCAGGGAATGGCACATTTAAAGAGGAGAGCTCATGAAATGAAGCCAGGATAGGAACACAGAATGAATGGAGTCCAGAGATGAGAGTAGTATGGAAGTCAAAGAAGACAATTTTTTAAAAGTATCAAATGCAATAAGAAATGAAAGTCCATTCAACTTGGATATTTGGAGTTCATTGTTAATCTTACTGAAAGAAATCCCAGTATAATTATAAGGACAATGCCAGATAACAATAATAATTCCATAGCACTTGCTATAGACAGGCAGAGCTTTAAGTGCTTTTCAGTTTAATTTACTTAAAGTAATAACCTTATGAAATAGGTACTATGACCATCACCAGGTTACAAGGAGAAAACTGAGGACAGAGAGGTTATATGACTTTCCCAAGGAAACACTGCAAGTAAGTGATGGAGCCACAGTTTGATCGCAGTCTAGCTGTAGAGTCCAGGCTCTGGACTTCGTTGCTCTGAGACCATCATTCCAGATTGCAGTGGGTAGTAAATAGGATGACTAAGTTTATACCTGCTGTTCCAAATGCTGTCCCAGAAGCACTTCCTTTCCAGATTGAAATATAAATTCTATCTGTTCACCCATTCATGCAATGAGTGGACAGTCGGGAAATACCTATTGTGAGTCTAAATAGCTCTTTGAGCTACAGTGTCTCATTGTTCATAAGCTCTCAAGAAGCATTCTTTAAATGAATACATGAAAAATGTTATTCATGAAGGGAGACTAGAAGCTGACTAGCACCTACAATGGTAAGACTTGAACATATTAATAAGACTTAAAGGAAGTTTTCAGTAGAGAACAAAAGAGTTACACACTTTTCAGGAGACAGACGTCAAAGCCAGCTGTCAAGAGAGCGGTGAGGCCTGAAGGAGAGAGGGGGAGGTATGGAATAGTAGCGACCACTCCAAAAGGAGGCAGAGGCTGCTAACCGATAAAAGGATTGAAGGGCAGCTCTAACTGAGGTTGGAGAACAGGCATTTTACGGTGAAAGATGGGCTTCATGCTGTTTCTGCATTTAATGCGGCTTTCTGGCCACGCATAATGGCAGAGAGAACTGTGAAGGAATCCAGGTGGCCTATGAGAGAGTATTTCAGACGGTCACCCAAGAAAGAATGAGAAGCCAGAGGAGGGACAAAGGGGTGGAAAGAATAAAGGGACAAAATGCTTGCACGCCTGGATGATGGTGGAGAGTCGGGAGGTGGAAGGAAGAGCAGAGAAAGCCCAAAAGACAAGAGGCTGTGGGCAGAGATTCGGAATTTAACCTCAAGAAGCCAGTTCCTTTCTCTCACCCACTTTTAGTCACGCAGCCAGAGGAGACATCCTCCACACCCCGTTTATTCAGCTCCACAGCACATAGTTTGCTCTAGATAATGCCCCCATTGTGTGTCAGCAGCCTTGGGAGTCTAGATACTGGGAAGGCTTTGTGTTGGTGTGCCCGTCAGAAAGGACCTTTTTGTCTTCCATCAAGAGACATTCCTCGCAAGTGGGAAATTGATTGTAAATCACTTGTGTTGTTTTCTAGATATCGAACATGTTCATTTAACATATTTAATGTGTTTCTGACATTTACACAGTGTTTCGCAAGCTTCAGACAGTCATTATTTAAAGCGTTTTACTGAAAGTGCCCCTGAGTAGTTGCTACACACTGCATTCTTTTTCAATCGATTCCAAATATCCCTAAGGAGGGAATTGTAAATGTCAAATACTGTAGTTGTCAATCACGGGCTCAGCTACTCGCCTTTTTGAATAATGTAATTCATCTGAAATACTACATGTAGCTGGATACTCCCTTTTTTTCCCTCGCTGCTATGACATTGCTTTTTTCTCTACGATTGAAAAATTGCATTCATCTCTAGAGACATAAGTACTTGCTAACCTTGAGAGCTGCCGGATTCAAGATTTTCAAAATCTTTTTAAGAATGCTGGGGTTTGAGTGGGTCAGAGGTGATGACCCAAGCCCTCTGCCTTGACAAGTAAGTCCTTGCAGATTCCTCTCAGAATTGCAGACCCTCACAGAATTTGTGCCAAATTCTATATTAGGATGTGAAAATGTCTTCAATCAAAAAATACAGCATGTTTCAAAAATGGCAAAAGTGGTGCACATTATACAAGCAAGTCTTCTTCACGCCACTTTTCATTCCTGTCTGATCAAATGCAAGCTGCAGTCCTACACCCAGAGACTAGCACATTCTGATTCCCCAAATGTGAGGCTGCGGTGTACATGGGCTGGCTTGAACAGGCAAGTGAATAGAAGTGTAGGGTGGTAACAGTCATTGCGGGTGTAGAGAACACATACACCTCTTTGTCCTCAATTATACATGATGTATTCTCTGCACAGATTACCAATGATAACCAGATAGTTAGCATGAGAAAAATGTGCTGCTAGACCACTTGGCAATGGGCAACAGATTTTTAGTAAGCATCTGGCATAGGATTAATTTGACAAAAAGCAATATGCCAACATCGTGTTAGATAATATGTAATGAACTAGTTGTCAAAATGAATATTTGTTATTCCTGGGATGTTGTTTATCAACCCCATGATTTAAATGATAATTAGTTACAAGGTTTACATTGCAGTTAAAGTGTTCACATTCCCCATAATCCTCTGGGGCTTATTCTTTATTGATAAAGATGCACTGACTCTGTGGCTCTTCACCTTGGCTCTCTGATGGAAACATGAAGTTCACTTTCAGGAGCCTCTGAGTAAATAAAGCTTCAGGAGAAATACTGAAATGAAAAATTAAGTCTGCCCATCTCATAGAAGTAAAGGCAGGTTAACAGATATTCGGTACCAATGGGGCACCTATAGCAACTTGTAAATTTATAGCAGTGATTGCAATTGTGTTGTTAAATGAATATTCTGCAGCTTCAAAATATGAGATCTACTGTAGTTGACCCAGGAATTGCAAAGAATCGTGGCAGCTTTTCCAGGCTTCTAGCATTATATTACCTTTACAAGAAATAGGATTGCCATATGTATTTTGTCTCTTAAATGTTCTTGTCTGTCTTTAAACTTTTGTTCTTTTTATCTACTTTGTCACTTCTACTGAACTTGATTTTACCATCACTGTGACCCCTTTGGTCCCTCCCAATTACCCTAGTCCAGTGGTTGGCAAACTGCAGCTCGGCAAACTGTGGCTCATGAGCCACATGCCGCTCTTTGGCCCCTTGAGTGTGGCTCTTCCACAAAATACCACGTGCAGGCGCGCACATACAGTGGGATTGAAACTTCGTGGCCCATGCGCAGAAGTCGTTATTTTGTGGAAGAGCCGGTATTTTGTGGAAGAGCCACATTGAAGGGGCCAAAGAGCCACGTGTAGCTCGAGAGCCACGGTTTGCCGAGCCGCAGTTTGCCGACCACTGCCCTAGTCTATCAGCTTCCAACTGGTCTCAGTGCCCTTCCTCCAGCCTTAGATCACAATGTCAGCTGTTTCATCACTGTGAACTTGGCAGCCAATACCTACATTCCTGCACTGGATCCTGAGTGACACAGCCCCAGCTCTGAATGAATAGCGTTCATTACCTCCAAGCCCATTCCTGAGCTTCTAAGTACTGGCCTGTTCCCATGCTATGTACAGCAATCTGATCCATCCTCACGGGAGCTCTTCGTGGCAATTCTTTGTCCTTGTTGGTAATTCAAACAGGTGGTCTTTCATGCCTTCTTTTCCCTCCTTGAGCCCTGACACCCAGCCTGTTCTGCAACTCTCCAATGCAGGTGAGTGAGAATTACCAAGAATGTTTACTGAACATGCTGGATCCCTAATGCCACCTCCCAGAGATTCAGATTCAGTAGGCACTTTTTAAAAAATATTTTTATTTCAGAAAGGAAGGGGGAGAGAGAGAGAGAGAGAGAGAGA
>NW_005364369.1:18954-37361 GCF_000412655.1 Myotis brandtii
GTATGTGCCCTCACCAGGAATCGAACCATGACCTCCTGGTTCATAGGTCAACACTCAACCACTGAGCCATGCCAGCCTGGCTCAGTAGGTACTTTTTTACAGACAGGTTGAGTGATGTTTTCTTATGGACTGTGCTTTAAAGTAGTTTACCCTATCACTCTTGGGTAAGGAGAGGACTCCATGAAGCATTTAATGATCTGGTCTTATTCTACAACAGCAGCATGCTGTATGAATTAACAGATGGATATTTTTTTGGTAAGCCAAAGTTACAGCTTTGCTTTGCACAGAGATTCACTCACCTGTTCAATTTTATCATTTCCAAGATGACTCAGGAAAGTTGAGTGGTTTGTCCAAAGTTATTAACTCAGAATCCAACATTAGAAGTCAGGATTTTGATTCTAAGTTTATCATTCACCCCAGTCTTCCTAAGAGGCTCTATAGATTTTTCAACTGGGAATAAATAATGTAATGGCAACTACTCTTATGACATTTTCAGATGTCTTAGGTACCAACCCTCTATAGGTAAGTCACTTGCATGAGAATATTATGTGACTGTAGTAGAGATATTTTTGAAGAGTGTTCTTTGCTTTTTAAAAACTTTCACTTCTCCTACAGGAAAGGGTAAATCCTGATATTTAGTAATATCTTGGGTGGGTTCCCTGGGAAACATACTCTAAGGCAATTTTGCTTTCAGGATGTCTAGGGGGTGATGTCCTCAGGATCCACACTGTGGGAGAGGTGGGGTCAGGTGGGCAGAGGGAGGAGCTGGGCTGTGTACAGAAAGAACAGAGCTTTAGCCATTCCACAAGGGGGCCCTTCAGGGTTGTTCTCCCTTAGACAAGGAATCGGGCCCATTCATCCCTACATTTGCCAGACATTGACTTTGGACAAGGAAACTCTCTCAGCTGAGGACAGTTCCCAGTAAGTTCCCCGTGAGCCCTTGGCCAGCACAGACCTGGGAGTGTGAGTGTGTTGGTCCTGAGGGGGTCTGGGTGGCACATCACAGCATTCACTACAAGAAATAAGTACCACCCTTTAGGACAACAATCGATAAGAATACACAAAAAATAATGGAATATTTGAGAATATTTAGAGCACTGGAAATTATTGGAAAATTTATGTATTATTATGCTTTGACTTTGGGTTCAGAATCTATATTTTAGAGAGAAAGAACTGAGAATTTTTAAACAGGGACTGAGTTCAAAGACATTACCTTTTTGTTCTCTTTATTTCTAAATGCACGCAAGAAAAGTAAGCAATGCTTCACCCTTGACTGTTCATTTTTACAAAATGCAAGTTCTGAGAATTGAATAAATATCTCGATTCTGAGGACAAAACAAATGGAACTAATACTAGTTTTATGGGAGCTAAATGAAAGTGTTTGCAGTGGATAGAAAATATTATTTCATCTTTTAAATGAGTGATAAGATCAATACAAAGAAATCTCATTGTTGCTCTTTCCCTAATTCTCTATTTGCTCATATAAGACTTTCATTTTAAGATGCCCCAGTCAAATTCTCAAGAACTAATATAATCCCCAGTGAAATAAAAGAAAATGATAAGAAGGATCTCTTACCCTTTGAGACAGCATGGAGAGTGTTATGCTAAGCGAAGTAAGCCAGTCAGAGAAAGACAAGTATCACATGATCTCATTCATATGTGGAATCTAATAAACAAAATAAACTGATGAACAAAATAGATCCAGAGACATCGAAGCATGGAACAGACTGTGGAATCTCAGAGGGAAAGTGGGGGAGGGTGGGTGGGCGGGAAGAGATTAACTAAGGAACTTGTATGCATATAGGCATAACCCATGGACACAGACAATAGAGTGGTGGAGGCCAGAGGCAGGAGGCCGGGCAGGCTATAAGGTGTCAATGAGGGATAAAAGGAGACATATGTAATACTTTCAACAAGAAAGATTTTTAAAAATAATAAAAATAAAAGAACATGATAAATAAAGGTGAACTTGTCATGTGTAATTAGAGATACTGAGAACTCTAGAAAGCACAGAAAAGTGATGTTATCTTTCCATTTGGGCTGTGTTTCCAATATTTGCTTGTTAAGATTCATACAACAATTAACCATAGGTATAAATAAATGCACTTACGGCTCTCCTTTCTCCCCTTGTGGAAGAACTCAGTGTGAGGTGGCTATATTTCCCCTCACCACTCTCTTCCTAGGGTCTGGTTTCTCCATGAATAAAGGAGTTTTATTTTTCAACTAGAGGTCCAGTGCACAAAATTTGTGCATGGGTAGGGTCCCTAGGCCTGGCCAGAGATCAGGGCTGATCTGTGGGGCAACTAGTGGGACAATCAGGGGGCCCCTGCTGGCACCCATCTTGGCCGGCCTGAGTCCTGTGGCCTGGGGGCAGCTCCTGCATTGAGCATCTGCCCCCTGGTGGTCAGTATGCATCATAGTGACCAATGGTTCTGCCAGTCATTCTGCAGTTCAGTCAATTTGCATATTAGGCTTTTATTATATAGGATACTGTCACCCTGGTCCAGAGAAGACATAGACCTTTAGCATAATAAGGGACAGGGTAGATGGCAGCAGGAGCTTACCCAGCCCAGGAAAGGAAGTCGACATAGAGTTTTAGATATAACATTCAAAGGCAAGATCTCTGTGAGAATGTCTACTTCCTCCTCATGTTCTAGGTCCAAAGCATCCCCTGCTCTTTCCTGACCTGGAGCCCAGAAACAGAGAATGGATACTCATCCACACAGATGCCAGGGACAAGAGGAGGCAGCACCCTGAGTGGCTGGGAACACACAGGTTGTTGAGTCCACCGCCAGAATGCCTGACTCTGTCGAGAGGGCTGGGCCTGAGAATGTGCATTTACAACAAGTTCTCAGGTGATATTGATGCTACTGGTCTGGGGACTACACCTGGAGAACCACCATACCAGAAACTTAACATTTTAAAATAGATATTTAAAAAGAGGGAGATATCTTGAGATAAAATTTTTCTCCAACATCCAAGATATAAAACAAATAAAGATGAGTTGCTCCAAGGCCCAAAATAGAGAAGAGAAAGAGGACAAATACCCCGCCCAGGAAATCCTGAAGGGGCCCTGCTAGCAATGCTGCACTATGTACACGTGCATGTGGAGATAGGAGCGAGGGGACCTGGCTGTGACCCAATTTGTTTTCCTATCGCCGTTAATTAAGTCTGCCCTCAGTTTCCCTGGCTGTCCCCACTCAAGGCTGAGTCTTGGTGGGGTGGCAGCATGAAGAAGGACTGAGGCCTTGATCCCCACACCCCCCCTTTCGTAACAACGGCCTCTGTGGTTTTGTGGAACTCTAGTGCCAGACAGAGCACACACCTACCACAGCATGTCATCGCAATGTCGTTAGGAACGAAAACCGCTCTGTTATTCTGCTCATCTCTTCTCAAGCAGGAGGCAGTTGCCCTTGTGGTCCCATTTGCTTTTCTTCCCCTGGAAACATGGTGCTAATTCCAGGGTGTCGTCCTGTGGCTCAGGCAGGCAGGACACATGCGCCCACTTCCGCTGGTTTTCTGGTTAATTTTTCTGTGACAGCCTGTTCTAGGAACACCTATGCTGTTCATGCATAATGGGCAAATGCCTTCAGAGAAAAGAGAGAACCACTCACTCCTCAAGCTGCTTTCTGGGTTGCAACAAGGAGATTCATGGTAGCAAAAGTGGGCAGATCACAGGGTGCAGCAGGAGGAGAGTCTGGGGTCGTGAGGCACTAATAACAGAATAGGTCTTGGCTGCTAAAAGGGTACTTGCGAAGACTTTGGGAACACTCTCAATACATTGGTAGGTAAAAAGGGAAACTTAAGGGAATAGAAGATTGTTATTTTATTCTTTTCTTGTATTTTGTAATGTGAATAAATGCAGAGACATGCACAGAGTGTCCCCAAGATATGTGTACACAGTTTAACAGCTGATAGCTCCATTTTGAAAATGAATTTTATTTTAATAAACACTGCCTTTATAATTATTCAAAGTGTGTGTATACATTTTGGGGGACTCCCTATATACATAAATTTAATTTTAATAAAATATAATTTAAAAGAAAAGCTAGATAAACCTAATAGATAACAGATTCCAGATACATTTTGTGAAAAGTAAGATATTCTAGTTACTTATATCTAATTACCATTAGTTCTGTCTTGAGTTGTATCCTGAGGAAAGTTTATTGTCATAGAGTGAACTGTTTAAGCTTTGGGCTTATCTAATATGCTAACATCTTAGGGCAAATGAAATAATCTCCTTTTAGAGTAACCATGTATTTTTCAGGTTAAATCATGACATATACCCAGAACTTCTGTTCATTGCCTGACAAGCAAGTTGAAATTCTATAGCACATACCTACTTTAGCTCTCATGGGTCTAAAAACTTACCTTTTGTTATGAGTGTGGCTTATGTACCATTTAGTGAATTCCAAAATTGGCAAGTACTACGTTAAACAAAACAACTAAGATTTGTAATTTTCCATTTAAGTGGCCTCTTTAAAAATATGGATTAAACTGTTGCAGACAGTGGTAGTCACTCTCTCACATCTTTGTATGGTGCCTGCTTCTTAGTTCTTCGGTTTCTTGTGATTATTATAATTCTAGCTGGAAGGCGGTCATAAAGCTTTCTATCGCATGGAAAGGAGCATAGATTTCCAGCCAGGGTGACGCATTGATTGAGTCAGCCACTAAATTCACAGCAGCAGAGCACCATTAAATTTTAAACTTAATTGCCTTCTCCTCTTAATTTCTATGGATATAATCAATAGATGCCAGAGAAAAGTTGAAGTTATTTAGCAAGAATCTATTTCCTGGAGCACAATGGAGAAACCACTGTTTCATCCTGGGGTTGATGTGAACAAGTCGCATTTTCAAATGCAGTCATTTACAAGGTTTCTACCAAAGGTTTCACTTTCCTTGGCTTTTTTATTAGCACTTTTTCTTGACAAACAAGTGGGAATTTTACTTGTCTGATGACTTTGGTTTTGTCCCTGGATTTGTCCCCAACTACTCTTGCCAATTGAATTATATTGCTTATCTCCTCCATCTTTGTCACTTGAAAACTCTTTTTCTATCTCCATGTTTGAACCTGCTTGCAGATTTATATAGGAGTTCAATAAGAAACACTGAGCATGTCCTCATACCCAAGAGCAAGCCTTGCCAGGTGATGTTGGGGAACATGCTGAGTGAAGTTAAAATCTGATGACAATTTTTTTTTATTTGCAGGATTGATATTCAGTTTTTATTTCTTTGAGCCATGTCTGCTGAGTTATGCTCCACAGCTTAACAGGCAATTCCATAGCCTCTGGAATAGCCATCATGAATAAGATACATATTGTTAACAAAAAAAAAGGATATTGGTTTTAAGACAAATTCAGTGAGCCAAATGGATTCAAAACAGTAAATGGATAGGCTTATGCTTTTTACTTTATTTCAACAACTGTGCTTTGCCTGACTCATAAATTTGACCAGCACACTCTGGATGAGGTAGGATGTCGTTTCATTTTCATGGGCAAAGGAAACGATTCCATGCCATTTCCTTTAGCCAGGTAGGGATGATCTTCAAATACCATGACCATCACCCAACTGTTTGTTCACTTGTTGAGCCTGTACCCTGTGCCAGGCACTGGTCTATTTGCTGGAGCTATGTGGGTAAGGAAAATGGACAGCGTCTGGCAGAGCAGTTATGAAGTATCCTTTCTCTCTACCTCCTCATGTGGTTCTATATACAAGAAGTCTTTGACGTGGTTTTATTCAAAGTCCTGCCATTACAGATGTCTAGGAACTTAGCTCTTGTTTATGTCAATTAGCCTATGGCAAATTGGTTTTGCTATATGTTGTTTCACCAGTTTCAAGAGCCTATTGATGACAGTAAGTGAGGACTTGCTGTATTTAGACTAAACATGGAGCTACACGACTTGCTGAGTGTAAAAGTTGAGTATAAATCAGATTCGTGAATTGTGAGGCAGACTCTGCTTCCCCCTCTTCCTTCATGAACAGGAGCCTGGTTTTACTTGGGCAGCAGTCTGCTCAGGGAAGGGCTACTCACTCCCGGTCCCCAGGAGCTGAGTAATGATGCCCTAAGCCATGGTCATTCCAGTCTTTGTTAATTATTGGCTTAGTGGAGGGCACATGGCTTTGTTCTAGACCAGCGTTTCTCAACCTGTGGGTCGCGATCCCTTTGGCAGTCGAATGACCCTTCCACAGGGGACGCCTAAGACCATCTTGCATATCAGATATTTACATTACGATTCATAACAATAGCAACATTACAGTTATGAAGTAGCAACGAAAATAATTTTATGGTTGGGTCACAACATGAGGAACTGTATTTAAAGGGCCAGAAGGTTGAGAACCACTGTTCTACACACTAAAAAAAATTCCTTGTGGTGTGGGGTGAGAGGGAGAGGAGCAGAGACCAGTGATAAACTTCTATAAAGGATAATGGTTTCTGATAAAAAATAGAGTCCTATCTCCTCTCTATGCCTTGAGTACCATTAGGGGTAACTGGCATTGCTGCAGCCATCTAGTAACCATACTGTGACCAAATCCAAAATGATGACGATCACAGATTTTTTAAAAAGCATCAAAATTGATGTCTAGACATCTCTAGGTGTCTTTTATGTTAAAATCACTATTAATTTGAGTGTTCAGTTACTTGCAGCCAAATGCATTCTAATTTGATGCACCTGTGTGTAAATTTGCTAAGACTAGTCCAGTTCTACATAATTGACAGTGAAAGGAACAGTGATGTTTCTCTCTTTCTCTCTCTCTCCCTCTCTTCTCCCTTCCTCTCTCTCTAAAATCAATAAAAGCACGTCCTTGGGTGAGGATTTAGAAACAACAGTTACCTTGTGAGACAAGGGAAGAGCTCCAGCTCCAGCCACCAGGGCTATAGTCCACCTGGCAAGAAAGAGGAAAGACAGGGAAGGATATGACCTTTTGTTTTAAGGATAACCATTTCCAACTGTATCCCATTTGCCCTTAGTCAGATGAATACTCTTAGATGCAAAGGAGGCTGGAAAATGTCTTTTGGCTAGGAAGCTACGTAGCTGATTAAGACGTGGAGAATCAGTTACCAAAAGAAGAGGAGGATAACCTATTTGGTGGAGGGGGAAATAGCAGGTAGTCTTTCTGCCATAGACAGCTATATCAAAAGACCAGCAATTATTAGTATACTAGAGGCCCGTTGCATGAAATTCATGCATAGGTAGGGTCCTCGGCCGAGCTGGCTATCAGGGCCAATCTGTGGGCAACCAGTGAGGCAATCAGGGGGCCCTCCCTGGCACCCACCTTGGCCAGCCTGGCATAGCCAGCTCACCAGCCACTGCTGGTCGCCTCCCTCTGCAGGGTGACCAGTGGGGCGATTGGGGGGCCCCTACTGGCCCTTGCCTTGGCTGGCCTGGGAACTGCAGGCTGGAGGCAGCTCCTGCATTGAGCATCTGCCCCCTGGTGGTCAGTGCACATCATAGCGACCAGTCATTCCACAGGTCATTCTGCCATTTGGTCAATTTGCATATTAGGGTTTTATTATATAGGATTGAGAACTGATTGTAGTGTGTATTGCTATGGTAATAGCTATCATTTTTTGAGTGTATCAAGCTCTCCACTTGAAATGGCTGCCAAATATTCCACTTCTTCCTCTGTTTCTGGGTATATAGGAGGTTTATGTACTTCCTGATATTCTCAAGGTGAGAAAGGCATGAGTGGAGTGACATGTTTCACTTTTCAGAAAAGCATTATTTACTGATAGGAAACCCTACCGAGAGTGTCTCCTCTGCCACGGTGGCTGGCACTGTTCCAGGTGGTAGCTGCCCTGTTGGCCTAATGCCCAATGAGATGGAGCAGGTACCTCAGCCACCTGCAGTGGACACATGAGGGAGAAAATAAACCTTTTTTTTTTTCAAGCCACTGGGATTTAGAGATTGTGTGTTTTTATGATGTAACCCAGGAATCCTCACTGATATAATAATACATGTACAGTCTCTTAAATTACAACCCTGAAATGTAAATATTACGATCCCTACTTTTCATATGGTCAGAGAAGGTAGATGATATGGCAAAGGCCACACCCCTTGAAAAATTGGATCTTATTTAAATACTAGAAGCCCGGTGTACAATATTCGTGCACTGAGGGGAGGGGGTGCCTCAGCCCAGCCTGTGCCCTCTCACAGTCCGGGACCCCTCGGGGGATGTCTGCCTGCCGGCTTAGGCCCACTCCGGGGAAGGGGCATAAGCCGGCAGGTGGACATCCCCGAGGGGTCTTTAGCACTGCCTTGGAGGCGGGAGAGGGTCCCACCACCACCGCTATGCTCACCAACCATGAGCCCAGCTTCTGGCTGAGCAGCACTCCCCCTGTGGGAGCACACTGACCACCAGGGGGGCAGCTCCTGTGTTGAGCGTCTGCCCCCTGGTGGTCAGTGTGCATCATAATGACTGTCATTCCACTGTTCGGTCAATTTGCATATTAGCCTTTTATTATATAGGATGAAAAGTTGAGTCTTTCCAGTTCTTCATACTTCAATCCAAAATGTTGAGCTACTTATTTATCCTAAAGATAAATACTGATGAACAAAATATATTTATATTTTTTGTCTTACTGAAGCTTCATATGCCTTAATTTCAGTATTTTTATTTTAACACTACGTGTTTGACCATTAAACAACCATACTAATGCCTTGCTTATGGGTGGGTAAAGATTTCAAAATCTATAGATGTCCATAAACTTTATATTCATTATAGTAAAGATTTAATGGGTATCCTCTATCTTTTGAAAAGTAAAAATAACTATATACCTCACTGTGATGTTAAGAAATGATTATCCAGTTCCTCATAAATTCTCTTACATTTTCTTCTAGCACCACAGGCCACTGTCACTTTTTGGTAGCCCTGATACATAAAAAGTCAGGAGATACTAAAACAGGGTTTCAAATATTTATAATAGCTTAAAGGCATATTTAACAAATTTTAGTTTTTAATGCAAAATGAAAGAAACAGTAAAATTGTGTTATTCACATCATAACAATGTGAAATATAAAAAATTTAATGCATGGTATCTAGATTAGGGAGATGGTGATTTAGAAATGGCATATAAGTGTAATTATGTATGAACAACATATTTTTCTTTCAATCCTACATTGTGCCTCTGTGACTATGTGTACAAAACTTTATTTGGAGATGTTTTCATAAGTCTAAATTGAGGTTCTTTGTATTTATGAGATATGAGCCAAATTACACTCCCATCTTCTCAGTGACAGGCTCTGCTTCCTGAATTTTGCATTTTCCCAGGCTGGGTGCCTCCACTGCCAGCTGTGACAAGACAGGAAGAAAGAGATGAAACTCACATCTCTTGGTATCCATTCCTGTCAAGAGCTTGGCCCAAGAGGGCATTGAAACTATTGGATAAAATGAAGTTTTTAGATTATCAGTGGATTTCAATTACAGTATCTGTGCTCTCTAGACCCCTATTACTATCAATAGCTTGGAGTTGGCAATACTGTTGAGATTTATGAGGCTTCTTCACTGTTAGCTACATCCTGCATGAGGCCACATAATCAGCACTTGCCTCTTATCTTCAGATCTGGTCTCTAAGAAAGACATATGTTTGCTGCCTACGTGACTTTAAAAACTGCCAACTCATCAACCGCTACATCATTGTAGTAAGAAATTAATTCCACAAGGTGTCAAATTATTGCTTTTCAAAGTGGTGGTTCATTAGAAAGCCACAGAAGAAAGAGGAAGTGAGAAATATGCCACAATGCCTCAAATCAGAGCTATTTTCCAAGCAATTGTGAAGAATTGACCAAGGCTTAAGAAGTCAGAGAGAAGAATGCATTTGGAGTGTTGACTTGTTCTAGTATTATAGGATGTTAAAAGAAAAAAAAATGGTAAGACATAGTCAGGAGACTCAATTGCTCTCCAAACGGAAAAGAAGCAGATTAACCGTGGTGAAGGATAATTAATCCACCATTTGTTGGCTGCCTTTGAAGGCTGTTTCTGCTATTTTCTGTCTTGAAAAGGCAGAGACATTCAGCGAGGTGCTAGAAGCTTCTCTGGCTGTCTTACAGAGGCAGGTCCGCTCTCCCACTGGGCCAGCTGTTAAAGAACTGGGATTCAAATTCTGGCCCTACTACTTGTTAGTTACATAACCTTGGATCATTGACTTATGCTGCCCAAGCCTCAGTTTTCTTACCTAGAACATGCAGATAATAATAGCACCCATAGGTCCACTGTAAGGGTTGAACTTTAAAACTACATATAAAGTCTCTGTGGTGATGGAAATAACTGTTTTGTAGCCTGACTAATGTGGTGGATACATGAGCCTATAACATGCTGAAATGGTTGAGAACAAAATACACACACACACACACACACACACACACACACACACGGATACAAGTAAAATTGGGAAAATCTAAATAAGATCAATAGATTATATCAACATCAGTATCCTGGTTGTGATATTGTACTATAGTTTGGCAAAATGTTAAAAGGTACATGGAATCTCTCCATATTGTTTTTTACAACTGTATGTTAACATGTAATTATCTCAATTAAAAAATAATAAAATGCATGTAAAGCAAGTAGCTCAATGCCTAGGGACATTGTATATCCCCAATGAATGATAGCTACTTTTAAGCAAATGCCTACTTATCTGATAAATTGTTTCAATAATAAAATTTGCTTATTTTATGGAAATTAACAACATAAAAAATGAGGAATGGTATATCATTCAAGTTTTGAAAAGAAAAATAAAAGCCACTCTAGTATTTTGATTAGCTGCCCGTGGCCGGCAAACTGCGGCTCCCGAGCCACATGCAGCTCTTTGGCCCCTTGAGTGTGGCTCTTCCTAAGCCTTAGGAGTACCCTAATTAAGTTAATAACAATGTACCTACCTATATAGTTTAAGTTTAAAAAATTTGGCTCTCAAAAGAAATTTCAATCCTTGTACTGTTGATATTTGGCTCTGTTGACTGATGAGTTTGCCGACCACTGAGCTAGTCATTTCATACAGGAATTACAGGCTTACATAACTGACAAGAGGGTTCATGTGGGAAAAGTGAGGAAATGGTTAGGAGACCGCTTTCATGATATCGTAAAGTAATTGCAAAAAAAAATAGGAGCCAATGATACCAGCTGCTTTCAAGACCAAAGTTGCTGATGTTCAGAAGAATCCACAGAAGATAAAGAAACCCACTGTCCATGATCTTGGCTGCTGGGACCCTCAAGTATCCCAGGAAAGCTGTTGATCTGAAACTGCCATCAGAGAACCTTGGCTTCTATTTCTCTTCCACTGTCCCAAACTCTCTCAGATGCTTCTCACTGACTGTAGCTAACCAGGAAACACATGGGGAATGGGGTTCCAGGAAATACAACTCTCAGCTGTCTTCTCTTTATTTTCCATCTATTTCCATGTAAAGCATGTATCACCTCACACTAATGACCCGGGGATCTTATTATTGGGTAGCATTGTTTCTATAATGAAACTTGCCACTAGCTGGCATCAGCCTCACTTGTTTGGTTTGCCTCCTTCTCAAGTAGGAGTGACAAAGGTAGAGTGGTTACCTGAGATCAGGTCTGCAATCTGTCTGCCTTGGTAGGCTAGGGGAGCAAGTAACGCCAAGCAAAGAAAATGTTATTCTAAGTCTTGATCGCTTGGCTTCCAGTTTGCTACCGGCACAGAACAGGCTCTAGAAAGATCTTCCCTACTTGAGTTAGCATACTTGTTCTTCAAACCCAGTTACTCTATCACAGAATTTGCTATTGTTGTTATTTATTTTCTTCCTTGAGTTTATCATAATCTTCAATCATTTCATTTACTTACTTGTGTGCTTATTTACTCTTTACCTCCTCCCCACTAGTTTCTAATTTGTTCTACTCTAAACCTCCAGACATAAAGCACCTGAAATGTGGAAGGTGTGGGGTAAATATTTGTTGAATGAAGAACGGTTTCATGGAAAAGAAAGTCACCACGGGCAAGTGGATTAGCTTATAGCCTAACAGGAAATGGTGCATTTTCAAGAAAACGTATCATCCTAAAGAAATAAAATGCCAATCTATCATTACAAGTCTGGGCTGCAATTTAAGTGCCAAACCATTTCCTAGGCACTTGACATAGGTGTTTTTTTTAACATAATAATGCTAATTTGGAGGTAATATTGATCTAATATATAGACAATGAAACAAAGGCTAACAAGATTAAGTGAGAAAATTACTTAGGGTATAAATCTATATGTTTCCCAAACCTGTATTTTCACCACTTTTCCAAGCTGCTTCACTTCTCTGAAGGGACTAGGCACAGGGGTTGTCTGCTCAACCATTTGAGGACCTGAGGCTTTGCCTCAGAGTTGTCCACACCCATGCCTCATTACTGAAAATGATATGGCAGCCTGGCTGCACCATCCATAGAACCGAGACAGGCTCTTCAGCTGTCAGAAGGCTATCCACATCCAGATGCTTTAGAGCAGTGGTTCTCAACCTTCCTAATGCCTCGACCCTTTAATGCAGTTCCTCATGTTGTGACCCCCAACCATAAAATTATTTTCGTTGCTACTTCATAACTGTAATTTTGCTACTGTTATGAATCGTAATGTAAATATCTGATATGCAGGATGTATTTTCAGGGGTCGTGACCCACAGGTTGAGAACCGCTGTTAAGACTAAACAAAGAAGTAGAAGTGGAGGTGGACAGAAATAGGATTCAGATGTACCAAAAGGAGAGGACCAGCGAACTTGGTAAGTGTCTGGATGTGAAAGGTGGTAAAAGAGACGCCAAGGATGACATCCAGATTTCTCACTTTTCTAAATCTCTCTGACCCACCCACTTGTTTCCATCCTTCTACCACCTTAGTGCAAGCTACCATCATTTCATCTGAAGTACCACTACAGACTTTTAACGAGGTGCCTGCACATCCACTCTGACCAACTTTAAAACATGCTCCGTATATGTCAGGTGATTTTTTCCCAAAGTTAAATCTGACAATGTAATAAAGTGCTTTTCCCAACACCACCACTATCTCTCCCCACCAGTCCCATAAATATAAAATTGCGATAAATACTAAACTCCCTAACATGATCTGTGTGATACTATTCCCTGCCACCACCACCAGGCTCTCTGGCCACCCTGGCCTTCCTTACTCCTCCATTATCTATGCTTCTCATATTTCAAGAGCCTTTACACAGGCCCTTGGATGTCTGGAAAGCTCTTTCCTTCCTTCTTTGCCTCACTTCATACCTAGCTGAAATCTTCCTTTAAAATCTCTCTTCATATCAGTTCCTTAGAGAACACTTTCATTACCAACCCAATAATGTCCAAACCTTCTATTTTAAGTTCTAATGGTATCATGTATGTTTCACCTATAATGTTTATGACAAGTAGTTACAGGTAAAATTACAGTTATGAAGTAACAACAAAAATAATTTTATGGTTGGGGGTCACCACAACATGAGGAACTGTATTAAAGGGTCACGGCATTAGGAAGGTTGAGAACCACTGCTAGAGCAACTTTTTAAGGTTGGCTTGTCATTTTTTATATGTTTATTTATTTATTTTTAAATTTTAATCCCCACTTGAGGGCATCCTTAGAGAAAGGAAGGGAGAGAGAGAGAGAGAGAGAGAGTGAGAGAGAGAGAAACATTGATCAGTTGCCTTCCATAAATGCCCCAACCAGGTGTCAAACCTACAACCCAGGTATGTGCTCTGATATAGCCATGGTCTTCGGAAACCAACAGCCATTCCATACAGTGAGAAAGTGCTTGGAACTGGTCCTATTGGCACAAAAGTTATAAAAAGGGAGCATGTAACTCAACTAGACTTTAAAAATAAAGACCAGGCACTGGAGAAGTTGAGGTGGTGTGCAAATGTGTCAATAACTCAGGTTTAGCCATTTTAAATTTTTATCTATTCCCCATTCACTACATATCTGAAAGGGTGGTATAAGAATGAATATTTTCAAATAATTAATGAAGCCCAATAAATGCAATTTTTCTAAGTTGGCTTAGGATAGTTTACATGCCTGATAGTCATTGGATAGTTTAGACTATAATACATGGTATAACCTGGGGCCCCACCTAAATTAGCTTAGAGTAAATTATTTCCTAATATCTGTCTTTTCAAATTCATAGGATTTTATTGTGAGGATCAGCATGTTTGCAAAAGTGGTGTAAAACATTTCTAACCTGGAAATTGTTATAGCTATTAGAATAGTTATAGCTTTTAGAATTTTAAATATTGGAAATATGATGAAATGAATAAATTCTATCGCAATAGTTATTGTTTTATTGTTGTTTTGTGTTGTGTTGTTGTCATATAGTGTATAGCATACATACTAAAAAGCTGCTGGAATTTGCAAAGTGCACACACCCACTTATGCAGCACTCACAGCAAGAAACATTATCAGCATCCCAGACGCCCTCTGTATCTCCTTTCAACTTCTACTTGTGCCCAAGGATATTGACTATTCTGACTGCTAACACCATATATTCATTTTTTACTCTTTTTAAATTTTATATCAATGAATATGTATACTGCACACTTTTCTATGTCTACATTTTAAACTTAATTTGTTTGTGAGATCCATCCCTAGTGTTATGCATAATAATTTTTTTCTTTATTCTTATTTATGTGTAGTATTCCACAGGAAACAGCATAGCATATTTTGTTGATTTATTATAAGTTTGATGGGCACTCAAGTAGCTTCTAGTTTGGGACTATTACAAATCATACATTTATAGACATTCTTATACATATCTTTTGGCAAACATATGTGAGTATTTCTGTTGGATATAAATCTAAGAGTGAAATTTCCAAGTAAAAGAATATGCATATTTTTAACTTTAGAAGACACTACCAGATAATTTTACAAAGAGGTTCTACCAACTTATTCTCCTACCATCAATGAATGAGAGTTCAAATTGCTCCACATAATTTGCCAATATAAGGTATTATCAGGTTTGGGATTTTTTAAAAAACCTATTGATATATGATGGTGTCTATTTATCATTTTAATTTGAGTTTTAACAGTTCTGCCTGTGGCTTGGGGATTGTCTATTCATGAGCTTTGGATCTTATGCTTTATTCACCAGAAAAGGGGGTTTGGGGGTTCCATCATAGAATGGAATTTAGAGCTAGAAGGGCCTCATAGAAAGCAAGACTAAAGCTGGTCCTTGAGGTATGAGCACATTCTCTTTGATTCTTGAATTCTCATAGACGACAGTAGCAGCAGTTGGTAATTCCATATATGTTCCCAACTTTGTTGCTTTCTTGGTTTAACAAATCAGAATGCGGTGTGGCAAGTTGGCAGAAGAGTGGAGACAAATTCTCAGCAATGAACATAATGAGTTCAGGACACTTGTGAATATTTTTTGTTCTCATTCTCTTTGACCAGAAAGTCAGCAGGATCTTCCTGAAGGACAGATTGGCAAGGCTTTCAGTAATCTGTTTGAGGGGGAAAAAATCTAGTAACTTCTATGACATGAATGAAAGGGAAGTAAAAAGAAAGACAAGTAAAAATTATTTTCAGTGAGGTTTAGAGGCTGCAAAACATGGAATTCTTTCTCAATGAATATTTAATCACCTCCCATAAAATGCTGAAAGCTGAAGAAATAATTCTTTCTTCAAATTCTGTTATCATCTTTGTACCATGGTAGTTTATAAGCTATGATAAATGATTAATAAATATAAGTTTATGTAGATTGTCCCTATCATTCTAAGACATTATTACAAGTGGTCCTCAACTTATGTTCCACTTTGAAGCAACTAGACTTTTTAAGGCCAGAAGGACAACCTGTAAGTATAACATGTAAGTATAGAGTAGTTTAAACATATGATTTAAGTGAGTGAATGACTTCCTGAAGAATACATACATGTCATGTATGCAAATACCAAAATCTGTATTTCTATATTATGAGCAAGTCCAAAAAAATAGTTTCATGAAGTATTTAAATATGCAACCACATACATTGTGTATGTATGTTTATATATGTATAATCCTATCAAATAATAGATGAACATGGTAATTAACCATACCTTCGCTACCATTGCCATTGGCTGATCAGCGCAATATGCAAATTAACCACCAACAAAGATGGTGGTTAATTTGCATATTGCAGGCAGAGCCGGACACCGGGCCCCCGTGTGAGACCCCAGGAGCCTCTGGAAAGCCAGGCCGCAGGCAAGGCGGCCCCCGGGACCCAGGAGTCGCCTTGCCTGTGGCCCATGATCGTGATCGTGATCGTGATCATGATCAGAAAGTCGGGCCACAGGCAAGGCAGCCCCCTGGGACCCAGGAGCCCATCGGCAAGGTCTGCAGGTAAAGCAGCGATCAAGCTATGAGGGGGAGGGGGGGGGGCGGAAGGAGCTACAGGAGCAGTTCTGGCCAGAGACTGAGGACCCAGGAGTCACCTTGCCTGTGGCCCATGATCGTGATCGTGATCGTGATCATGATCAGAAAGTCGGGCCACAGGCAAGGCAGCCCCCTGGGACCCAGGAGCCCATCGGCAAGGTCTGCAGGTAAAGCAGCGATCAAGCTATGAGGGGGAGGGGGGGGGGCGGAAGGAGCTACAGGAGCAGTTCTGGCCAGAGACTGAAGACTCCGGCCGGAGTGAGGAGCAAAGACTGAAGGCTCCAGCCGCAGCGAAGACTGTGTCCAGAGCGAAGATGGAAGGCGGTGGCCAGAGTGAAGGTCTGGGTCCCGGGTGCCAGAGGAAAACTGGTGCTGGCAGCCAGGGGAAAGAAGGCCCTTCATGCAACGGGCCTCTAGTGTATGTGTGTGTATGTGTGTGTGTGCGTATATATATATATCTACACTAATAAAAGAGAAACATGGTAATTAGCGTATGACCGCTACCCTTCCCATTGGCTAATCAGCATATCCTTATGCAAATTAACTGTCAGCCAAGATGGCGGCCGGCAGCCAGGCAGCTGGAAGCGAACATGAGGCTTGCTTGCTCCAGGGACTGCAGACTCCAACGTTCCCTGCCTAACTTGCCGGCCTCTCAGCTGCAACTCTAAGCAACTATGTAATATGTTGCAAATAAGAAGCTAAACAAAACCCCAGAAACCGGCTTTCAGTCAGCCCCGGACCGCAACATTGTATCGATGTTTTCATGACCATTATCTGAATTTGATTTTACTGGTTGCGATCAGGGAGATCTCCTGAGACATTAATATGACAACAGACCTTTTGGAGTCTATAACCTGTGCGTTATTCCTTACTCAAGAAAAGAGTGGCTAAAGTACAGATTTACAAACATTTGTTCAGCATTTATCAGACTCCTTTTAACCAAGCACTGTGTTTGGATATTGTGAATACAAAAAGAAAAGTCCTGTTTCAAGAAGCTGGAAGTTTGTGCAGGAGAGAAGCAAGTTGACCAGTTATTAGCATGTAGTGTGAGCCGTCCTGACACAGAGGAAGGTCCAGGGCCACGGGAGACAAAAATGGGTGTAGAATTCAGCAGCAATAGTGGTGAAGAACCCCAAAGAAGATGATGACCTTTCCACTAAGACTTAGAGGACAAGGCAGTAGGAATCCATGATTCCTGACACACAGTTTTCATTTTCTGCTTCTCCTGGTTACAAAGTCCTGACTTTCCTCAGAAAAATCACCTTCCCTACTCTCTGCCTTCTGGTAGAACTGCCTACACTCAGCTGGATGACATTTAACCTAGTTCTGAGCCATTTAACCTAGTTCTTGGCGAGGGTGATGGGTTCAGGTATGGACATATAGTCCAACTGGAACCAATAAGTACAGTTTCCTTGGACTTCTGGAACCTCACAGCGTTGGGATGTCTTTGAAGCCTTTTTGCAGAACAAGTGGAAAATCTACCTGAGGTTGGAGTCAACACAGAGGACGAACACAGCAATGGAAAGAAAGAAACCGGATCTTGTTGACATAGTTTGAACCCTTGTCCTGGTGGTACCAAATATTAGTCCTACTTACAAAGTTTTTAGTTAACAGAACCACTGAATTCAACTTTTCTCTTAAACTAGTTAGGTTCATTTCTGTTGTCTCTTGCAACCAGCATAGGACTTTGCCAGATGTAGGAGAGAAAAACATTTCCAGTGAAGGGAACATGGGAGAAGATGGTGAGTGCAGTCCTCAGCCTGGGACCTGGCTTGGCTGCAGCACAGAATGGGACAGAGGAAGTGACTTAAGCAGATATTGGTGAGACAATGTCCAGCTCATAAAGGATCTTGTATGACTTTATATATATACTAGAGGCCCAGTGCACGAAATTCGTGCACAGGTAGGGTCCCTAGCAGCTGCTGGCTGCTGGCTGATGGCCTTCCTTTGTTCCGTGTCGCCCCTTGGTGGTCAGCATACATCATAGCAAGTGATCGAACTCCCAGTTGGTCGAACTCCCAAGAGGACACTTTGCATATTAGGCTTTTATATATATAGACTAGAGGCCAGGTGCACAAAAAT
>NW_005364369.1:38315-58531 GCF_000412655.1 Myotis brandtii
TGGGGCGCTGCCCCCTGTCACACACAGAGCCGCAGGGTGATCAGGGGGTTGGGGAGCTCCGCCCTATCAGGCACAGAGCAGGGCTGATCAGGGGGTTGGGGTGCCTTCCCCTGTCACGAACAGAGTAGGGCGGATAGGGAGGTTGTGGCCCCGCCCCCTGTCACACACAGAGCTGCAGGGCGATCAGGGGGTTTGGGCGCTGCCCCCTGTCATGCTGATCCCGGTGCCGGGAGCCTCGCTGCTCCGCTGATCCCGGTGCTGGGAGGCATATTACCCTTTTACTATATAGGATAGAGGCCTGGGGGCTGGCTGGTTTGCCCTGAAGGGTGTCCTGGATCAGGGTGGGGGTCCCCACTGGGGTGCCTGGCCAGCCTGGATGAGGGGATGATGGCTGTTTGCAGCTGGTCACACACCCTTCAGGGTGGGGGTCCCCACTGGGGTGCCTGGCCAGCCTGGATGAGGGGATGATGGCTGTTTGCAGCTGGTCACACACCCTTCAGGGTGGGGGTCCCCACTGGGGTGCCTGGCCAGCCTGGATGAGGGGATGATGGCTGTTTGCAGCTGGTCACACACCCTTCAGGGTGGGGGTCCCCACTGGGGTGCCTGGCCAGCCTGGATGAGGGGATGATGGCTGTTTGCAGCTGGTCACACACCCTTCAGGGTGGGGGTCCCCACTGGGGTGCCTGGCCAGCCTGGATGAGGGGATGATGGCTGTTTGCAGCTGGTCACACCCCCTTCAGGGTGGGGGTCCCCACTGGGGTGCCTGGCCAGCCTGGATGAGGGGATGATGGCTGTTTGCAGCTGGTCACACCCCCTTCAGGGTGGGGGTCCCCACTGGGGTGCCTGGCCAGCCTGGATGAGGGGATGATGGCTGTTTGCAGCTGGTCACACACCCTTCAGGGTGGGGGTCCCCACTGGGGTGCCTGGCCAGTCTGGGTGAGGGGCTGAGGGCTGCTTTCAGGCTGGCGGTTGTTGACTGAAGCTCCCAACCGCTCCTTTTTTTTCTCTTTTTTTTATTTTATTCTGGGCCAGCTTTAGCTCTGGCTCTAGCTCTGAGGCTTCGTATCTGGTTTGTTTGCCATTCTATAATTGAAACAATGTATAACTTCAGCTCTGAGATCCCCGCAGGCTGAAAGCTGGTTTCTGGAGTTTTGTTTAGCTTCTTATTTGCAACATAGTACATAGTTGCTTAGAGTTGCAACTCAGAGGCCGGCAAGTGAGGCGGGGAACGTTGGAGTCTGCAGTCACTGGAGCAAGCAAGCCTCATGTTCGCTTCCAGCTGCCTGGCTGCCGGCCGCCATCTTGGCTGACAGTTAATTTGCATAAGGATATGCTGATTAGCCAATGGGAAGGGTAGCGGTCGTACGCCAATTACCATGTTTCTCTTTTATTAGTGTAGATATGAAGTCAGCAAACTTTTTCTTAAAGGGCAAGATAGTAAATATTTTCAGCTTTATCAGCCAAGAGTCCACATATGGTCTCTCTCATAATATTCAACTCCATCTTTGTAAGATGGAAGTAACCAATAAATAATATGTAAACAAATAAGTATGTCTGTGTGGGGGAGTCATACAAAATGGGTAGGTGGGGGCCATAGCTTGCCAACACCTGGTCTATGATGCTTCAGATTGGCCATTAATCTGTTTGACTAGTGCCTGTTGCTCACTTGCTACACAATAGGCTCTGATGTAGCCTCTAGATATGAAGCTAAGTTAGCACACACTGCCTTGCTTTCTGACTCAGTTGAGGTGGAGTGTGACCAGATGGGGAAAGAAGGCATACAACAAATGACCAACAGGATAATTTGAGATGACGGTTGTTAGGAAGAAGGGTAAGCAGGGGGGTGAGATTGGAGGAGTCAAGGGTTACTGTAGCTGGGATGGAAAATACTTCTCTAAAGGAAGTTCTTTGGGCCTGAGAGAGGTGAATGCCTGGGAGAGATGCCTTTTAATAAGAAGAGATATCAAGAGCAAAGACATTAAGATGAGCATGTCTTTCACCTACTGAAAACCCAAGCCAGAGGCCAGTGTGACTAGGGCCTAGCGCTTGTAGAGAACAGGATGAGGGGGTGGGTCACTTACGGGTCTATGGGCTGTAGTATGAAGCTTGGATTTCATGCCATGGAAAGCCATTAAAGGATTTTTAAATAACATAATCTGACATATCTATACTAATAAAAGAGAAACATGGTAATTGGCGGATCTGACATATTTTATAATAATGTCCAATAGAAATATGTGAGTCATACCCAAGATCTTCAATTTTCTAGGAGCCAAAGAAATAAGCAAAAAGAAATAAGTGAAATTGAATAATATGCAGGGTGAGGCAGAAGTGGTTTACAGTTCAGAGTATGCAAAACACAGTTTATTATTGCATTATTATGTATTAATGATTATTTTTTCCATATAAACTATTGTAAACCTACTTTTGCTGCACCTTGTATTTTCTTTCATCCAAACTCATACATATTATATAATGTCAATGTGTAATTTGTATAAAAATTATTAATGAGACATTTCCCATTACTTTTTCTTTGCACTGAGTCTCTGGAATACAGTGGATAGTTTATACTGACAGCACTTTTCATTTGGAACTAGCCACGTTTCCATGACTAGGTCGTCGCTTATGTTTAGTGGCCACCATGCTGGACAGTGCAGTTTTAGAGAGAGCCTCTGACTACTGGGGAGGGAATGGCTGGTCAAAAGTAAGAGTGGAAGCAAGGGGACCAGGCAGGAGGCCATCGCAGGGGTCTGGATGGAAGGGCATGGCCCAGGGTCACAGCAGAAGCGAGATGAATCTAGGATGTGTGGTGGAGAAAAGGTCTACAGGATTGGATAAGGGATGGTAAAACAACGAGGTTGTTGGTTTCATTTTCTGAGTGAGCAAAGCTGAGGAGAGAATGAAGCTGGGCAGAAGCAGGAGGAGGGGTTGGGGGAGTGGAGGTTAGATATATTAAGTTCGAGATGCCTATTAGACATCCAGGAAAGCAGTTAAATAGCGCGGGTCTGTCCTGATGAACCATCATTAATCTTAAGGCAAAGATAGTTTTTCATATTTCAAAATCTTTGAAGAAACAAGTTTTAATCTACATATACTTGGCCCCATTCTCCCCTTCTCCCTTCTCCTCCTCCTGTTTCTAAAGAGATTGATTTCACTTTGCAAGAGATGCTACAGGATTTTCAATTTAAATAGAAACCACAAATAAAATTGGATTTAAAAATCTTCTCAGGGAAAGAGAAACAATTTGTTTACTGGGGTTTCATTTCAAGGAAAAAATTATATCCCAGGTAATTGTAACCCCTCCCTTCATTACCTTCCCCGAGAGCACATGCTCTTGCAAAGAGCCGGAGATTGTGGAAATTTCCAGGTGGAGGAGGCTCTATCTATACACTGAAGAAGCAGCAGTGAAAGGCTCGCTGGTTGCAGCCCCAGCCTCCAGGGCTTCTAATCCACCCAGAACCAATAACTGTCCCCTCTCTTAATGATTTCCACAGGCTACAAAAGCTCTCTTGATAGTCAACTCCACTACCTTATCACACCGAAGCCAGCTGGAGAAGAACATAAATGTTGTAACTCGCCAGCTGGCTCTGCCAGATGTTTAACTTAATTCTAGACAGTTTGGGTTTTTTTTTAGAAATAACCACTTGTCTGAATTAAGTTGCTCTATCCCAAACCACACTACATATGTAACAGTGGCCTCAATAAATCTGAATGTTTTTCCTACTTTGCCACTGGCTTCCTTAGAGAATTAGAAAAAGTCAGTTGATCCATTTTTCCCCAACTGACAAAGTCAGGTCTAAGTAAAAAAGCTGGTTACCTGATGAAAATTACTGGACCACTCTTGGCTCTATGTTAAAACCCTGTCTGTACGCACCACATTTACCAGTTAATGTCTAAGATAATTTTATTCTTCTCTTCCCTTGACACTCCAATAAGGGTAGGCAAATGATAGCTATTGTAAAAGGCCTTTGTGTCTATCTCATAAAGAATTGTATATCAAGTCAATTAAATTTTAATGCCCAATTGTTCATTCATTAGGTGATTCAGACCTCCACATTGGCCGCTGGCCTGAGGGCAGTTCTCCACTGGTTAGCACCTTGAACTATAATTTCTAGGAAACGTTAAATACTGAGATGCACATGTTCAGACAGTGCAAAGCTAGTGTAAGGATTTAAGAGGAGACAGTCACTGATTCCACTCCAGGCACCGCTTTAAAAAGTTGAGCCTATATTTCATTTCCATTCAGTAACCAGAAATCCTTCCTTCCTTCCTTCCTTCCTTTACTAAGTCCTTATTAATACAGATTTCAGCTGCCTACAGAACTAGCTGCTAAATGAAAAGAGAAACCTCTATTTATGTTTTTTGCTCTGTTTTTATGTACATCAGAGCAGCAAAGTAAAAAACTGGGAACAACAGGAGATTTTGTTTTGTTTTGCCTACACAGTGCTTTTTAGAATTTTGGATTTGAAAGCTGTCAGCCAAGGCACGCAACCTCCAGTTCCTCACAGGTCTGGCCACGCCCTGTGGTTTGACAGAACGCAGTTCACAAACGCAAGACATCGGCCTCACCCCTGGAAGTGTTTCCATTTACAGCCCCTGAGCCACACCAAAGCCTGGGCTTGGGAATCCAACAGACATGGGCTCAAATCTCAGCCTTGCCATTTACCAGCTCAGTGATTTGCAGAAACTTCCTTAATCTTTCTAAGCCTCAGTTTTCTTATATGTCAAATAAGGCTAGTAACTCACCTCTTTATAGGCTGTTTGTATGGTAGCTGTTGTCAGAGACAATGCATGGCACATAGCAAAGCACTTAACAATAGTGACCTCTCAAATCTGTGCAACAAACCCTTGTTTAATGTTGTCGACATAGCAACAACCCTTATGAAAGAAAGGTAAGCAGTACATTAGTCACCCAGGTGTCTTGACATCTGGGCATTCGGACAACTGAGTTACCTGTGTCTCATCCGACTGCCATTTGGCGTTACACAGCTTTGCAGAGGCAGCTTGGCATCACCTTATGTGTTGTTGGTATGCTTATTTTTGAAGCCATTTAAATCTAAATATGAGTTTATTGTGGTGCTTTATTTCCAATAAATTTTGACAATAAACCAGTGACAAAATGAAATAAAACACCAGAAATCACAGCCCTTGGGATCCAATTAACCCAAGCAAGGTCATTCTTAAACTTATGAAAAGATGGAAATGTTATGATGACTTGAGAGTGTTTGAAAATTTCAGAATTTAATTGCAAATAAGAGAGAATGTCAATTGCCCAGAAATGTGACCTAAATCCCAAATATTATAATGTCAGGAAAGATTTTGGAAGCTTGCTAGTGCTCTACAGCAAAGTTCAGGTTATTCTAATTACAGTCAGAAACCAGCAAGATTTTTTTTAACATACTGTGAATTTCTTTTATTATTTAAAACCTTTAAATATGACAAAAGAAAACATAGCTATGTCCATGGTTTTAATTTTTCACAGCCAATTAACTATGCATTCTTATAAATGGTTCACAAATTATGGCATATTTGTGAAGCTAGAAGTGATGTTTATTCCTTTATATGTTGAAACTTTTCTCAATGTCAAACTTTTCTCTTTCTCTACCAAAAAAGGTGGCATTAGTGACATAACTAATATGTAGTATGCACTATGGATTTGACAGACTCTGAGAAAATTCTTTACTTTCCTAATCTCCTTTAATCCTCACAACTTTCATGTTATCATATTATCAACCCCATTTAGATGATAAGAAAACTGAGACTAAGAAAGACTGAGCTAACTTCACAAGTCACATGGCTAGCATGTAGAAAAGTTGAGTTCTTAATTCTTGTATATATAACCTCAAAGCCTTTGCTTTTCACCATGTTATCATAATACCATGAGTTACAGACTCAGATTGCTTTGCACCTGGGGAGGTAAATGTAATAACTGAAATAAGCTGAGTGCAAATGATGGCACCTGGGAAGAGCCTGCCTCATGTAAAGGAGTAGCCAATACTCATTATCACCATGAAGGAACGGGGAACCAATGGAATCAGCTGTGTTATCTATGAAGAAAGGTCTAGGACCCAGATTTTAATAGGAAGCCTCCTGATTAGTAAATGTTTATAGCTAATTCAGTTTATTTTGAAATACTGTGATAGCCAAAGCCAATGTATACAGGCCAAGTTCAATTTACAATGTCACCTCAATATTATTCTCTAGATCAGTGTTTCTCAGAGTGTGATCTGTAGATCCTTGATGGTCTCCTAAGACCCTTTCATGGTGACTACGTGTTTCTGCGTGTTCAAAACTATCTTCACAATAACAATAAAATATGTTCTATGTTGTGTTGACATTTGCACCAATGATGCAAAAGCAGTGTTGGGTAGAAATGTTGATGCCTTACCATGAATTCAGGCAGTTTTTCCAAAATATATCACTAACTATTGTTTTATTCACTACCACATTCTCACAGTAAAATAAAACAATGCCAGTTTTATTTAAAAATGCCATTAATAAAGCAGTAAAAGTATTCATTTGTTTAATCTAAACCTTTGAACATACATCTTTTAAGTGTGATAAAATGGTAAGTTTATACAAAGTTCGTTCTCTAGGCGAAGGACTGAAGTAGCACCTTTTTTATGGAATGCCATTTTTACTTAAATAGTAAGTTCACAAACCATGCTTACTCGGATTTGGTATTGGGCAGACATTTTCTCAAAAAAAAAAAAAGTGAGCCTGCCACATCCAAGGAAAACAACTGATAACACTCTGCTCATGACAAAGCTCAAGTTTCAAGTGAAAAATTAAAATTTTTCACAACTTCAACTTGAGAGATTCCCAATACTTAAAAGATTGTATGGTATGCTATATGAACAATTGTGCTTTTTAATATAGTATAGTGACATAATTCAACATTTATAAAATCTTCTTAACTCAGCGAACCAATATTTTCCAGTGAATGACTCATGTTATTACAGAATCTTTCATGGAGAGGAGATCATTCAAAGTGAGACATTGAACAAATTCTCGAGATCATTGATACGGTTTCACAGCTACATTGCAATTAAACTTTAGGAAACGACAACCTTTTGAGTTTTGAGCATCAAAGAATATCCACAATTACCTTAAAGACCCTATAATGCTGTAATATGATCAGATAATATTCCCTCTCTTTCCTATTACATATCTATGGGAAGCCAGATTTTCTTCATATACCTTAAGCTAAACAACATATCAAAACATATGAGTATGGAAGCAGATATGAAATAATTCCTTTCTTCTATCAAGGCATACATTAAAGAGTTTTACAAGCTATAAAACAAGCCACTCTTCTTGCTAATTATTTTGTTTTAGAAAATAATTGTTATTTGTCATTTAAAATATGCTATTTATGTTAACATAGGGAGTTTATTATTATTATGTTTAAATGAATTAACAAATATATTTTTAAATTTCTCAATTTTTAATTTCTAATTCAGTAAGTATCAATGGATCTTAGTAGGTAAATAAAGTTCTGGGGTTCCTCACCAATTTAAAAATATAAAAGAATCCTGAGAACAAACTCTATTAAAGCACTGCTCCAGAATCCTGCTATTCAAAGTGTTGTTTATGGATGAGCAGTGAGAATACCCCCTGAGAAACTGTTTAAAAGGTAATTCCGTGGGCCTCACCCTAGACCTCTCAAATCAGAATCTCTGGATATGGGTTCCAAAATCTGCATTTTAACAAGCCTTCCAGGTGATTAGAATCTCCTCAAAGACGAAGCATTGTTCTATATCCAACTGAGTTGATCACTTACATCACAGTTAGAAAACTCGAGAGCACACCCTCAATTTACGTATACTTATTCATTTACTCAGTCTATAGTTAGTAGTCTATATGCTTTGGTACTAATATTTTATAAACATTAGATTTAAAAAAAACAGGAACATGCACAAAAGATAAAATTGGAGGATGATATGTTTTCTGTTCTATACATCACACTGCTCTGTAGAGCCATGTGGGTCTCCTGTTATAGTTGCATTGCTCCCTAGAAAGGTGTAGAAACACCCTTTCCTCCAGTGACTGAGCCTCGATGAACTAAGCGCTGCCTCTTCCTCCCTCTTCTGTTGTGACCAGCAGCCTTCTTCTGCATGAAGCCTTTTCCAAACCCTCAGAGCAGGTGTCTGCCCCTGAGACTCTCATCAAAGTGAAGGCGATGAGCCAGGGAAGCCAGGCTTCGGGGAGAACTCCTGAGTGAACCGCTGCTCAAGTCTGCAGTTCCTAGTTTGTTCCCCCGGTTCTTCTGGTTTCTCTGTGACTGAAAGAAAAAAACAATGAATGAGTCAGAAAAGAGGGTTTGCTCCAGTTTTCTGTTGTTTCGTTGTAGGTATTTATGTTTTACTTTATTCATGGATGGTTTTTAATCCTGAAGTTTCAACGTAAGTGACTTTGGAATTGGAACAATAGCTTGCTTGTGATGGTTCTACATTTATTTTGCTGGGAAAACAGTAGATCAAGAATAAGCAACAATGTGCTGTTGTTGTTTTTGTTGGAAGGAAAGACATTAAAAAAACACCTTCAAGCTCCCTGTGAACTCAGCACTAACGGAGACAGAATTTGATTAACCATGTAAATATTTCCCACATTAGCCTATCATAAGGATAAACTGTGGCATTTTTTAAATACAGATTTACCTACCCCAGATCTCCTGACTATAATCTCTAGGTGCGAAAACCTGGGAATTTATTTTTTGACAAATACTTTGGTGATTTTTATGATCAGACAAATTTGAATACTTAGTGATTAGAAAGCTTGAAAACAGGTTGAAGGGGGAATGAGCCATATTGCTAATTGCATATTGTAAATGTGTAATAGTTGGGGCACTGAACAACATTCCTGGGGGTCTCACGCACAGAAGGGTGAGGCTGTATCTGGACTCTGTGTCCACTCTTCCCAAAAGCACCCAATGGAACCAGGACAGTATACTGGCTTGGAGCTCCCACCTCGGGATCTGCTAAACCAGGATTCCCTGATAGTCTCTGATCTTACTTGACATGTAATTGTTTGTGGGCTAACCTCTCTAAACTTGAGTCTCCTAAAAATTAGGACAGCTATGATCAACCTTGCTAGGTTGGTGGTAAAGGTTAAAACTATACCACACTTGGTCTCAGTGTCAGTTCTGTCACTACTCTGATGATCAAGATCTTACCTTGATGAACCTCAGTTCCCTGCTCTACAAAACAGAGTCATAAGGACCATCTGGGTCCTTGTCTGTAGCTGATGCCCACTAAGCTTCTATGTCGAGTATCAAATTGCACAGCTAAAAAATACACTAACTCCCTCACAGAAGTGTGGCTTTTGCAGTGTAAGTTGTAGATCTTAGATAAGTCTCCCAGAGAACTTTCCTCCCTCTTGCCATTTGCTGCCAGAAAACAGATGTGAAGACACCACTAGTCACCTTGGATCAGGCAATAATCTTGAAAAGGGAAGTCACACGTGATGGATGAACTCCTAATGATACCACCCAAACCCTGGGCTGTTTGATTTTATCATTTCCTTACAAGAAAACTAAATGTCTTTCTAAGCCCCTGTTACTCCTGCACTAGCAGCTTATTCATTCCCTAAACAATGCATGTCAGCCCTAGATGGTTTGGCTCAGTGGACAGAGCATTGGCCTGTGGACTGAAGGGTCCCAGGTTCAATTCCAGTCAAGGACCCATGCCTGGATTGCGGGCTCCATCCCTCCCCAGTAGGGGGTGTGCAGGAGGCAGCCGATCAATTATTCTCTCTTATCATTGATGTTTCTATCTCTCTCTCCCTCTCCCTTCCACTCTGAAATCAATAAAGATATTTTTTTTTAAAAAAAAGCATGTCAAACACTCAGATCAGTGCCTGACACATAGAATATGCTTTAAAAATGATAATTTTTGTTTAAACTGGGTTTGGATTCCACAGGACATCACAAAAGGACCATGCTGGTTCCTTTCTGGGCTGTGGACACTGTGGTTTTCACTGAGGTTAAGTGACAGAGTGAAAAGCCAAAGCACAGGGAGCGGGTACTCTCCTTGCCCTCCACGAGCCCACTCCCACCCCCAGGAAGACCAGCCTTGCTCTCCAGGGAGCAGGTACTCTCCTTGCCCTCTATGAGCCCCGATGGAGACCAGCCCCACAGACAGGCCTCTCACAAGTAGGCCACTTTCAGTGCAGCTGAGTACTCTGTTCTCACCAATTGAATTGTATACTTAGCAAGATTGTGTCTAAGCCTGTTGCTGCTTGTTGTATATGTTATTGAAATACATAATTAATTGTATATAAAATGTGTAATTTAATATTTAGAAAAGCTAAATAAGAGAGAAACTTTATCTTTTGGCATGTGGGGAAAATCATTTAAAAACTTGAAAGTATTCTGTGCTTTGCCTTAAAATTCTCATTTTACTTTAAAATAAACAAAATTGCACACCAAGGATGATGCATAATAAATGTGGGTCATGAAAGATTGACTAATTGGAACCTCAAAATCTAAACTCTAAATCCAAGAAAAGTCCTTGGCCTTACATTTTAAAATTGGAAAATAATTGTACATTTACTTGTTTTAAGTTTCACTGAAATGTATTTGAGGTGTGTGTATCAACTTCTCATTTATTGCTTTCACTGAATTTCTCAACTCACCAACTGCCATCCTCAACCTCTTTGGATTAGAGGGCACATTCTCAATGCCATCCAGAGTCCACATTGCTGCAGGCATAGCCCGAGGACAGATATCTAAAGAAACCCGGGGTTGATTGAGGGGGTGCAGAAAGACACATGCTCCCCTGGCTCCCAGGTGGATCCAGAAAGAAAGGAAACGGATGAAGAAATTTACATCAAAACAAGTTAGGCAACTTGGAACTTCCTGCACAGCCTTAAAGGGAAAAGTGATCTCTGTGGACAGTGATTTAAGAGGCACTCTTTGAAGTGCTCCTGTTTGTTCTGCAGCATTTTCCCACTTGCCTCTTGAAATAGAATGAGAGTGAATCTTCTTTCCCTCAAGCAAAAGAAAAAAAAGAAGAAAGAAAAAAAGACAAACAATAGATTTTCTCAAATCAAATATCACTCTGTCTGTGGTTTGTCTAAAGGATGCCTGAAGTTGATCTCCCTCGAGCCCTGGAAGGACGCAGGCAATGTACTGGGCACCATCAGTGTTAAAGATTATCAGCACCAAGGGTAATTAAGGAAAAGAGCATGTTGAGGCAGATAGTTGTTGAGCCGACCTTCATCCAGTCCTTCCCTCTCTGTGCACATCTGCTGCTCTCCATGTTGAGCCTAATTCCTCTCCTCTTCAACCTGGAGTATCTTTAGTGTTTGCTTGACCAGTAGAGTGCGAGAGAAGTCACATTCAGAACTTCTAAGACCAGGTCATAAGAAGCCCTGCAGGTTCCATGGTAACATGGAAAGTTCCTGTTGGGATGATTCATATCAAAATCCAGCTTCAGTGCTGGGAGAAGCTCCAGCCACGTGGAGAGATTGTGTGTTGGTCTCAAAGAGCTCCCAGACAACAGTTATGTCAGCCCTGTACCTAAGCATCTTGGTTATCCAGCCCAGCAAAGCCTTAGATGATTAGAGACCCCAATCTACTGCAATCACATGGGAAACCCCACTCAAGAGCTACACAGCTAAGGCCAGTCAACTCACAAAACTGAGTTATCCTGTTGTTTTCAGGTTCCAAATTTTGAACAATAGGAAACTGGAACAGATATTGTCAGGCACAGAGGTCAAGAGTGTGTGCTCCGATTGTCCATGGATTGATGCGGTGGTGGTGTCAGATGGGCACTAGACTTAATGGGGATCACTTTGTAAGTTACATTAAGTGTCTAACCACTCTCCTGTACACATGAAACTAATAATGTTGAATGTCAACTGTGATTGAAAAATAAAAAAATAAATTTAAAAAGTGGATTGATGTGAATCCTGACTCTGCCCTTATTATCTAAGTAACTGTAAGCAATTACTTAACCCTTCTGTTCCACAGTTTCTTCATCTCTGTGGTGTGGGTAACAATGTTAGCTATCTCTTAAAGTGGTCCTTAGAACCACATATGATTATGCTGCATCTGAAGAACATAACATACAGTAACCCACCACAACATGCCACTGTCACAACCATCGTCATCACCATTATCTTTACTATTACCAGCAACACTGTCACTACTGTTGATAGCGTTGTTGATTCTTTAGTAACCCACCACAACATGCCACTGTCACAACCATTGTCATCACCATTATCTTTACTATTACCAGCAACAACACTGTCACTACTGTTGATAGCGTTGTTGATTCTTACCAGCTTTTAAAGTAGAAAGAGAAAGATCTCTGACTTGGTCATTGTGAAAAAGCCAACGAAAACCCAAAACAAAAATGGCCGCTTTGTACACTGCTTAGAACAATGCCTTTTACATAGTATATGCTTAGCATAGATTAGCTATTATTATCAAACCATTTATGAATGTTCTTGGATACACTATTCCAGTATGCTATCAACTATTTAGATTTTTAACATAAGCTTCAGACTCATTATCATCTCTAAGGTAAAGGTCCTAAAAGTAATAAAAGTTTACTTATTTAACATATTTTCATTAATTCATTCAACAACTATGGAGTGTCAACAATATGACAGAACTTCTGATAGATACTGGGAATATGGAGAAGGCAGGCAGATAATCAATGAGCAATTTTAAGGGTACAATGGGAGTTTTAAAAAGAGAAAAGACAGCAAGACAAGGCTATGCTGTATAAATTAGAGGAATCTAATGTGACCTGAGATTGGAATGTATCCAGAAAGTCCTTTAGGGCTAAGCTGAGGCCAAAAGGAAGGATGAGTAGAAGTGTGTCAGCAGGTCAAAGTGACACAGCTGGGCAGTAGAAGCGTGGGGTGGTAGTGTGCCTGGCAGAAGACTCCGCCTGAGCATCTGTCCTGAGCTAGAAGAAAGTGTGCTTCCTCCCGGAAATGAAAGATTGTGCTGGACACAGGGAAGGCACTTGAGAGAAGCCTGGATAAGTGAGCAGGGCCACTCACAAAGGCCTTTACACACTCAGGGGAGGATTTTGACATTTTCCTAAGGACATGTAGAATACAGTGAAGGTTTTAGAGTAAGGAAGTGACATAGAATAGTGTGTTTGTGTGTCTTTGTTTAGATGGCTCTGACTGCTGTGTATAGAAAGGACTGGAGAGGTATGCATGTGAGCGGATATGGCTATGGTGCAGAAAGAGGATAATAGCTTGGGCTAGGGCAGTGATGGCGAACCTTTTGAGCTCGGCGTGTCAGCATTTTGAAAAACCCTAACTTAACTCTGGTGCCGTGTCACATATAGAAATTTTTTGATATTTGCAACCATAGTAAAACAAAGACTTATATTTTTGATATTTATTTTATATATTTAAATGCCATTTAACAAAGAAAAATCAACCAAAAAAATGAGTTCATGTGTCACCTATGACACGCGTGTCATAGGTTCGCCATCACTGGGCTAGGGTGTGGTGCAGGTGGAGAAATACTCTGGAGTCAGCCACCATTGGATAATGATCCTCAATTGGTAGCAAATAGTTTAAGGATCTACCTGGGTCTGATGCTACTCTAGAGAGCATCACCTGTCGCTGACTCTGATCGCCAGTCCCTTGCTTGGTAGGTAGTACACTTACTTCCCTAACAGAGACGTGAGGGTCAGTCCTCGGTACAGTGAAATAGTTTAGAGATTCAGAGTCAGAGTTTGAATCTTGGTTCAGCAATTACTGGCAGTCATAGGACCTTGGAAAAATTAATCCTCTGTGCCTGTTCTCTCATCTGTAAAATGGGCATATGAATACTGGTTTTTCATGGGGTTTAGAAGTATGAAAAGCACTTGTGACAACACCTGCAATGGAAAGAATATTTCATGATAATTCTCATTATTTTGTAATCCTTCATTCCACACATACGGAGCCAGGCACTGGGATTCAAGGGTGAATTAGTTCATGTCCCCACTCTCAAGGATACTTACAATCTTCAAGGGTTGGATTATAAATCACAGAAATAAACAGGCTCCAGGGGCCAGCCACAGGCCTGCAGGTGTGCCAAATATGAGCACCAAGTTAGAAACGGCACAGTGTGGCTCAGGGTTCCAAGTGGCTGCATCCCTCTAAAGCAGAGAAGTTTATTATTTTAAGAAAAAGGGGCCAAGGTGACCCCTGACTGAAAGCATGGCAGTTGCAGAGCCCAAGATGTCACTGAAAATGCAAGACAGCTTGAGGGCACCAGAGAGTTTTCCTTCAAAAGCACAACCCTAACGGGAAAGGTGGTCTCTGTGGACAGTGATTTAAAAGGCACCTGATTCAAATGGAGGATTTTCAAAAGACTATTTGGATCATAAAAAGTGTCTCCAAAGTTTTTTGGTGGCTTTTTTTTTTTTAAGAAAACTCTTCTAGTAGCCACCACACAGAGGGGACATTTGAAGCATTGCCTTGTCTGCGGGGCGCACCGCCAGGGCAACTGACTTTGAAATGGGCTTCAGGGACTTTTGAGTCCAGGAGGTATTTTTAACGCTCACTGAGAAGCAGAGCCTAGGAAGCCTGTCTCCAGCAAACAGCACTTTGACGTGCACTGGATGGATCCTAGAAGTACCTTTTCTCTCTGCTTTTGCAACAATCCTTTCCCTTTATTCTGATAGAAACCACAGTGGCCAACTTCATGTCATTAAACTGGAAACTGGAAATCATCAAAGACATACATTTTCTCCCAAAGCTCCTAAAGCAGCCTGGGTATTAAAATATCCTTTGAGATCCATGCAGAATTTTCGTATATAGTAATTCTTTGTCAGGGTCAAGCTGATAGGAATCAGGACTATCTGGGCAGTATTTTCCATGGAAACTATGTTGATTTTTAAAAACACTGTTTATTGAAGGACTCATATCATTCTTAATATATTTTAGGAACAACGTAACAACCAAATCTTGAATTCTTAAGAGGGAGGATATTTTTGCTTTTTTTTTCTTTATTATTCAGTGGTTCGTTCTTTCTTTTTTAGAATACACACAAACTAAAATTCTTTAATTCACATTTTAAATTTAGAACATAAATGTATTCAATGTAACCATAAAAATGTGAGTGTAATAAAACAGTTTTAAGTTCTAATAGAACTAAGTTGTTATTTGGCAAAACCCCATAATTTTTATATTTGGAGAAATGAATATATGAATAAGGGAGGTGACTTTCCAATATCTTACAGTGAGTTAATGGGAGCAAAAAGTAAGAAAAGGTGTACTTGTCAGGAATTTCTTGGTCACAAGTGACAGAAAACAATTGAAACTGGCTTTTTAAAAGGGGGTAGGAGACACCTGGCTTATATACAAGTAGAGTCAGGTGGTAAAACTTTGTTGGGAAAACAGACAAACACAAGCCACCAGTCACCAGGTTCTATCAAGGCAGAGTGTCCACTGACATCATTGTGCGCAATCCCTGTCCACCGTGGGGTCGTGCCTTCCCATATGTTGCCTGCCTTCCGAGGCTCTTGGAGGTGCTCCGGACAGCGCCCGGCTCACATTTCCTGGGTCTCCATGGGATGGGGGCGGGAAAGGGGTCTCTTTATATAATTCTTTGGATCAGGTTGGTTTGGGCTGATGAATTTCGCTTCTCTTGTTATTGCCTATGCCAGTGCTTTTCAAATTCTCTTTCATGAAAGATTTTTTAATTATTTCTTAAAATAGCCAACCTGTCATGGACCAATAATTCTATAGAATACAATTAAGAATGAGTTAGCATAAAAGTGAAAGGGAGCTACACATACAAGCCTAAATCATGATTAGATTTCACAGCACAAAATGACTGCCGAATTAGCATAAAATTATCTACCCAAAGTCTCTCCATCCCTGCACTTACCTGGTTGCAGAGCAATGCCAGTGCAACCTGTGGGCGGGGCTCTCAGCCAGGCCAGCGACTCCAGCTCACACAGGTGTCCGGTCCACCACCAGGGGCCAGGAAAGCTGTACTGGGACTCAGCCACGCCCACTGTTTGCATATTGTCTAGGCTGCTTTTGTGATATAATGATAAAATGGGGTAGTTGGACAGAGACTATGTGGCCTTTAAGGCAGAAATGTTTACTATCTGTCCTTTTACAGAAAAAAGTTTGCCAATTCCTACTCTGAGCAATCACTGTAACCCCAAGACTGTGACTGGTGATTGGCAAGGAGGAGCCACAGGTTCACTCCTGAAGCGTATGGGTGAGGTTAGAGATTGCATGATTCTCCAAAGGAAATGAGATTCAGCTATAAAAAGAAAAGGGTATTATTTTAGAAAGCTAAGAACCTTCAAGTGTCTAGTACAGAATTTAGACCTTTTACTCTTAATTTCCTCTTTTCTTGACTCTACTTAAAATTGAGTGACTATATAAAATGAACACTGCAAAGTGAAAACTCGCCTTAAGTGAATTCAGGCCATAACTGAGACTCAATAGGACTCATATTTCAAATCCTTTGAAGAAGGAAGAGGAATAAAACATGCAAAGGAATACATAATAATTTTACGATGTTATTATAATATGAGTTAATGGCACCTACTGTAATAATGTATAAAACATGATTGTGTGTAATTGTATTTCTAAATACTTACATAACTCAACTTTCCAGAAATGGAAATGGATACTATTTGACGGTTATATCTATTTAGAAAATATTTAATAAATATATATCATGATAGAAAAACAGTGGGCTAAACATCAGTTCTTTCCAGAGACTGATGGATGAACAAACTGTAGTCCGTGGGGAGTTAAATAAAGTAAGTGCAGGTTATAATCAGGTTAGCATTTCACTGTGTAGCAAAGGGAGTGGAAATGGAAGTCAATAACGGAGGGTCTTCTATAGCAAGGAAGGCATCTACAAGCAAGTGATGTTGAAGCGAAGTTCCAGCAGGAGAGGAGCCAGCACCCAGGGGAAGTGGGGATGCAGTCCCACAGAGAGAAAAGCCCGCACAACGTCCCAGCGGCAGGGAAATCTTGGTCATTTCTAGGAAAAGAAACCCACATGGCTGGAGCAGAGTAAGCAAGAAGAAAAATACTCCAAAAATCTTTAGGAAATTAGAAGGCAAACTGATTAGGCAGGGCCTTTGCACATGCCAATTCTTTGCTGAGTCAGTAAAGTAGAAAGACTTTGCAGGGATAACATGACTTCATTTAATTGTTGAACCATCACTTTCACTGCTGTGCATTAATGAGTAATGATAACAATGACTGAGAAATATTTAAGACAACGTTCTGAACAATTTAAACATATTAAGTTACTCAATCCTCCCAGTAACCCTACTATTAACTCCATTTTACAGATGATGATTATAATTATTCCTTTGTCTGCTAGAAAAATAAATTTGGGTCTTCTTGTGGTTTAGAATACACAGAAATAAGAACTGTCTTTAAACACAAAATAGTTCTAATAGAATAGTTCTTAAGAGGGAATAGACATCCATTGGTACAGGGTTTCCTTTTGGGATCATGAAAATGTTAGTTAATGGTGATAATTGTACATTGTGAATGCACTAAAATCCACTGATTTGTACATTTTAAAATGGCTAATATGGCCCGGCTGGTGTGGCTCAGTGGCTGAGCATCAACTGATGAACCAAGAGGTCACAGGTTTGATTCCCAGTCAGGGCACATGCCCGGGTTTGGGGCTCAATCCCCGGGGGGAGGGGGGCGAGGTCATGCAGGAGGCAGCTGATCAATATTTCTATCTCATCAATGTTTCTATCTCTCTATCCCGGGGCTCTATCCCCGGGGGGGAGGGAGGGGCGGTCATGTAGGAGGCAGCTGATCAATATTTCTATCTCGTCAATGTTTCTATCTCTCTATCCCTCTCCCTTCCTCTCTCTAAAATATCAATAAAAATGTATTTAAAAAATAAAATGGCTAATATGGTATGTCTTAGTTATGTGAATATTACATAAAAATCATTCTTCATAGGGAGGCCTTTCTGGCAAAAAGTGAATGTGTGTCCATTTCCCCAGAAGGAAGCATCATTTTCTAATAATACATATTTTGGAAAGGAAGCCAGTGAAGTGGCACTGATGGGTCTGTTTTTATATTTGAACTAAATGTTCAATGCTGCTCAAATGATTAAGTAAATAGTTGTTGATGATGATGGTGATGATGATGACATCATGTCAAAGATAGCCATGGTCATTATTATAGCACTAGAGGCGCAGTGCATGAAATTTGTGCACTGAAGGGGGGTGTCCCTCAGCCCAGCCTGCACCCTCTCGAATCTGGGACCCCTCGAGGGATGTCCGACTGCCGATTTAGACCCGATCGATGCCTAACTCCTCCCCTGCAGGCCTGATCACCCCAAACTGCCCTCCCCTGCCAGCCTGGTCGCCCCTAACTGCCCTCCCCTGCAGGCCTGGTTGCCCCTAACTGCCCGCCCCTGCTGGCCTGATCACCCACAACTGCCCTCCCCTGCTGCCCATCTTGTGGCTGTGGGTGCCACCATCTTTGAGGGCGTGGCATTCAATTAGCATATTCCCTCCTTATTGGTTGTGGGTGCCACCATATTTGAGGGTGTGGCAGTCAATTAGCATATTCCCTCTTTATTAGATAGGATAATCATCATATAATCTGAATGAACTTGATAATCACAGAAAAAATAATCTAATGCATAGCAAACTGAATTTTAGTGCATACATAATTGATTGCTGTCTTTTTTGAAGGGTTATATATGCATGTTTGTGGTAAAGGGACAAGGAAAAGATTTTAGCCTTATTTATGTGCAACCAAGCAAACAGCAGAGGGTGAACCTTTGCAAGTGGAGTTCAACTATTCCTTTAGTCTCACAGACATTTTTTTAAATTTATTTATTTTTATTAAATGTATTGAGGTACACTGGTTAGTAAGATCATGTTGGTTTCAGGTGTACATTTCTGTATAAAATCTGTATAATGCACTGTGTGCCCACTACCCAAAGTCAACTCATCTTCCATCACCATTTATTAAGCCTTCTCTAACCCCTAAACCCCACCCCCACTTCCCTCTGGTAACCACCACACTGTTGTCTGTGTCCACAAGTTTCAGTTTTATATCCCACATATGAGTGAAGTCATGGTGTTCTTAGCTTTTTCTGCCTGACTTATTTCACTCAGCATGATATTCTCAAGGTTCATCCATGTTGTTACAAATGGCAGTATTTAGTCTTTTCTTATGGTTGAGTAGTATTCCATTGTACCACATCTTCTTTACCCAATCATCACATCACAGAACACTTTTGTTGTTTCCATGTCTTGGTCACCATGAATAGTGCTGCAATGAACATAGGGATGCATATATCTTTATGAAAACATTTTTGAGTTTTTAGAGTAGATACTCAGGAGAGGCATCATTGCTGGGTTGTATGGTAAAATTGTTGTTTTAGAGGAATCACCAGAATGCTTTCCATAATGGTTCCAGTCTATATTCTCACCATTTGTGAATGAGGGTTCCCTTTTCTCCACAACCTCTCCAATACTTTTCATTACTTGTCTTGTTGGAAATAGCCATTTTAACAGGTGTGAGGTGGTATCTCACTGTAGTTTTGATTTGCATTTCCTTAATAGCTACTGAAGTTGAACAACTTTTCACATAACTGTTGGTCATGTGTATGTCTTCTTGGCAGAGGTGTCTGTGCAGGTTCTCTGCCCATTTTTCAATTGGGTTGTTTGGTGTTGAATTTTATTAGTTATTTATATATTAAATTAAACCTTTGTTGGAGCTGTTGTTTGCAAATGTCATCTCCCATTCGGTTGGTTGCCTTTTTGTTTTGTTTCTTTTGCTGTGCAGAAGAATTTTAGTTTTATTTAGTCCCATTCATTTAATTTTGCCTTTACTTCCTTTGGCATGGGCATCTATATAATAAAGAGCCGGGGTCGTAAAGACCAATTAAGGACTGAAGGCTCGACCATACCGGAAGTCAGTGCTGGGTTGCTGTGGTGACCCAGCAGTGACTGGGGCTTTTGTGGGCACCCCGACCCAGCACTGACTGCTTAGGGGGCTGCAGATCAGGCTCAGAGAGAAGCCTGCAAAGAGAGAGGCAGGGTCTGATCCGTAGCCTCTGTGGCAGCTGTTGACCAGAACTTGCCTCTCTTTCTCTCCCGGCCTGGCCAACAGCCCTGCCTCCATTTCTCTCCAGGCCTCCACCTGGGCTGCTGATCAGTCCCGCCTTTCTGATCAGGCCCAGTTGATAGGCCCAGAGACACTGACTGGCATAGAAACTGACCAATCAGAAC
>NW_005364369.1:58623-59391 GCF_000412655.1 Myotis brandtii
TTTGATGCTGGCATAGAAACTGACCAATCAGAACTAAATTGGCCGGCAGAGGATGGCAGTTGGGGGTGAGATCAGGCCGGCAGGGGAGAGCAGTTGGAGGCTCGATCAGGCCGGCAGGGAAGGGTAGTTAGGAGTGATCAGGCAAGCAGGCAGAGAGGTTAGGGGCGATCAGGCAGGCAGGCAGAGGGGTTAGGGGCAATCAGGCAGACAGGCAGGTGAGTAGTCGCAGATTGTGAGATCGGGCCTAAACCGGCAATTGGACATCCCCTGAGGGGTCCCTGATTGGAGTGGGTGGAGGCTGGGTTGAGGGAACCCCCATCCTCCATGTACAAATTTCGTGCACTGGGCCTCTAGTCCTATATAATAAAAGCATAGTATGCAAATTGACCCCTCAACTGGGAGGTCATTCGGGAGTTCGACCAGGGGGCGGGCCTGCTGGGGGAAGGAAGGGCGGCTCCACTGGCAGCCAGCAGCCACTGGTAGGACTAGGGACCCTACCAGTGCACAAAAATTTCATGCACTGGGCCTCTAGTTTTTTATTAAGGATCTTTCCTGTGCAGCCATGAGTCCTTGCAGAGCTCACCACCTGAGCTGGAGGGAAGCCACTTGCTCAGCCTTGGTTTTGAACTCGGGCAGGCTCCTGCACTGCCATCCTACCCAGAGCTGCTCTAGGCATGAACTGTTCTCAGAGCAGCTGTCCTCATCAGCCTGCTGCAGCCCTGTGAGGCCATCCCTGCACTAGGGTGCATCCCTGACCAGGATTTTAAT
>NW_005364369.1:59502-59869 GCF_000412655.1 Myotis brandtii
CAAGCAGGCAGAGAGGTTAGGGGCGATCAGGCAGGCAGGCAGAGAGGGGTTAGGCAATCAGGCAGGCAGGCAGGTGAGTAGTCGCAGATTGTGAGATCGGGCCTAAACCGGCAGTTGGACATCCCCCTAGGGGTCCCTGATTGGAGTGGGTGGAGGCTGGGCTGAGGGAACCCCCACCCTCCATGTACGAATTTCGTGCACTGGGCCTCTAGTCCTATCTAATAAAAGAGAAACATGGTAATTAGCCGTATGGCCGCTACCCTTCCCATTGGCTAATCACTGAGATATGCAAATTAACTGCCAGCCAAGATGGCGGCCGGCAGCCATGCACTGAAGCAAACAGGGAGGCTTGCTTGCTCCAGTGACG
>NW_005364369.1:61452-92211 GCF_000412655.1 Myotis brandtii
CCCCCCCCCCGAGTGCACAAATTTTTGTGCACCGGGCCTCTAGTCCTATATAATAAAAGTATAGTATGCAAATTGACCCCTCAACTGGGAGGTCATCCGGGAGTTCGACCGGGGGCGGGCCTGCTGGGGGAAGGAAGGGCGGCTCCACTGGCAGCCAGCAGCCACTGGTAGGACTAGGGACCCTACCAGTGCACAAAAATTTCATGCACTGGGCCTCTAGTTTTTTATTAAGGATCTTTCCTGTGCAGCCATGAGTCCTTGCAGAGCTCACCACCTGAGCTGGAGGGAAGCCACTTGCTCAGCCTTGGTTTTGAACTCGGGCAGGCTCCTGCACTGCCATCCTACCCAGAGCTGCTCTAGGCATGAACTGTTCTCAGAGCAGCTGTCCTCATCAGCCTGCTGCAGCCCTGTGAGGCCATCCCTGCACTAGGGTGCATCCCTGACCAGGATTTTAATTGGATCCAAGCCTGGCAGACACACTGCTCCTGCAGCACTGGCCACTGGGACTGCCCATGGACTTAAGTTCACCTGCTCCACACAAAGCAGTCACAGACCCGCAGCTTTCCCTGTCGGCTCATTATATTCCAAGTGTTCTCCCATCTGATTCTAAAAAAAAAAGAAGAAGAGGAAATCCTCTACCAAATCAGAATTGTTGTTATCAATCCTTTCTTTACCCTTTCACCACAATTTGCCATCCAACCCTTAACATTTAAGCTAATAAGCTTTAAAATGCCCCCCATCTGATCAACAAAACTATCAATGGCCATTTAAAGTGAAAGTCTCTGCAAGGGTAGCAGGGGATAATGGTTTCAGACTTGTGCTACACCACAGGGGTGTACACAGTGCCTTCAAAGGATCAAAATGTGGCCAAGCAATAAAAATGACTCCTGCTAAGACTGAACTTACCTACTCCAAAACAAAGGTTACACGAAAAGGCTGTCAGGTTATAAAATGTGCGGGTTGGTGAAAAAAGTCAGAGTGCATGTCGATGCAGCGAAAGGGCAGCAGCACTGCCTTCTGCCAAGCAGGCCACAAAGGCCAGAGTGTGCCCCTGAAATACGGCAGCGTTTCCTCTGCACATGTGCGAGAGCAGAGCCCAGCAGGAAGTGATCTACTCAAACAGCGAAGGGTTGGAGGATGCCGAGTGTACAATGAGATACCTGCAGAAACCAAACAGTTCAATCCTTTCAAGCATTTAGCAAAAATGTCTAGTGTCTAAAAGTGTTCAGCAAACACAAAACATTAGAAAGCACTGCCCAGAGGACAGTCATACATGACATAGGCTGTATTTGTCCAATGTCTTCTGCTTGTGTCTTTTAATGGGTTCTCTCATACTTGTTAACGTTTGAGGATGGCTATAACCTTATGATCACCTTATTCAACATCAAAGGTCAGCTTTTAAATTCCTCTTCCTCGCCTTATATTCCTTTTCTATTTCTATTTGTGTAACAAATTGCACAAATCTAGCAACTTAACAAACACTTGTTAACTCGAAGTCTCTGTGTGTCAGGCATTCAGGCTGACTCAGCTGGGTCCTCTGCTCAGTATCTTACCAGGCTGCAATCGAAGAGCCAGCTGGGCTGTGTTCTCATCTGGAGTCTCGACGAGGGAAGAACCCACTTTCAAACTTATTCAGGCTGTTGGCGGGATTTAGTTCCTGGCAACTGTCTGGCAGAGGACCCTCGCCTCTTGCTGGATGCCAGATGAAAGATACTTACAGGTCCTAGGAGCTGCCTGCAGTTCCTCTCCACGGGCTGTTCACAAAGCGGTGGCTTGCTTCTTTGAGACCAGCAGGAGACTCTCTCCCAGTCTACTGGAAAGGAGTCTTATATAAAGAAACAATGTCATGTTTCTTTACATAAAGGGTTCTCCACCCCTTTTTCCATATCCTATTTCTTAAAATCAAGTCACAGTCCTGCTACACTCAAGCAGAGGGGGCTGTACAAGAACGTGAATCATTGGCGGTCACCATAGGGTGTGTCCCCACACACCACACATGTAGAAAACATGCTTTCTCAATTTATTCTCCAGGGTAACTTCCAATATCTGAGAGCTGGTTTAAACCCTCTTTGGACACAATCCAAGCAATACTGAGTTCCACTGGTCTGTGTTTGGTTGCCGTCTGATTGGTTCCTGATTAGCTTACTAGTGCCCAAAAATTCAGGGTGAAATAACTGTTCTTAACACTGAGAAAATGTTATGTATTTTTTGAAAAATTTTCATGGAAGTTAATTTTCCAGGGTGCTCTTAGTACCTAACAATGACCATTTCATTGAATTTGGCAGATGAAACATTCCTAAAAATATCCTTACTTTTGAAATGACTGAAATATACCCACTGATTTCATTTGAATCATTCCTAAAGGCAGCCATGCTGAAAATGAATTAGAAACATGTACTCCTATGGCCATAAATACTCTACATTGTTTTTCTGGACTGAAACGGTATTTTCTATGGCTTCATGCAAAGCCTAAGATACAGGAAGAATCTTGGACATTTGAAGTTCTAGGCCATGCACACCAAATCTAGAGCTCTCAGACTGCCATCCTGCCTTCTCATCCATGGAAGACACTGATAATCAGTCACAGTTTTCATTCTCCTCTGGGTGAGACCGAGCTTTGAAATCTTAAACTCTACGCCCCAGACAGGGACTGGATTAGAAATTGAATTAAAGACTGTTGACCATCTTTTGTCTGGACTTACCCTACCATCACTTGTCTAATTTACCTCATCATAGCACCAACTCTTGGTTCCAAAATTTCACGAAAAATGAGATAATCTGCTCAAAAGCAAATAGCAAACATAGGCTGATGGAGAGCAATGATGAGATAGTGTAGGGAAGAGATCCTTGCTACTGGTGTTACTGACATAAAGAGAAAGGTTTGTTGAAATAATATTTATATGGAAAAAAATGAGATCAGTAGTATTATTTGTAAATTATAATCTATGATTACCAGACAGTCACATCAGAGCAAACAAATTTGCTGAAAACTAGTAGCTAGAGCCTGGCCAGGTTGCTCAGTTGTTTGGAGCATCATCCCATGCACCTAAAGGTTTAAGGTTTGATTCTCAGTCAGGGCACACACCCCTAGGATTCAATTCCTGGTCAGAGTGCTTATGGGAGGCAACCGATCAATGTTTTTCTCTCACATTGATGTTTCTCTCTCTCTCCTTCTCCCTTCCTCTCTTTCTTCCATCCACTCTCTCTAAAGTTAATAAATATATCCTCAGGTGATGATAAAAACAAACAAACAAAAAACTAGTAGCTAGAATTTTTCAGCTCTTCTCCCTTTATCATACTCTTTAAACTTACCATTCAGCTGAGCTGCAGTATCCATAAGGAGAAACAGATGTTGTTAGACTAAATTATTCTGGGTTCACACAGTGTGGAAAGGTGATAGATTTATTGGGCTCTACCAAAGAGTAAAGGGAAGAAATAGATACATTATTCCTTTTTGGCTATCAAGTAAATGTAAGTTAAAATGTGTTCCTTGATGTAAACCAGCTCATTACAGTTCTTAAGATTTTATATCTTTTGATTTCAATTTGTTCTTACTTATTCAGAAGAACAAGAGAAAGGTCAGGTATCTATTGTATTGATTTTCCACAATGTATATTAAGAATACTCAGATGTAAAAGCATCTCTCCACTTTGCCTCTGAAAGGGAGAAAACTCATTAGATCTTTTGCAATCGTATTTCATTTGCTTTTCATAGTCAAGATTATATCCGTTGCTATTTTTTAAATAAACATATAATGTAAATATCTGTTTACATTATAGCAATAAATATGGAAGTAATGCTCAGCCTGTTGAGATGATAAATTTAAACATGAAGTAAAAAGTATGAAAACAAATGTGAAAATATTACTATTTGTTTTCACATTTGAAAACAAATGTAAAAATATTACTATTAGCAAATGAAGTTACCATAAATGTTATTAATATAATTATCTTCATAGATTTAATAGAATTCTAATCATATATCTCTACTTGTAGACAAGTTGAAATAACTTATTTATTCTAAAGCTCAATTAGAAATACACTAGAAAAGGTAACCATTGTCCTTATATCTAAAGTTTAGATTCTAAACAATAAAACCTAAATTAATTGAATAGAGTCAATAGAGTGTGTGCTTGGTAAATATCAGGAGATTATTTTATGCTGTAAAATGATTCTGATGACTCTCTTCTCTAAATTTAAGAATGTTTGGATATATATATATGCCTCCATATTTTAAAAGAATACAATTTATTAAATGCAAATAATATTTATCAAACTTATCATCTTTCAATCTTTTTCTGATAGTTACCATAGATTAACTGAAATCACTTGTCTGCCTTTATTACTATCCATATAGTTTACTTATTCAAATTCCAATCAAATCAATCATTTTAGAATTACAGTAGATAATTTTAGTGTTAGTCAGTATTTAATTGAGCATTTGTTTTATACCAAGAATAGTTCTAAGTAATGTAAGTGATAATGATGGTCATCATCATCATCAATAACATTCATATAGCATTTTATATGACAGGTCCTCTTCCCAATTCCTTCTGTATTAACTGTTTAATATATAATCATCATAACAACTCTGAGGTAGGGACACTGTGGTTACCCCCATGTGATGAGAGTGGACACCAAGGTTAAGAAGTTACATACTTAGTCAAAGCCTCATCAATCCTACATTTCACTTCATAGATGACTCTCACCCACATCACAGCGCTGCTCAGAGCACAGCCATGGTGACCAGGTCTGTCCATTTGCTTACAAACTTCATTCTGCTTCTTTCATCATTTATTGCACTTAGATTTATCTTTCACAATATAGAACTGAGAACTTCCCAAAACTTACCTTTAAAAAAACATCATTCACTACCATTTTAAAAGTAGATACTATTTTATCAACATGAAGAATAATGAGTAGCCAGCTTAAAAAAATGTCCTTTACAAAATCTGATACTAGTTCCATTAGCTCTTCACAATTTTCTTTACCCACTGTCAGAAGTACAGTTTCACTCCCATGACCATCTTCCATATGGATTGACTGAAGACCATGCAGTGTCTCCTACGGAGATGGCTCAGGACTCCCAGAGAGGCATCCAAGGAGCGGGGTGGAAGCTGCAAAGCTTTTCATGACCTACTCTAAGGAATTCTAGATGTCACTTCTGCTGCATTCTTTTGGTCAAGCAAAGTACTAGTGCCATCAGAGGCTCAGCATGAGGGAAGTGAGACTTTATTTCTCAAGGGGAGGAGCAGCTAACTTTTTGCAGCAAACTTTAATCTACCTGGAGATGGAGTGACCTGATTGGACAAGCCTCGTCATGTGCCATCTCTGTTTCAAGGGATGGGGTCAGCTCCATCTGAGGCATCTGACTAACATTGTCAGACCCCTAGTTCGCCAAAGGAGAATTAGGGTGTTATTGCCAGAAGACAAGGTAGCAGATAGTTGCTAGGTATCACCAAACCTTTGATTCAAACATGCATTATAGAATAAAATATACATCAAAATTTGTGGCCTGTATTTGTATTCTAACTCTGCCAATCAGTAACTTGAGCTAATTACATAAATTTGATTACCTTTCTTATCTATAAAGTTTGGAGTAGCCCAGTGCCAATCTTTAACTTGAGCTAATTACATAAATTTGAACATTACCTTTCTTATCTATAAAGTTTGGAGTAGCCCAGGGAAATTCAAATGTTGAAACAAAGCATTGTTTACAAGCTACCCTGGCCATTCGTTTTCAAAATGCAATTCACATTATTCACTTTGATCAATAAAAGCAGATAGATACACTTTGGTCCCTGTTCATGCGAGAGAGTACCTCTGTGCATCTTTGCCATGATATACTATTTCCTATTTTATCTTCAAAATTCATTTCTCTTGGAATCCTAAGCACTCAAGGCCATCAGTCTTTTAAAGAATATTGGAGGTCACCCAAGCCATCTTAATAATGAAATTTAGGGCTGAAGTTAGATTTCTTCTTTTATTGGTCATCACTGATAAAACTTGATTGCTTAATATTTTTCCTGGACATTCAAGTACTGGAAGTTGTCTTCCCAATTCAGTGATTAAATGTGTCTTAAAATGCCAGAAAGATGACTTCTCAGTCTGTGCTTTTTCATCATGGAGGCAGGGCTGAAACTGAGCTGTCCTTCAAGTAATGTTTGCCTTGCTTTATACATTTTATAATCTGAGTGCTAGCTGGGAAACTTAAGCTACTTATGTTGTAGCTCGTTCATATTTTACAATTTCACTTATTTATATATTCAATTAATATGTCTAGTTCTTTATCTCTTCAATTAATGTGTCTAGTTACGGAACCTAAGTAAAAGTGGTCTTAGATTGAAAGCAGCCAGGATATTGTGTGGCTTCTAAGGACATAACTAGTTCTCCCTCCTTCTCCTAGAAGAGATAATAACAGAGAAGGAGAGGAAGAGAACGAGAGCAATTGAGATTATTCCATTGTGTTCTGTGTGTAGGAGTCACAGCACTGATGATAAATAAGATCATCTGAGGTGATTACAGATACAGCACTCAGTGACACCGAATCCTGTAATCAAGTGGTCTGCAATAGGAGGAGTGATACAAATGCTGAGCAAGCCTCCTCCAGGCTACCTCTGATGGAGATGTAAACTGAAGGAAATGTCTGGTGAGGACAGACTGCTTGCTTCTGCCAAAAGAATTCATTCATTCCCAGAGTCTACTAAATTGCACTTTCCAAACACAGCACCATGGCCCAGGAGGGGAAATTCATCTGATGGAGAAACAGCATTATTTGAGATGAGAGAGAACCTGCTCTCATCAAAAGTGATCATTTCCAGTATCCTCATTGCATCTTTGATTGGCTACAGTGAGCATGTCCAACTCTGGCCTGCGGGCTGCATGCCTTGTTTATTTGGGCCATGTTAGCCTTTGAGTTTGACATACTTGGTACAGCAACTGCATTTACGTAAAGCCTAGTTAATGAAGAAGACTGAAAAATTCCACAATACCTAAAATACGCCAGCCTCATCTGCCCTCACTCACTCACAAACACACATGCACTTTCGCTCCAGAATGCCAAATCAGTAATAGTTCCCAGAATACAGCATTCCAGCCCACAGCTTGGGGCTGTGCACAGCTTTGCCTCCACTGAGATTACCCAACTCTACTTTGCATCCTTCACCGCTTATCTCAGACATCAACCTCTAATAAGCTCTGGAGGGAGTTGCTTCTCTGATTCACAATTCTGCCCGTTACCAGCTGTGTGAGCATGAGCAAGCTATACAGCCTTGTTTAATTCCCTCCTCTCTAAAATGGGATAATAATAGTGCTCACATCCCAGGACCATCACAGGATTAAATTAGAGAATCAATGCAATTCAAGGAGCACAGTGCCTGGCCTACAGTAAGAATTCCATAAATGTTTTATTTAACTCTTGTTTGACAGTGTGGACTTCATACATGTCCATTATCAGTGCCATCAAAAACCAACTTTAAAAGTAAGCAGCAGCTTCTGCAAGTACAAAATTACACACTTATTACATAACATGTGGCATTAAAATTTGTCGAGATATATTATGCAACTCAAAGCATTTTAGATAAAGTAGCAGTCTAATATATTATAGGTTAACAGCGTATAATAAAATGACATGTTCTTCACATCATACAATATAATACTTTACAGCAATATTAACAAACTATTCACATGAAGCATCGCAGGAGTATCTAAGGGAAACAGAGAGAGAAGTGGTTATTTAAGAACCTCGACATCTATGTTCTTCTATGCTTCAAACTGGGCGGTTGATTTTCTACTCATCAATATGAGAAAAAAAGGAAGGTTCAAGCTATTATTTTGTTAAGTAGAGAATAAATTTCTTCCAGAAAGGCCCTGCAGGCTGGAGAGCTTCATTCACAGTTCGTGGTCAGACCGCAGCATTGCCCTGAGGGTAGGGAAATCCCTGCTGCCTTTACACACCACACAAGATGCACACAGACACTCAGGAGCCTAACTACAGGAGTGGTAGGACACAAGTTGGCATCTACTTCACATCTGTGACTGAGGCGGCCAGCGCCATGAAGGAGTTCTAAAAGCTAATTATAATGCTTAGCACAAACAGGGCCATGTAGCCTAGAGGTAGGTATACCGGTAGTTAATACTGAAACAACTGTTTATATCTTATCGAAAACATTACTTTTTTCCCCTATAACTGAAAAATGCAACATTAGGACAATATGGAAAGACAACATGAGAGTTTCCTGGGGGCTCAGAAAAATAATTCAGAATAAGCCAGCTTGTGGGAGAAAGGTCCATCTGATGGTGGACTAAAGAGACCCAAATGAAATCTAAGCAACTTCTTATACGTTAACATGAAGGAAGATGCACATCCATTCCTGACTCTTCCTCTTCATTCTGGCTGGCAGGGTGATCATCCAGATGTACCAGTGTAACCTTTAAGGGTGAGAGAGGAGAAATGTCCATGAACATGAACTAAATTACCTGTAAGTTATGAATTATTTAGAATGAATGTATGTAAAAACTTCTGGGGGTGAGGAAATCCAAGTCCAGTGACAGAGGAGGACCCGACAGCCAAGATGTGTTCTCTCTTTGCTGGTAACGCTACAATCACACAACAGGGACCATCCCATTCCTCCCAAACACGTAGGTGGGTGGTGCCATTTTTTCACTAAACTTTTTTGCCAAATAGTCTCAATAAACAGAATCATTTTGTTGTTCTAAATATTAGCAATGATTATCTTCATGCTCCCTACCCCAGGTATTTTATACAAAAAAAAATCATAATAATTTTTGTCTTGATGTCATTAGTATCCCAGGGTCTGTTCTTGTAGAAATAAGATTCTTGTGGTTAAATGTCTCTGCTTGAATGTTTGTCCCCAACATCATTGACTACTGTAGGCCCTGAGACTGAGCTGGACATATCATCCAGAAGCAAAGAGCTGGGTGAGGATCTCTCACAAGGCAGGTTACCGGGAAAGCACTGCCCACTATTCTCTCCTTCCTCATGTGATTTCATAGAAAACTCGCATCTGTCTTCCACTATGCTGAATGGACAACTGCTGTGTTTCTCTGAGCCTTGGCTGGGATAAGAGCTATACTGCTGGGCTGTCTGCACAGCCCAAGTCCTTCTGTTGCCCTCAGGGGCATGTGTTCCTGTTTCTCTTGCAGTGAGTTGGCTTCTGGGACAACAGATCATGGGGAGGTTGCTCCATGAGTACTTTTGAGAAGCTATTTTCTCTTCCTCTGATCTGGATGCCCATGCTTTCTTTTTGAGGGACCAGTTTTTCAAACTGGCTAAACCATTTCTCAACCATGTGCTGGCTTGAAGAGTAGCAGAATGCATTGGTGAGTGACTCTCTATGGTGTCATTTTTTGTATAAGCCAGGTGGCTGCTGGCCTGCCCAGTGGAGGCAACAGGCATTCCAGAAATGAGACTGGAGCTGCAAAAGTCAGAAGAAAGTTCGTCCTGCACGCTTTGAGCCTGATAAGTGCAATCAAGGTCTTAAAAATGGTGATGGAGTAAGTGGAAGCCACACTGACACTCTCCCAGGACCAAACTGGAAATACAACTAAAATACAGAAAAACCACCCTGAAAAATCAACTGGACACCAGCTGGAGAGTAACCAAGGATGGAAAGTGGTGACCGCATAGAGACTGGTAGGATGCATGAAGACATGAAAGGGTTGGCCAGGCTCCCACAGACAGCAGCTGAAGGTCCGGAGGGGTATCTCAGCTGTGGAGGAGATTGCCACTGAGAACTCTGGGATTGAAACCCCAAGTTGAGTTCCCAGCCCAGAGAATCAGAACTGAGAAAGATACCCACAGAACATTTGGCTAGGAGAAGCAACAGGGGTGCTCTCTGCCAGCAAGAGATGTCTGGAAATGCAGGCACCCACTTAAAGGGCCAATGCATAAACTTCATGTGCAGCCACTCACCTTAGGCTCTGGGAGGAAAGGGGGAGAGTGAACTGGAGCTGTGTGAGGAGAGGCCAGGGTTGGGGGTTCTGGGCTTGGAGCTTGGAGGGCAGCCATCGGTTTCCTGTGCTGAGTCCTTCCCTCACGCTAGGCAGGACATCTTTCTCCTGCTGACTCTTGCTACCCAAGTGATTTTTGTCTGGGGGTTCATTCTGCCTCAGATGGTCCTTATCTTTTGGGGGGATAATTGCATCACAGCTGGACTTGCATGGCTTTATCTTGTAAAACTGCCTGAAAAGAAAAGCATTGAGTTGGTGTTGGGCTCCGAACAGCACTGGCGTCGCCTCGGGCTTTTTGGAACATCTTCTGCAGCTGTGGTCAGGGAGCTGGGTGTGGTGGCGCCAGGTGGCCCAAGTGCTCCTGCAGGTGGCCTCCGGTGCAGGGCTGGGATGGTAGCCGCCGGGGTTCCGGAGGCCGTTCCATTTGAATGTCTGCACGTTCAGAAAGGCCCAAGTCAAAGTCGCTCAGGGTGAAGACCACCCACTCAGGCTGGTCAGGGTCATGGTCACGGAGGGCGAAGAGGGAGTCCACGCTTCTGCTTCCCTGACCGAGGCTCTTCACCATGTCCCTGCCGGAGCGTCACTGCCCACACTCAGCTCAGGTTCCAAGCTGGGGGAGAGAAGTCAGTCACCCCCAAGCAAGAGATCCTGGAGGCATTCTCGCTAGGACACATCTCCTAAAGCTCTCCAAGGAGGGAAGCGGTCTCTTCTCCAAGTTCTCGGCAGCAGTTTTCAATCGGAAATTGAATAAGCAGAGTGACCTTTTGTGGTTCTGGGCTGGAGGAATAGAGGCCGCAGAATGCTTGGGGCGATGCACAGCGCTAAGGTAAATGCCGTCATCTGACTGGATGAGGGTGTTGCTCAAGGCTGTGAACTGCCCCAGAAAGGCCCTTGGAAGCTCGTCTAGCAGCCCCTGAATTGCATTTGTTTTCTCTTCATCATTTCTCTGACCCATCGCACAGACCCAGTGATGACAGATCTGATGACAACACACTTCCAGGAGTATTTCCTACAACAGCCTTTCAAACAGATGCTATCACAATACAGAGTCACAGTCCAGGTCATTCAACCCTGGGATTCAGTTTCCCCTTCAGCTCCCTGCGAGATTTCACACCGGCTGGCTGTCTGAAGACGCCCTTTGTGAGGGTCCTTTCTGATTAAGAAAAGAAAGTGTACCTGAGATCGGTTTGGGCAGCTAGTCATTTGCACAGTTTCTTGGCAAAGACAGTCCACAGAGCTGTCCTGGCACAGGAGAGGTTGGTGACATGGGCAACTTACCCAGGCGAGTGCTAGAACTCGCCAACAGGCCCGCTTTATGACAGACCGTCTCCTGGCCTGAATCGCTCAGCTGCAGGGCTACTGCCGGGCAGCTGGGCTGCTGAGTGAACTGGCACCGCATCTGCCGGGGCAGATGTTACAAGAGGGAGGGCTGCAGAGGGTGGAAGGATTGGCGAAGTCTGAGGATGCCTGTGGCAGGAGTGCAGTGTCTGGAAGGCGGCTATTTTAATTCCGTAGGGACACTCATGCCCAATAAGTGGACACGGTGTCCCTTTGCCAGAATGAACCCCTAACTGGTCGCCTCTCTCAAAGCCAGTAATCCTGGCATTGGTAGTGACGTGTGGATAACTTCATCCACTGTGTCCCAATTTCCTCCCGTCACAGTCCTAGAATAGGCACAGTTCACGAGTCTGTGGTGAAGACTTCCAGGGGAATGCTCTTCGGGTAGACGGTGCGTCTCTGGAGGAGGGAGAGCCATTGTCCTTCTGCTCTGAGAACTGAAAGTGGCCACAAAGTTCTCTGCGGGCCAGTGCAGCACAAACGACCTCGTGGCGTCCGTATTGCCATCTCCCACTCCGTCCATACAGCTTGCTGTCCACGCGTCACTTCATTTAATTTTATTTTTTATCCTAAAGTTGTTATATTTGATTTTGGCCACAACAAACAGAGCATTGACCCAGGAGGAGACGCGCTCCGCCTCTGCCGGCCTCTCTGCGCTGCACTGGCCAGCAAGCCGCCGAGCCGCTGGAGCAGAGATGAGAGAAGCAGGGGCCACGGCAGCAGGCGCCTCTCCAGGCCCGAGGCCTTTCCTAGAGCCTTCTCCAGGGTGAGGGACGGAGTAAGGCAGGAAGTTGTAAAATTAGAACTAACACAGGGCCTGGGCCTCCAGCATTCAATCCCTGCTGTGATCAGTTGGCGCGCCCCTCAGAGGCGAGCAAGGAGGGCGCAGGTTCTATTTTCTTCAAAACCATGTATAGATCATGTTAATCTGGGTTCTTGACAGTTGTCAGTTACAGAGGCACCATTCAAACTAATTTAAGCAAAACAGAAGATGTAGCTGGCTCTTATCAAAAGTCCCAATGTCAAGTTAGCTGCAAATACACTTGGACACAGGCTATGGGAGGAAGCTCAAGACTTGGTCTCTTGGTCACCATCTTCTGACTGTGATTTTGTGTATGTTGTCCCTATTCTCAAGCAGGACCACCCTATGTGGGAGACCTGAACACTCCAAATTTGACTAACCAGTTTAGCATTCTCATGGGAGAGCTTCCTTTTCTCAAAGGAGCCAATCAAATTCCTAGAATTAACGCATTTGCTAGTTTTATTCACATCTGAACCAATCACTGAGGCAAAGAAGGGGAGAGGCAAAGAGGTTGGAACTAGGTCACAGGACCGTATAAATTGAGAAGGTGATAAAACGTTGCTTCCCTAAAGGTCAACTCAAGTATTACTATCAGGGGGGCGGAGAAGTAGAATTGTTGCTGGGGAGGCCAAATAACAGATGAGAACAACACTGGTTTCAGTTTAATTTTTGTCTATAAAGCCTGCTTCTTGGATCTTTACATGACAACAAGCTTAGCAATAGATACTAATATAAGACTAAAAATGTTTAAATATCAATTATTCTAGTCCCAAATAATGAGTTGATACATGTGTGTATATGTTTCATAAAATGGGGCTTTTTGCTCTAAAATACAATTTAGGAAGGGTCTCTTTAAAAGGTTACTTACAGCTGCCTCATCGTTCAGCACCAACTACTTTGCAGAGCATCATGCATTTCAGAAATGAACTGAGATTAGGATATGTGTTCCCACGACTTGCATACTCTATATGATTTACCCTTTGCATAAAGGGGACATGACTCAGGAAAAGGTGCGTACTCAAATTCATAGTTAAAAGAAAGTAATTCTGATATATTTTGTTTTGTAGAAAGGGGGTTTTATGACCCAACAAAGTAGTATGGCTTTATGCAGAATTTCATATTAAGTCATATTGCATTGGTGATTTTTTTTTTTGAGAAAAGTTGTCATCTGGAAAGTGAACTGAAATGGTTTTGGAACTCGGCACTTGGCCTAGAGTCAACTTAAAAACTCAGAACAGAAAAAAAAATGTTTTTTAGACCTGTCTTCTTCCTAAATATTACCAACTCAAAAAGATTTTAAGATTTTCCCCATGGCTCATACTCAGGAAGAGAGAGATTTTTGGCTTCCAGATGTAGGACAGAAAATAATATTAAATAAACAATAAATAAATAAGTAGTAAAAGCTTTTAGTTTAGTTGCTATATATTCCTTTTTGTTTTGATGGCTGATTTTTAGTCCTCTCCAAATTTCTTTCTTGTGCTACAGCAAGCCTCAGACGACACTTCACCATGAGAGAGATTTCTACATGTTCTCCTCTTCTGACCCAATAGCACCAGATCTAAATGAATCTCAATAGTTTTGTAAAATTGAATTCAGCTTCTCTAGACCATAACAGTTGGTGTCACTCCATTGTGAGCATATCTGGATTGTAATTAAGGAACTCAACATTACCTCTGGCACTGAAGTGCTCTGGGAGATGCCTAACTCACATACAGCTGTGCCAGTTCTGTACCTCTGCATCTGGTGTGTTGTAAAGGATAGTGTGAGTGTGCATGCAAAGTAGAGAGACACAGAATGAGAGCAGAAAGCCACTCTCAGGATGGTCTACAGGCCATAGGCGATCTGAATTTTTTCATTTGAATGCAAAAAATAACCAAAAAACATTCTTTGGTCATAGTGAATATTTACAGAAGTAGATAGAAATGGCCGTGATCTGGCCTTGGGACAGTCACGTATCTGAATCCATTCATCTATTCAGTTAGTCCACAAATACATGTATTGAGCACCCCTGGTCTTATTTAGGTGGAAAGTTAGGCAAGCATCCTTCGGCTGCAGTACCTTGATTACTAGTAATTATTTTTTCTTGGATATAAGAAGTCTGGAGGCATTGGCTTTTGACATTGGTTCAATGACATAAGTGCCAGCATTTCAGCAATTTTCCTGAACTTTCCTTTATGATAGTCACTGAAAGTGGAGCTGTCATTTAAGTATTTGAGACAGGAAGTAGGAGGATTGATGATTGAGGATCAGGCCAACATCGACTTTGTGGAGCTGGAGCCTCGGATGGCCCCAGTTACAGGTCTGATGATTGGCAGGTTATTAGTGCAGGAGAGCCTCAGATGGGATGGCTACTCTGTGCTCCATGCGACCTTTCATGGCAGCCAGTCCAAGGTTCCAAAGAGCAAAAAACCCCCAGCACATGTTTGCTAATGTCTAATTGGCCAAACAAACCACATGGCCAAACCTAGATAAAAGAGGGGGGAAATAGAGTTCACTTCTTGATGGGGGAAAGACAAAGTCACTGTGAAAGGGGGTGGATATAGAGAGAGGAAGAATTTGTGGCCATTTATATAGCCAAAAATGGGAAATTAGTATTACTGACATAAATAGAAGGTAAATACTAAAAATAAAAGTGAATCAGCATAACTAAGTCACTATTGCTATTGCAGGAAGTTTTTCAAACCATCACCACAACTACAGCTCTCCTCACCTGTTCAGAGATCCTCAGCCCTCAGATTGAGAAGTACTGGCCAGTGTTGCTCATACATTGAGCATCGAGCTATGAACCAGGAGGTCACTGTTCAATTCTTGGTTGGGGCACATGCTCAGGTTTCCGGCTCAATCCCCAGTGTGGGGCATACGGGGGATGGCCAATGGGTGACTCTCTCTTATCATTGATGTTTCTGTCTGTTTCTCCTCTCCCTTCTTCTCTGAAATAAAAAATATATAATTTTCTTTAAAAAGAAGTATTGTTCAGGCAGAAAAGTAGAGGATGTGTAGCTCAAGGCAGTAGAACTAGAATTCTGAATTTTCTGCAAATGGATACATCTGAAACATTGCTGTGTTTATCTTCCTTGTCTCATTCGGTTCTCTAGCTCTCCAGATACCATTATTGACATGAACAACATAACTTTCGAAATGCCACTATTATGAGTTTTCTTTTCCCATCTATGTTGGCAGGTTTTCTTTTCTTTCTATATTTTAATTACAGTTGACATTTTATAGTAACTTCAGGTTTACAGCATAGTGGTTAGACATTTGCATAATTTACAAAGTGATTCCCCCCCAATATGTCTAGTACCCACCTGGCACCATACATAGTTATTACAATATTATTGACTGTATTTTCTATGCTGTACTTTATATCCTCATTACTATTTTGTCACTGCCAATTTTTACTTTTTTTTGTAATCCTCATCTGAGGATATGTTTTTACTGATTTCTTTAATGAGAGAGGAAGGGAGAGGTAGAAAGAGAAAGAAACATCAATATGAGAGAGAAACATCTATCAGTTACCTGCTGTACACATCCCAACCGGCGATTGAACATGCAACCTGGATATGTGCCCTGACCCGGAATCAAACCCATGAACTTTCGGTTAAGGGACAATGCTCCAAGCAACTGAACCACACTGGCCAGGGCCCAATTTTTAGTTCTTATCCCTTCATCTTTTCCATTCAGTCCCAAGTTCTAACCTGGCATCCATCAACCTGTTCCTTGCATCTATTTCTGTTTTGTTGGTTATTTCATTCTTTATATTACACATATAAGTGAAATATTTAAAAATAAGGACCTTACATTATTTCTCATTTATTTATCTACTTTGAAATGCATATGTAAAAGCCCTGGCATGCTTTTATGTAGTTCATACTGCCTGTAGTAAGTGGTGCTAAACATAGAGAGATAGTCTATCAATATTTTCTGATAAGCAAAGCTAAACTCTTCTAAATTATCTAGAAAATTCTACAAAAATAACCATGCTAGTTGTGTTCCATTGTGTGAGGGAAAATAAAGAAAGCAGTAAATTGTGAGTCATTTTCTATTTCTCATTTTCTATTTCTCTGGTCATTGGTAGGTGAAGGCATATGCCAAGGAGCTATTGGGAAGTTCTTGTGAAATTACAAAAATAACAAATTATGAAGTTATCTTGCCATTTCAAACATGTACACAAATAAATTAGATCCAAGCATGCTCTATGATCAAGATTTACACATTTCATCCTCACAAGATAGTCAGGTTGTTTTCTGAAGTTCAATTATTATAATAAACCTGCAGGCATCAAAGTCTCCCCAGAGACTGCATGAGTACAATGGCTTTAGAGCTGGCTGTTCTCTTATTTTATCAAACACCTGTGAGAGAGGCAGACAGAGCACTGAGAGTCATAAGCTTTCACCCAGGCCTCACCTCTCCTAAGATGCCCATGTTCTCAGTTGTAACTCAGTCAACCACCCAAGATATCCTAATAAAATAAGAGAAACAATTCCCTGGGATATGGCTTCTAAGGCAGTAGGTGAGCTCAGGGTTAGAGATACTTCTCTCCTACTTGCTAACAGTTTTTATAGATCTGAAGAGGTTTAAGAGGTTTCACAGGCCCTGTTCTTTCTCCCTGGTCTAAAGTCTCCATCAGTGCCAAGAGCATTTCATGGGGAGTCTGAACTTTTCTTTAATCTAATCCATTTAGAAAATGACTCACAATTTATCGAATAAAGTAGAGAAAATTGATACTTCTTCATTAGGCTGAAAAAGTCCTTTTCACAGCTGGCATCTGAAATGCATTTTCTATTTAAATTTTATTAATGTCAATCTTCTCTAGCAGAAGTGAGATTAAAATGAAAGACCGCACAATCAGTGTACAGCTTTCCCATTGCTGCTAGGACTGTGTAAGCACCGGTTTCACAAAGGAACCTGATGCCAAGAGTTTTCTGGGAGTAATTTAATTTGGGATCAGTTGCAAAGTGGGATCAACAAAAAGTGATATTTCAACATATCAATAACTATAAAAGTTATTAATTTATATATGAAAAGAAGGAAGGGTACTTAACTGACATCTGATTATAGTAAATCTCTAGCAATTATAGCAAAAATTATATTATAGAATCTAATGATCTTAGAAAGTACTTTTTTCAAACTGGGGAAATACTTGAATATAAATATATGCCTCTAAAGTTGTAAGAACACAGAGAGCTTAGCACCAAAACATATACAGAGGTTCATGGTGCTCAAACCTTCCTTGTAAATATCATTTTTTAAATCTGATCTTCCCTTTGATTTAAAATGCAAAAGCCATTTGGGAGCTCTTCTTTACACCCACAATCAGGTTACTGGCTCCCCAATTTGTTACCATGGATGTGACTGCATCAAATAGAAGTCATAGCCAAAGGGAAGATCCAAAAATGACAGCACAGTAAGTGGAAGTTACACTGACACTCTCCCAGGACCAAACTAGTAATACAACTAAAACACAGAAGAACCACCTAGAAAAATCAACTTAGGACTAGCTGGAGAGAACCTGGACAACCAAGGACAGAAAGTGGAGACCCCATAGAGACTGCTAGGAAGTGTGGAGCCGCAAAAGGGCTGGCCAAGCTCCCACAGACAGCAGCTTAAGTCCAGGGGGGATATCTCAGCTGTGGGGGTTCACACTGAGAACTTTGGAGTCTAAACTCCAAGCTGGGTTCCCCAGCCCAGAGCACCAGAACTGAGAGTGTTGCCACATAACAGCTGGCTGTGAAAAGCAGCAGGGTTGCTGTCTGCCAGCAAGAGATGTCTGGAAATGCAGGAACCCTCTTAATGGGCCAATGCACACAATTTCATGTGCAGCCTCTCACCTTTGGCTCAAACAGAGGGAGGGCAGAGTAAATTGGAGCTGGGTGAGAAGAATCCAGGGTTGGGGGTTTTAGGGTTGGCTCTCGGAGGGCAGCCACCCTAGTTTCCTGTGCTGAGTTATTCCCTCACTCTGCAGAAGTTATTCCCTCATCTATCCATGGAGGACCTTTGCTATCCACATCATTTTTGCTTGGGGAAAAGGCAATTGACATATCCTCTTAGAAGACCTCTCACCTCATCCTGTGACCTGTAGCCTGAGGCAAATCAAGGCTGATAACAATCAGACTACAGGAAGAGGGATATCTCTGGAGGCTTTGGGTCCTTGTCTGATCTCCTTCTGGGCCTTTGGCTAGGAAAACCAGACTCTGGTGCACATCTTGGTCCTTTCCAAAGAGACCCAGCCCCAGCAGAGGGAGCCATAAGCTATGGATTGTTGATAGCTCTGACCGGTACTCAGAACCAGTCAGAAACCGCATCTGACATTGTCCTGCACTAGAGATAGAGAGTCAGAGCAGATCTACCTGTTACATAGACACAAACCAAAACAGGCAGCCAAAGTGGGGAGAGAAAAAAACAAGCCCAAAATGAAAGAACAAGAAAATTCTTCAGAAGAAGAGGTAAATGAAATGGAGATAAGAAATTTATCAGATACAGACTTCAGAATAATGATGACAAAGATGCTCAACAGCATGAGAAAAGATATAGTAACTATGAAAAATGACATAGCACTAATAAAGAACACAGTGGAAGGAACATTCAGCAGATTAAGGTATGCTGAGGATGGAAACAGTGAATTAGAAGATGGGGTGGGAAAAATCACTCAATCAGAGAACCAACAAGAAAATAAAAACAATAAAAAAAAAACAGGAAGACAACTTAATGGAGCTACAGGATAGCAGGGAATGTAACAATATTTGCATAATAGGAGTACCAGAAGGAGAAGAAAGTGAGCAAGGGATAAAGAACATGTTTGAAGAAATAATGGCAGAAAACTTTCCTAACCTAGTGAAGGAAAAAGTCAGACAAGTTCAGGAGGCACAGAGAGTCCCAAGCAAGAAGAACCCAAACAGGCCCACACCCAGACACATCATAATTAAAATGCCAAAAATTAAAGACAAAGAGAGATTCTTAAAGGCAGCCAGAGAAAAGCAAATTGTTTCCTACAAATGAGCTCCCATAAGACAGCCAGTTGATTTCTCATCAGAAGCTCTATAGACCAAAAGGGAATGGCATGAAATATTCAAGGTAATGAAAAGCAAGAATCTGAAGCCAAGATTACTATATCCAGCAAGGCTCTCATTCAAAATAAAAAAGCTAAAGGAGTATATTAGCACCAAACCAGAACTGCAAGAAATGCTAACGGGACTGCATAATGAGAAGAAGAAATAGAAAGAGAGAGATAAACAGAGGCATACAGAATTAAAATGAATGGGTTACCATTAATATTAAAAAAAATCAAAAACATCCTGGAAACAAATGAAAATGAACATACAACTACCCCAAGTCTATGGGACACAGTGAAAGCAGTTCTGAGAAGGAAATTCTTAGCACTACAGGCCTACCTCAAAAAATAAGAAAAATTAATAATAAACTATGTAAGTCAACAACTTAAAGAATTAAAAAGAGAATAACAAGAAAAGCACAGAGTAAGTAGAAGGAAGGAAATAATAAAAATTAGAGCAGAAATAAATGACATAGAGGCTAAAAACCAATACAAAAAATCAATGAAACCAAGAGTTTGTTCTTTAAAAAGATAAACAATATTGGTAAACCATTAGACATTCTCAACAAGAAACAAAGAGAGAAGACCCAGATAAATAAAATCATAAATTAAAGTAGAGAAGTAACAACTAACACCATAGAAATACAAATGATTTTAAGAATATACTATGATCAACTCTGTGCCAATAAATTGGACAACCTGGGAGAAATGGACAAATTTCTTGAAAAATAAAATCTCCCAAAACTGAATCAGGAAGAATCAGAAAACCTGAATAGGCCAATAACAACTTATGAAATAGAAACTTAATTTTTAAAAAAAAAACCTCCCAGAGCATTATGCTAAGCGAAATAAGCCAGTCGGAGAAAGATAAATATCACATGATCTCACTCATTTCTGGAATATAATGAACAACATAAACTGATGAACAAAAATAGAACCAGAGTCATAGAAGCATCAAAACAGATTTCCAAACTATGAGGGAAGGCAGGGGGTGAGGGGATAAGAGATCAACCAAAGGATTTGTATGCATGCATATGAGAATAACCAATAGACACAGACCTGGTGGAGGAGGGCTGAGGGCAGGTGCTGGGGGTAGAGGTGGCTGGGGAGAGGTCAATGGGGGGAAAGGAGACTTACATAATTCTTTAAACAATAAAGGATTTAAATTTTAAAAAATATATACTATCAGGACAAAAAAAAAGAAAAACTCCCAGCAAACAAAAGCCCTGGTCCAAGTGGCTTCATGGGGAGTTTTACCAAACCTTCAAAGAACAGCTAACACCTATTCTCCTCAAACTATTCCAAAAAATCCAAGAGGAAGGAATACTTCCAAGCTCTTTTTATGAGACTAGCATTGTCCTAATTCCAAAACCAAATAAAGACACTACAAAGAAAGAGAATTACAGGCCAATATCCCTGATGAACACAGATGCTAAAATCCTCAACAAAATATTAGCAAATCAGATCCAGCAATATATTAAAATGATCATGACCAAGTAGTATTTATTCCAGGGATGCAAGGCTGGTCCAATATTAGCAAATCAATAAACATGATATATCATATAAAGACAAATTGAAAGACAAAAATCACATGACCATATCAATAGATGCAGAAAAAGCTTTCGACAAAATCCAACACACATTTTTGATAAAAACTCTCAGCAAAGGGGGTGTAGCAGGATCCTGGCTCCATATATGACAAACTTACAGCCAACATCATACTCAATGGGCAAAAATTAAAACCAATCCTCCCAAGAACAGGAATAAGACAGGGGTGTCTGCTTTCACCACTCTTATTCAACATATTATTGGAAGTCCTAGCCCTCAAACAAGAAGTAGAAATAAAAGGCATTCAAATTGAAAAGAAGGAAGTAAACTCTCATTATTTGCAATGGCATGATATTGCACATAGAAAACCCAAAAAAACTATTAGATTTAATAAAGAAATTTGGTAATGTAGCAGGATACAAAATTAACACCCAGAAATTGATGGGTTTTTAATACACCAATTATGAATTTTCAGAAAGAGAAACTAAACAAACAATCCCATTTACCATTGCAACAAAAAGTTAAGATACTTAGGAATAAACTTAACCAAGGAGTTAAAAGACTTGTACTCAGAAAACTACAGGATTTTGAAAAAAGAAATAGAGGAAGATATACTAGTAAGCAAGCCAAAGAATCTATAATAAAAAAAGCATAATATGCTAATTAGACCAGACAGCTGAACGAACTTCTGGACGTCCTTCTGGACAACCTTCCAGATGAAGCTGGGGCTGCCGCAGCTGTGAGGGCCGAGCCCCTTGCATGAATTTCATGCATTGGGCCTCCAGTATACTATGTTCATGGATTGGTAGAATTAGCATCATTAAACGTCCATATTACCCAAAGAAATCTACAGATTCAATGCAATCTCTATTAAAATACCAACAGCATATTTCACAGATCTAGAACAAATACTCCAAAAATTTATATGGAACCAAAAAAGGCTCCAAATAGCCACAGCAATCTTGAGAAAGAAGAACAAGGTTGGAGGGATCCCACTACCACAGTGATTCTCAACCTTCTGACCCTTTAAATACAGTTCCTCATGTTGTGACCCAACCATAAAATTATTTTCATTGCTACTTCATAACTGTAATGTTGCTACTGTTATGAATTGTAATGTAAATATCTGATATGCAGGATGGTTTTAGGCGACCCCTGTGAAAGGGTCGTTTGACTGCCAAAGGGGTCACAACCCACAGGTTGAGAACCACTGCACTACCATATATCAAGTTTTACTACAAAGACACCATAATCAAAACAGCCTGGTACTGGCACAGGAACAGGCATATAGATCAATGGAAAAAAAAGAGAGACCCAGAAATTGACCAAAGCCATTATACTCAATTCATATTTGATAAAGGAGGCAAGAATATACAAAGCAGTCAAGACAGTCTCTTTAATAAATTGTGTTGGGAAAATTGGACAGATACATGCAACAAAATGAAACTAGACCACCAACTTACACCATACTCAAGAGTACATTCAAAGTGGATAAAAGACTTAAATGTGAGTCGTGAAACCATAAAAATCCTGGAAGAAACTATAGGCAGCAAAATCTCAGACATCTTTTGTAGCAATGTGTTTACCGATACATCTCCTAGAATACAGGATACTCAGGAGAAAATAAACAAATGGGACCACATCAAAATAAAAAGCTTCTGCACTGCCAAAGGAACCATCAACAGAATGAAAAGGGAGCCCACTGTATAGGAGAACATATTGGGCAATGACACATCTGATAAAGGGTTAATATCCAAAATCTATAAGGAACTCATATAACTTAACAAAAGGAAGACAAACAATCCAATTTAAAAAAATGGGCAACGGACCTAAATGACACTTCTCCAAGAGGCATATGAAAAAATGCTCACAGTCACTGATCATCAGAAAGATGCAAATTAAAATGACAATGAAGTATCTCCTCAAAGCTATCAGAATGGCTATCATCAACAAATGACAAGTGCTGGCGAGGTTGTGGAGAAAAGGAAACCCTAGTATACTGCTGGTGGGAATGCAGACTGGTACAGCCATCATGGAAAACAGTATGGAGTTTCCTCACAAAATTAAATATGGAACTGCCATTTGAACCAGTGATTCCACTTCTAGGAATATATCTAAGAGACCCGAAACACCAATCAGAAAGCACAATTTACAATAGCTAAGATCTGGAAACTGCCCAAGTGCCCATCAGTAAATGAGTGGATAAGAAATACCTGGTACATTTACACCAGGGAATACTATGCAGCAGTAAAAATGACACATCTCTTACCCTTTAAGACAGTATGGAAGGACCAGGAAAGTATTATGCTAAGCAAAATAAGCCAGTCTGAGAAAGACAAGTGTCACATCATCTTACTCATATGTGGAACCTAATGAACAAAATAAACTGATGAACAGAGTGGATCCAGAGACATGGAACGGAGTGCAGAATCTCAGAGGGAAGGCAGGGGAGAGTGAGTGGATGGGAAGTAATCAATCAAGGACCTTGTATGCAAATATGCATGGCTCATGGACACAGACAATAGAGCAGTGATGGCCTGAGGGGGGGTGCGGGGGGGGCAGGATGGGGTCAATGGGGCAAAAAGGGGACATATGTAATACTTTCAACAATAAAGCTTTAATTTTTTTTTTTAAAAAAAAGAAGTGACAACCACGATGATAGGAATTCCAGTTCTGTTCTGAAATTGCAAGTTTCTCCTCACTGAGATGGCTAAACTAAAAGATATGTGTACCATTGGAATAACAAGAAACACCCATTAACACAAAGGCATCAAATATGGCGTGTTTTAGTTAGTTGGTTGGCTTGTTGGTTTTGGCTTAGGCTTGAAGTCTGGAGGGTCCACCCGGCAGGACGTTTAAGACCCACAAAATCAATTGGTCTGGCCCTGCCAAGGCATTAGGGGTGATTTAATTACGTGTTTGACCAAATACAGCTGACTACTTTTTAAGTTATAATTTTGTATGGCCGGCGAATTATGTTATAAATATACAAATGGCCCTTGGCAGAGAGAAGGTTCCTCACCCCTGGCTTAGAGCCTCCAGTAGGCTTGACCTCTTCATTCTCCCTTCATATCAGTTGAGTTTCTTTGAGAAGAAGTTATTCACAAAGAAATTGAGATTTTATTGCTATATTAGATCTGCTCTATATATAGTCCAGATGAACTCTGAAGGCTGGCAGTTGGCTGGGTTCACCAGCTGGCTAAGCCACATGTTTCCGTATCCCCAAAAGAAAAACCCACGCCTCACTAACATCATTAGGAATTCAGTGTTGATGAAGCTGTGCAGAGAAGTGGGTATTTGTGGTGAAAATAGCAGTTAGTACAATTTTTCTGAAGGATAATATGACAATATATATATGACAAGTACTAACCCCCTTTTTTACCCTTTAAGAAATTTCATTCCTTGTAATTCATCTTGAGAAAATAATTAAATACACTTGCAAAGAGTATATGTTCAAGGGTGTTTATACAAACATTCTTTCTACCAACAAACCATCAACCATACACACAAAAGTGACAACTTAAATTTCAAATAGGAAGGAGTGGTTAAATAAATAAATCCACAGTCCTGCTATGGATATCATTCAGGTGTTAAAATAATGATGCATTTAATTCATTTATAGTCAAGGAAGAATGTTTATGATTCTGTTATTAGGTTTTAAATTAGAGTACAGTATGTTATATAATCTTACTTTTATAAAAAGTATGTTACAAATTGTGTTGGTCTATGCATTTATTCAACTGTTTTAAAAATAAATATTGATCACCTACTATGTGCCAGCACTGTTGTAGACACTTGGGAAGACAACGTTCAAGCCTCATGAAGTTTACAATCAAGTGCGAGGAGAGAAAAAATACCCAAGAAAACTGAAACTGTGTGAATTCAGGGAGTAGTACTGTTATGAAGAAAGTCATAGTAGGGTAGAAGGGGAAAGTAGCAGGGTGAGGTGGGTGTGGATTATTTTAGGTAAATGATCAAGAAAGAAGACTCTAAACAGGAACAACTGCATTTAGGCTAGGTGAGTGTCAACCCTGGGAGGTCACGCCCAAGACAGAGGGTGAGCCAAATAAGAAAAGAGATCGACAAACCTCTTTATCAAACAAAAAGTGATTTTGATTTTGCAATATCCTGCTTATGTTTTATCACTTGTTATTAATAAGGAAATGTAGAAAAGGGAACAGGTTACTACTAGGTCTTATGAATTTAAAATTTACAAATTTTAAAAAGTTCCTCCTTTGCAAGGGGTGGAGAGATTGGAAAAAATGTGGAGTGGAGTGGGGATGGTAGAAAACATGACTGAAGAGATGGGAGGGTTCAAATAGCATGGATCTTTGAAGGATATGTAGTAAGGTGTTTATAATTTATTCTATGTGATGGAACCCATTGGAGAGTTTAGGCAGAGGAGGGATATGAAATTATTTGCATTTTAAAAGATCATTCTGGATGCTGTGTCAAGAATAGTCAGAGAGAAAGTCTGAGGCAAAACATATGTAACGGTCTACCTCCACCCAATGGGATTATGGGTGATGTATATTCCTTTTGATGATCAGTGTGCTTTGAATTCTAGGAAAGAATATATACTACACTTACAACTATGGAGGGAAATGTAAAGATTTCTGTGGTTGAGAACATCAAAATGTTTGTATCTCAACAAAAAAACTATCTGTTATAAACTTCAAGGTCACACTTAAATATTTTAAATACAGACAGAATGCTAAATACGAAAATATAGGGAATGTAAAGTAGGGTATTTACTTAATAAGCATAATATTTAACCATATGTTAAAGTTATGTACCTATACAAATGCAAGAAGACATGCTGAATTTAATTCTAAAATAAAATCATCAATTTAGTGAAAGCAAGACAAACATCCAGTGTTTGACTTATGAGTGGATGGAGCGATAGATTTGCATGTACAGACATCTCCCTTCCCCACAGGAATGCACTCCAAGCCCCCAGTGATTCCTGCAACCACTACTAGTACCAAACCCGTCATAGTCTGTTTCCTGTACATACATGCCTAGGATAAGTTGAATTTATAAATCAGGCACAGTAAGAGATTAACAAAAATAACTAATAATAAAATACAGCAATTATAAGAAGACACATTTGACCCTTGAACAACATGGGTTTGAACTGTGCAGGCTCACTTATATGTGTATTTTTCAATAAATACCATTCATGTATTTTCAACCACAGTTGACCCCAGGTAACTGAAATTATAAAAAGCAAAATCGTGGATAAGGAGGGACTACTGTATTGACAATGCAGAATAAGCCAGGGGCTCCAGCCCTGGTGTTCAGTTTCAGAAGAAGAGTATTATTATTGTCAGGCATTAAGAGCACTTCCCTGATTTTGCAAAAAGTCTCTTAAAATTCCTTCTCACCAGAGGAGACAGCTTTTGTCAAAGAACAATGAACTGTATCCCTGCCTTCTGATAAAACAGGTTGGCACAACCCATGACAAGGAAAAGATTTCTTTTATGTTTTGTGTATTACTTCCAATTCCTGTGAAGTTAGCCTTTTTCCTTATTACATATACATATATGCTTTAATATAGGAATTATTTTGTTGATTACTTAGTTGTTAAATTATTTTATCAAGGAGAGCTTCTCTTACCACCATCACCCTGACAACCTAAATCACACCCACTTTTTAGTTTCCATTATAGCACATTGTAACTTTTTGTGTATCGCTATTCTTCAGTATATATTATTGCATCATTACATTTAGTGTATATCTCCCATAAGAGACTGCATTCCACTTTAGAGTATAAACTGTCTTTATTCCCAGCACAAATAACTTTTGAATGAATAAAAGATAACTTTTGTCTTTAAATACCTTTAAGAAAAACTACCATTCAAGAAAATTGTATCATACTTATCTTCTGGTTTTAAATACTGCCCAGTTTGCAATCCACACCCTCACCTGCAACCTCACCGACATAAAATTGCATCAGTTTGAAAAGCATTGAATTTGTATAGGACAGTGGTTCTCAACCTTGGCCCCACCCCATAACAAAGAAACAGAATTTCCGGAGGATGAGGCCCAGAAATCAGGATTTTAAAAATATTCCCAGGTGATTCTAATGTGCAGCCAAGGTTGAGAACCACTGGTATAGGAGAGCAATGCCAATAACCCCACCACCAGCTGTTATGACTTTGGGATATATTGTAGGTAAAAGGGGGATAAACGGTGATGGAAGGAGACTAGACTTGGGTGTCAAACACAAAATACAATATGCAGATGATGTAGAATTGTACACCTGAAACCTACATAATTTTATTAACTAATGTCACCCCAATAAATTCAACAAAAAAGAAATATATTGTAAATCCTACAAAGAAATACAGTCTAGTCAGTAAAAAAAATAATATATACATCCAAGAATTAGTATACGCTTCCATTAAAGATAAGGCATTGCGAACACAAAATACAATGTGCAGATGATGTAGAATTGTACACCTGAAACCTACATAATTTTATTAACTAATGTCACCCCAATAAATTCAACAAAAAAGAAATATATTGTAAATCCTACAAAGAAATACAGTCTAGTCAGTAAAAAAAATAATATATACATCCAAGAATTAGTATACGCTTCCATTAAAGATAAGGCATTAGCTCTCTAAAACAGTAATTGTATGGATGCATACTTAGCTGGATAGAGAGTGCATGGGTAGATAATAGGAACAATTGCCATGTGTTGAGTATAAAGTTCATTAGGCACTATGCTAAGTACTTTATCTCATCTAAAATTCACTATAAGCCGTAGTGATTTTTAACTCCATTTATAACTCTGGAACCTGAGACTAGAACTGGGGAATTTTCCCAAGACACACCGCCAGGAAGAGGTACGGTTAACTTCCAAACCCAGGTTCTTCTATCACAGCCAAGAGCTTCGCCTCAGTCTTTACACGTGCCTCTGCATAAATCCTGTCCTGAAATGTGGGCTCAGAGCAAAGAGGGGGTTTGGAATGACTGCAGGCATAGTATTCAGAGCCTTTAATTTTCTGCTTTGATGAAGACAGTAACACACAGAGAGCCACTGCAGGTCTTTTGAAAAAGAGCATTGTAACACCTGTTCCAACCACCTGTGCAAAGGGGAGGCTAGCGAGCTAGCTGCCCAGTCCCTGCTGATGGAGTTCCAGCCACTGCTTTAAACTGTATGACAGGTTGCACAAAAATGAGCCTAAACTTGTTCTTGATTGATGTACTCATAACCTACTTCTGGGAACATGAATGAAACGATATGTTCAACCATTTAATTTATGCTGAAACTTTCATAAGTCATAGAAGTGAGCTAAGAGTTTGGCATAATATCGAAGAACAGTGGTTTTCTCTCTAACTTTGTGATGAATGACTTCTCTGCTTTGGAGTGATTTTATTCTTTAGAGTAATAAAAACGGGTGGCGGCGGCTGCTGCTGCTGTTGATGATGATGATAGCTAGTATTTATTGTACATTTACTAACGCCAGATGCTCTGCTGGTGCTTCGCATGCATTTTTCATGTGATCCTCCCCATCCTTTGATATAGGCACTATGTTTTCTTTCTCGTTTTGTTTCATTTTTTATTCATTTATAAGTTGCAAACCAGTTTTGACAAATTCCATGCCATTCAAAGATGAATGCTGCGTGATCCTCAAGGAATTCACTGCCTGGCAAGTAGGCAGGCACATGAGCTGATGGCTGAGTCCAACGTGGTTGGGGTTGAGTTACTGGCCATAATGTTTCCTCAGTTGCAACTCTGCCGTTCTTCACAACTGCAGAGGAGGCATCCAAAAATCAAGCCCTTATCCCTTCTCTGTTTGAAGCTGTGGTGCTTACTGACATTTCAGCGGCTTGCTTCTGTCTTCTTCCATCTTGCACGACACTGCCAAGGTGATGTTGGTGATGGTAACATTTACAGTAAATATACTAATGCCAGATGCTCTGCTAGTGCTTCCCCAACCACCCGTGCAATCACATCTTCCCTTTGCTCACCAAATATGAATCTTTACTGACTTACCATTCCTTTAAAAATTACAATAAAAAAAATTTAAAAGCTCAAGCTCCTTGCTTTTGAGAGCTCTCCTGTTTAGGTTTTCTCGGGCTGCTGTCCACTGGGAGCCTGCGCTTCTGACACAATGCAGGGCTTGCTGCTGGCCCAGCACTTGGCTCGTTTATGCCTCCGTAATGCAGGCCTCACAGCCAATAGTGCCCATGTTGAGACGCCTGAGCTGAAGTGTAAGCTCTGAGGGCAGGGCTAGGTCATGTTCCTTATTTTACAGTCTCCGCAAACTGGAGTGCTTTACATAAGGAAAGTACTGAATTAAAAAGCAAACATTTCTATTGAAATTATAGAAAGGGACTACACTTCTTAGGCAATACCGTGTGTATTTGCCGTGTTTATTAAGCCCACCGATTATTAGTACCCTGTTCTGTTCCCACGGGGAAATGCCTGCAAGCGACCAACAATAAGATAGAAAGGATTTGTGCCTATTTAAGGTTTATCCCTGAAAGACAGATTGATTCCCCGTTACGGTCTCTCTTTTTTCTCTACAGCAATGTGACCCTGTGTAAGGGCGAAACCGAGACTCATGATTAACGTGGCTTTAGTGGGTTTGAGACTCTCAAGGAAAGCTGAGCATTCTTTAAAAAGTTGAAGATCAGCTATTTTTCTGAACATGGCACAGTCATCGAGCAAATCCCAGAACCCCGGGGCTAAGGCACCTTTAAGACCCTCGTTTGTAATCGCCACAGATAAGCGAGAGGGGTTTCCAGCTGATATTTCATTAACTTGGTTCTTCTCAGGGAGGGAAGTTTTTACAGAATTATGCATCTACCTCCAAAGTTTCTCTCAGCTTCCAAACGTATTCACTAGCAGGAATTTTATTAAAATGCTGTAACTAATGAAATTAAGCCATGTGTAACTCAGACTAGGAAGAACTAAGCATAATATAAACTGCCTTCTTGCCTGAATTATTTTTAAATTAACTTAATTTTACAAGAAACCAAATGTATTTTTTTTTCCACAAGTGTGTCGGCTTGAAATTTATTTTCCACAGTAATAGAGCAGAGAGCGCTCATTCCTCCACTCAGCGGTCAATAAATTTGTTAACTTCTGTGAATCCTAAACACAAAACTAGGATGCGTGAGCCTTAGAAGGGTGAAAGCGGGAGCGCTGTGGTCAGGCCCGCCTGGATGCTAGTGTTGACTCCTGCACTCCCTCCCTGTCAGCTAGGACACGGGCTCAGCTTGCTCATCTGCAGAATGGGTTCAGAGTACCCCCCCACTTTCCGAGGTTGCTGTGAAGACTAATACAATTCTTTTAAAGTGCCTAACACAGACACATCTAAAAAGGTTACAAAAAGGTCAGTTATCATTTTTATTATCATTCAAGACATCTAAGACTTTTTAATATTAATTTTTTATTATGATAAATGTAGCCATAAAAAAATATTACAAAAACGGTTAAATAGCATGACTATTAGCTCCTTTTTGCTAACCAAAGGTTTTATGCAGCTTCCAGTTTGGGCGAAGAGGAGGCAACTTTGAAATCCTCTCTTTGTGAAGTTTTTTAGAGACAGTGCAGGGTACACGAGTTATGAAAATAACTGGGATTGAAGACCGCAGCTTGACCTGGAGCATGAAGAGACATACTCAGATGACCCTGTCGTGTACAAATCAGGCACAAACGTGTCGAAGGCATCTTGAGGGAAGCCAGAGTGAGCTGGATGCTGGTGGGCCAGAGGCTGGGCCAAAGTTTGCAGTGCGCTGTGCAGAGCGGGTAAATGGGGGTTTTCAAGTGCACGGCAGGCCTGCGGGCGTTTTCACTCTTAGAAAGCCCTTTCTTCCCCCCTGAGCCCCTGGGTCTCCACAGCCTTGAGTTGAAGGGATATGTGTGCTTTGCGTATTCTTTTCCCCACGGTCTACATGGTCAGTGAGAAGATGTGCGTGCTTCAGAGAAAGAGGAACAGTTGGGTTAGCTTGCAACGAAGCAGGTAGGCTCAGACGGGGCGGAGGGCGGCCTGGAGGGGAGCAGGGCCCCGCAGGCAGGCGGGCGGGAGGGC
>NW_005364369.1:92321-135963 GCF_000412655.1 Myotis brandtii
TGGCGAAGGCTCCCCAAGGCGCTGGGCGAGGCAGTAAGATCCGGGGGTTCCATTGTCGATGGCGAGGACGCAGGGCCGGGATGCTGAATGTTAGATGGACTTTCAGTGGACAGCGTGGGGGTGACAGCCTGTGTGACCCCGCGCAGGAGGGGGCTCCCTTTGTGGGCGCCGGGAGCCCTGCCGGCAGGACTTCCGGCTGCGCCCGGGCCTGGGCGAGGCGCTGTTCCTTTCAGACCCCATGCGTGTCCCTCGTTGCCAACATACATGCTTCTCTTACTTAGTATTGCCACCTGCTAAGTCCCATCAGTAAGAGCCCTTTCCCAGGCCGGGTGGTCCCTGAGCCTGTCCTGATGCGGGGCCTCCTGGGATCCGCTGGCGCTTCCCGGAGACAGAGACGCGGAGACATGGTGGATGCGCGGACAGGGCTGTGCCCTCGGCGGGTCTGACTTCCCGGGCTGCCCCGTCTAATGGGTCGCATTTTACGTGGTTTGGTCTGACCCACAGATAAAGCACAAATCACAGACAAGCAAACTGCCCTGGGAAAGGGCCGTCCCTGCCAGGTAAGAGGGTGGACACATGTGGTCCTGCAGCCGTTTTCACTCAAGGACTGAGGAAGAATGGACTGGAGGGAGGGAGCCTGACGGAGGGGACCTGAGTGCCTGCGGGGAGGAGGGCGCAGCCCCTGCGGGCGCACCTGGTCCTATGATGACCTTGGGGACAGGGATCAGGCGCCCGCCCCTCCCCGCGGGCTCTTCTCGGCTCCATCTCCTGTTACTGCTCTGCGGCCTTCGCAGGGGCCTCGGTGTCTCTGTGTCTGTGAGAAGGAAGCACCATGATGGCGACTCCCACGCGAGGAGTGAAGAGTGACGGTTAGGCCCCTGCCCCAAGGAGCCAGGCAAGAGACGCTATGAGCGGTTAAGAAATGTTACCACCTTCTCTCGCTGCCCCCGTAGACCAGGGTGTGGTGTGAGCGGCAGCGGAGGGGGAGCGGATGTTTATGTCTCTTCTAAAGGACCAGGTGCAGGTGGGCCAGGTGTGGGTGGTCACTGGAAACTGGGTGAGGCGGTTTACTGGGAGCCCAACGCCCTCAATCCTGAAACCTACAATGAGAATAACAGGAAAATCCGGGGAGGGGCAAGAGTGTGCCTAACAGTGATGATGTGAAGGACTAGACTCCAGTCCTGCAAATCAGCCAATCAGAGGTTTTGAAGACTTTGAATGAAAAAGCTGAGCAGGCTCTGGCTGGTTTGGCTCTGTGAATAGAGCAGTGGTTCTCTACCTTCCTAATGCCGCGACCCTTTAATACAGTTCCTCATGTTGTGGTGACCCCAACCATAAAATTATTTTCGTTGCTACTTCATAACTGTAATGTTGCTACTGTTATGAATCGTAATGTAAATATCTGATATGCAGGATGTATTTTCATTGTTACAAATGGAACATAATTACAGCATAGTGATTAATCACAAAAACAGTATGTAATTATATATGTGTTTTCCGGTGGTCTTAGGCGACCCCTGTGAAAGGGTCATTCAACCCCCAAAGGGGTCGTGACCCACAGGTTGAGAAACGCTGGGATAGAGCATTGGCCTGTGGACTCTAGGGTCTCAGGTTCGATTCCAGTCAAGGGCGCATGCCTGGGTTGTGGGCTTGATCCCCAGTCAGGGGGCGTGCTGGATGCAGCCAGTCAATGGTTCTCTCTCATCATTGATGTTTCTATCTCTCTCTCCCTCTCCCTTCCTCCCTGAAATCAATATAAATAATTTTTTTTAATTTAAAAAAAAAAAAGAAAAGTGGAGCAGGATTTTGCCCACAGAGGGCTTTCACCCCGGGCACTAAGAAAAACGTGGAGCTCCCTCACTTGTGCTGAGTGAGTCAGCCTAGTGCTTGTGTAAAACCTCATTGTCAAGAACAATGGGCTGTCAACAACCCCAAGTTCTCTGCCAGCTTCCCCACCCCCCACCACCCCGATGTGGCTGGGAAGGTAGAGCTGTTCCATCAGGGACTCAGCTTTTGAAAGTTTCACCCACTTCAAGTCAAACATATTCAATAGAAAACACAGCCTGTATCAGATATACTTTTGACTGTAAACAATATTTTCATTTATTATTACTCCTTTTTTTGCAGGTTTTCTTTTGTACTTTCCGTCGATTCATCTTTTCCTTTTTGTAGGCCATTAAAATTCTCACCAGCCCTAGGCCGGGGAATAAACCCTCAAGCTGGATGGATGAACTGGTCTTTCTGAAAAAAAATGGCTGTCATTCTGAACAGCAGTTAGCAATTTGTCCCCTTCACTGGAAAGAAATAGTACACGATTTTGATTTTACAAAAAAATAACAAGATAAAACTTCTTCCAAAAATTAAGTCTTTCCAGTCCATATCATTTCATCATACCAGGGGATTTTTGACCAAATGCTGTTTGATGAAACCAGACGACATAATTCCATTTGCATTGCAAGGCGTAAATTTAAATCTTATTCTTCTAAATAGAGTATTCTTAGCCAGCCATGGAAGGGTAAAGAAGACCCTGCTGCTTCAGAGAGCACTATATCAGCGGAGCGAGCCGCAGCAGGGCCGGGCTGTGTGAGTGAATCGCAAACACTTGTTTCCTGTTTCTGAACAGCCTCCATAGTGATTGGGAAATGGTGGTGTGAGATGGAGCCTTGTCTTGAGGGAGAAGAATGTAAGACGCTCCCTGACAATTCCGGATGGATGTGCGCCACAGGCAATAAGATTAAGACCACAAGAGTAAGTTCATTATCTCAAATGTCTCGTGCATGTGACCGACTGTACTGTTTTCCTCTGTGTTGTACGAGTATCATCCAGAGAAGCTTAAACAGGGGAGCAGGGGAAGCCTTTTCCCGACAAACCATTCTGACCAGTGTCCAGCCATCAGCGAGAAGCTAGAGATTGAACTGAACTTTTCTACTGTTTCTGCTTCTGGCTCATAAATTAAGTTCGGTTGCAGTGAGGCAATTATTTGGACAATTCGTCCAACACCTCTGGTGCTCGGATGATGAAATGAGGATGTTTAATTTGTCCACATAGTCTGTTGAAAAGGTCTGCATTTAAGTAGAGATTCTTTAAAGGAATTCTATGATAATTTTATAGAGAAAGGAAAGGTTTTGTGATGTGAATAATCATTCCTTGATTTCTCTGGTTAAATCAGAAGTTATCTTCAAAATATGTAACAACCTGTACTGAGGGGCTTACCCAACGGGTCAGAATCTGTGTCATAATGTGGGAGCAGAAGGAAGAGGCCCAGCTAGGCCAGCTGTTGACCTTCCATGTACTGGACCATAAGAAGACCTGGGAGTCCTGAAGGGGGTAAGGGGAGGGTGGGTACTCAAAACATTTAAGGCAGTATCTATCTATTTACAGTACAAAGGTATGTTACTATTTTAACAACCAGTATGGTCACATATATCTGTGCCACGTGGATATCAGCCCTGGTAGTTAGGTGTTTGTGTATTTTAATGTATTGGATATTTTTTTAAAGGAAACTCTACCAATTATAAATCCCCAAATGCTGACCTTGTAATCTTCCAAAAGGGTGACTTGAATTTTAGAAAACACCTCTGATTCCAATTCCTGTATTATGAGTCTTACCTGATCTTTCTTCTCAGCATTATCTTTTCAAAAAATAAAATTGGTTCTTGCAGCTTTGTGATGCAGAAAACAAAAGTAATTCTACAGGATACCAATTCAAACACTTATTTTTTCATATGTAAAATAAGTGAAGATGCTTTGCCTGTCAAATTTAGTTGCCTGTACTGATCACATTAGCTAGTAAATGGCCATACCTCCCTGGCTTGCAGCCAGGAGAGATTTCTGAACCATCTTGGCTTTTTAACATACATTTTTGAGCACCCAAAAAGCTCAGCTTGGATTCTTGTATTTCATATCAGTGAAACACCTACCCAAGAAACCTACAGAAAGAAACCTGGTTCATGCAAATTATCCCTCATAACCATTTTAATTACCTGGTGGAGAGTGGCTTTCAGGGTTGCCTTTGGTTACATTTTGCCTGAAAATGATTTTACCAAATAATTTGAAGATGTCCTTAGATTTACAGTGTTGGCGAACCTATGACACACGTGTCAGCGGTGACATGCAAACTCATTTTTTTGGTTGATTTTTCTTTGTTAAATGGCATTTAAATATATAAAATAAATATCAAAAATATAAATCTTTGTTTTACTATGGTTGCAAAGATCAAAAAATTTTTATATGTGACAGGGCACCAAAGTTAAATTAGGGTTTTTCAAAATGCTGACACACCGAGCTCAAAAGGTTCGCCATCACTGCCTTAGAAGTTAGTTTTAAGCTACTCTGCATATGGCTGGTGTAATTCCAGAATTATGACTGGAATCCGATCACCATTATTTTTTAAATGTTGCTGATATACAGGGGTGGGGAAAAGGAGGTTTATAGTTGTGAGTACACAAAACACAGAGTTTATTCTTGTATTATTATTTATTAATTATTGTGTTCATTACTTTTATTACAACTGTAAACCTACGTTTGCCCACCCTGTATTTTCTGAAATCTCTAGTCCCTATCCCAAATGATAACAGGTGACCCTTTACTGAAGATAAGCCCTGCTCTCATGATGCCTCCAGACTTGGAACTCAGTAAAGAGCAATAATGCAAGTCATTTCAAGATTTAAATATGGGAAATTCCAAGAGTGCCAAGTGGAAGAGTCTTTGGAAGCTAGAACATAAACAACAAACAAAACACAGAACTTGTTAATACCACCTTCCTGTGACCATGGGCTTTCTCTCCTTCTGTGGAGTATGTTGGAAAAGCGCCAGGCCTGTTGTAAATACATCCTAGACATTCCAGGCATCAGGGTAGTAGGATGCAGAATCCTCATGGTAATAATGGAGGCTGGAGCGCACTGTGCCTGCTACCACCCCGGGTGGGCGCAGTGCAACCCAGACAGCTGAGTGTACGAGAGAAACAACTGCCCTTGCCCTGGGTCTGAAAGCAGAACCACAGTATGAATCCATTTCCAGTGAGGAAATGAAACGCTGCTCTTCAGCCCTGTGAGTGGCATGCCAGTCAGCTGAGAATTCTCAGGTCTGTCTGGAGACAAGGAAAAAGAAGACACTAGAAAAAGGCTGCATTTCTTTTTCATTGATTTCAGAGAGAAGGGGAGAGGGAGAGAGAGACAGAAGATCAGTGATGAGTGAATCATTGATTGGCTGCCTCCCACATGCCCCCCCCCCACTGGGGATCGAGCCCACAACCTGGGCATGTGCCCTGTCCAGGAATCGAACTGTGACCTCCTGGTTCATAGGGTTGATGCTCAACCACTGAGCCACGCCAGCCAGGCAAGGCTGCACTTTTTAAACATTGAGAGGACTCGGGCATTCCTACTGACTTACAATTTCTCTCCCTTCCTTATCAAGAAATTCACAATGAAAACAACACTTTTAAACACAAAGGCACCATTTAGGCCCAGATGATGCATACAGGAGCTCTCCATTCTGTATAAATGACATGCCAACAAGAGTCCTCAGATCATCTGCTCTGGAAATAGGTTTTGTACCAATTTTTCTAATGGGGATTGTTCCCCATTAGAGAATGATATGTCTACAGACTTCAACTATGGACTCTAGCAATCTAACTTTTGAAAGAGTTAAATTCACAGGTGTACTTTAATTTGAATCACATGTTTTATTTTCTGTTCTTAACTAAGAGGTGATCTTTATTATATAAATTATTCAAGTTCTTATTAAAGTGGAAGGGAAAATAAAGAAAAATCACCCATTTGTTCTTATATGTAAGACTGATTCAGAGAGGGTGCTCTTACAGGGAAAAAAAAATGAAGAAACATACCCAGATTGTTAATGACAACTGAGAGTTTCCTTTATATGTAATTTTTAAAAGGAAATCCAATGTAAAGATATTTGCAAAAAAAGATTGCTGGTACCTCATTGCTTTTTCCTATATAGTTTTGTATTTGTTTGTCAAAGTCTTCCTATTAGAGGGCTTACTTCCCAAATAAGCATCTAAGCCAAAAATCTCAGCAGTCTTTGAAATGCAGATGGATGCTTCAGAGTGTAATCTAATTTATATTTTTATGATGTTTCTTTTTAAAAGGGTAGAGAGTAGAAAGTCACTGTTCCATTTAAACCCCTAGACCCCCGATTGAGAATAGCCAGGATAACAGGCCACAACCTGAAGGAAAACCTTGGGGAGATGAGATCAGGGTGACAATATGATGCAGAAGGAAGAGGGGTAGGGCTAGGTAAGGGTCCTCCTGTCAGGAGGTTTGAAAGAATAAATCTTAGGGATGAGGAAGCTCCCTGAGTGAATGCCGCCTATAGAACACCTCCAGAAGGAGAAAGCTGGTGACAGACAACCTCCCGAAGAGGCAGGGTGAAGTCTCAGGGCTGAATTTCAACCCTATCCCTGCTTGATCTTTGCTTCAATTGCTTTATTAAAATTAACTTGTCGGTAGTTTACTGCAAGAATACCCAACTTAGATATCAACTAGAGATTTTTCCTATGGTTTCAGAGACCTGCTGGTTTATTCCTTTTCTTTAAACTCATATATCAAAAAATATAAGTTTGAAAGTTGGAAGGGAAATAGCTCATACATTGAGGAACAAATCTCTACACTGTGTATGCAGGAACAATGGCTTAGTTTAGAAAGACAGAGCTCTCCATAGAGGAAATCAGCCGTTTGGCAATGCTGTAATAATTCACAGGTGAAAAGCGAACACTGGGTGTTTGGGGATAGGAAGAGGAAGGAAAAGAAATGAGGAGAAAATCAAAGTTACTTGGAAAGAAAAATAAGCAGATTAAAACAGCAAAATATGCCCTAACCGGTTTGGCTCAGTGGATAGAGCGTCAGCCTGCGGACTCAAGGGTCCCAGGTTCGATTCCGGTCAAGGGCATGTACCTTGGTTGCAGGCACATCCCCAGTAGGGAGTGTGCAGGAGGCAGCTGATCGATGTTTCTCTCTCATCGATGTTTCTAACTCTCTATCCCTCTCCCTTCCTCTCTGTAAAAAAAAAAAATCAATAAAATATATTTTTAAAAAAATAAAAATAAAAAAAAATAAAACAGCAAAATATAATGTGGTATAATACCTGGGGAAGTGTCATGCAACTTTGGGCTTCCTACAACCCCATATGTTAATGTCTTTCCAATAGTGAGAAAATCAAGCTAGTGCGCAATGCAGAATCAAATTTCCTCCCCTAACAGGGCAAGTGAACAGAACTCAGATTGCACACCTAACTACAATCGCCTTCTGGTCAAATGCCTGTTTTATGTGATCAGCCCAACACAAATCTGGCCCATCCTCCTAATGGTGCCTCTCCCACGGCATGCATATCTCCATGATGTTTTTATATTATTGAAAAGATAAAGTAGTAGCTTTGATATAGTTCATCTTCCTCTCTCAGAATTCCACCTGGTCTGAAGTGCTCTGAGAGCCTTTACAATCCTGTACAATCCTGATCTCCATTTCATTTTGTATTAATTTTAAAATTGAGGTAGCAAAAGAGAGGTGGGGAAGGAGGGAGGGAAAGAGAGAGAGAGAAAGAGAGAGAGAGAGAGAGAGAGAGAGAGAGAGAGAGAGAGAGAGAGTACTCAAGAATTTAGGGAGATATTTTTTATTATACTTTATAGCTAACATTAAAGTTCTGGAAACACATTAATGTGCCTTTGAAGAGGGATGGGAAATTTTTAATAAATATATTTTTGAGAGGGGGGGGAGGGAGGGAAGGAGAGAGAGAGAGAGAGAGAGAGAGAGAGAGAGAGAGAGAGAGATGTTTGGAGATTGCAGAAAGGAAGAATGAACCAACTTATCCAAACACAGTATCACAATAATCCCTAGGTCCAAGGGAACTCATTTATTTCTTTAGCCAATTGGTATATTTAAGCCTCCACTATCTGGTTAGTGTATGAAGGTCTTGAGGATGTGATGGTGGACATGGCAGAGCCCCTGGTCTTCCATGGAGGATAGGGACCAAGTTTGGGTGGTGGGGGTAAGGGTGATGGGTTGGTAGACACAAACAAACAAACAAAAGGCTATTTTTGTGAATGTCACTTTTTCTCTCTTTTGATAAAAAAAAAAAAGACAGTGAAAAGAGAAAGTGATAAATGCCACTGGAATGTAGGAAACCAAGCTTTGGAAGGATCTGTTATTTATACGGAGAGGAAGAAAAAGATAAATGTGTGATTTCTCGTAGATTCCACATTTGAATACAGTCTTTTATTACTGTCCTTACCTAACTCAAAAGCTTCACGTGTACTGCCAAATATACTCCCTGTACTCAGACACTCAATTTCTAATACTATAAAGAATTAAGAGATGATGAAGAAAAATGTATTATGTCCTAAAACCTTGGCAATGACTTCACCTTATGCCACCCCTCTACATCTTTCAACAGGCCAACATGACAAGGACAATGACCTACTCGGTTCAAATTCTAATCAGACACAGATTGACTGCATAGTGCAGCGGTTCTCAACCTGTGGGTCGCGACCCCTTTGGGGGTCGAACGACCCTTTCACAGGGGTCGCCTAAATACATCCTGCATATCAGATATTTACATTATGATTCATAACAGTAGCAAAATTACAGTTATGAAGTAGCAAAAAAAATAATAATTTTATGGTTGGGGGTCACCACAACATGAGGAACTATATTAAAGGATCACGGCATTAGGAAGGTTGAGAACCACTGGCATAGTATGCAGAGTCCAGTCCAAAATGGGGACATAGGGCCCCTTTTCAAAAATTAATTTCAAGATGGCAGCAGAAGGTCATCAAACGAAATGCAGGGCCCTGTCAGCACAGGGCCCTGTGCTATTGGGTAGTCTCACACCCATAAAGCCAGTGCCAGTCAGACCTGGCTCAGAGAGTCTATCTCCTTAGTTGCGGCAAAATCAATTTAATAAATTGATTTTAAAAAATATGGTGGTCTGTCAGTGTACTCGGATCACCATTTGAGAACTACTGCTCTAAACATTAAAATTTTGCACTTCAGATCACCTGAAAGAATCAACATCCTAAAAATTCAAGATGTTCTCAATCTTCTGCTTGGTCACTTTTCTTTGTACTTTCATTTTGTTCTTTTCTTCCTGAAATGTCTTTCTTTCTTTGGTTTCAGATTCACCCAAGAACCTAACAGAAGCATTGATTATAGTAATAAAGGAAACCAACTCTGCGGAAAATACCTTTTAAGAATTTAAAACATCTAGCACATTACAAGCCAAATGGATTTCTTACTTGCACTTTGACTGGTTACCAGATAATCACAGTGCTTTTACTGTGTGTCATGAAGTATCCTATAATGGGAAGACCTGGAGATTTGGCCAACACCATGGAAAGTGGGTTCCAGAAAAAAAAAAAGGGTTTTCTCAATGAAAATTATGGGGATTATGAAGAATGAGCAACTGTCTTCTAATATGGATCTATAGTTACTTTGTACCATTTGAAATATATGTATATATAATATTTTGAAATATTATATATTCTCTTCAAGAAATGAACAGTGCCACAGTTTGAGACGGCTGGTGTATCACTTTGAGTTTTAGATGCTTTGCTTTGTTGCTTTTTGTTGTCATTTCTTTTTCTACTGGCAAGGAAGACGTGCCCTTTTGAGAGTTCAGCAGGGCACTCACACTGCAAGGCCAGCTCCCCGTGGACTCCTGGAATCTGAGCGTCACAATACTGAATCAAGAGCTTCCTTCCGTTTGTATCAGATGCCCAAGGAAGTACGCGTCCTGCTTTATTGCTTTCTGCCCTGTGCAATAGTAGCATGCAAGCTTGGCTTACATAACCATACTTTATATTCAACTGATATATAATAACAGTTTTAACCTCTTCCAGGAAAATATTTTCAGAATACTAGCGTTTACACAGATAAGAAAGAGAGGATGCTGGAGGTTGCTGCTCCACCACGCTGTTAAGACTGGCGGAGTTGTGGTAGGATATGGATTCCTGTATTAATAAGTCCTGTAAATACAGTGTCCTGAGGCTTTGTACAGCTGTCCTAGACTGCAGGAATGCCCTTGATTAGTCCAAAGTCTGGCATCATTAAGTATAGTGCTGTAGCAACAAGTCTCATCATGGCATCTTTTTCTATGTTTGATTTGCTTTTTCTAAGAGTATTCAGATCTCTCTGGTTAGATAGAAAGACCATTAAAGCAATTGGGTTTCAGAATAATCTATGTGACCAAATGTTGGACAGCCCTATTAAAATGGTAAATAACTTCTTTCTAAACCTACTTGTCCTCTTTATTTGCCATTTATTTTTCCTGAATCCAGTTCAACCAAATCCAGAGAACACCCCACTTAGAGACTTGTGGTCAGTCAGAATTTTTCCCATGAAATATTTGCAGTCATCAAAGCATGCTTTCCAACCCTAACATTGGAAAAACCAGAAACCCATTATTATAACTGCAGTGTCCTCAGCCAGCAAGATGAAAAGTCAAATATCATTTGGGGGCTTTCAAAGTGAGCAATTGAATGGTACATATGGGGCTCGCCTCCCCAAAAAGCAATTATTGCCCATCTCTTTGAGAGTTACTCACCTGATGCTTATACAAAGGAAATACCTACTTAAGTTCTAGTTTACGAGGGTAGCATAATAGTACTATACACTCCTATTACTTACCATATACATACACAAGTATATCTGGTTTTTTCTCCAAAGCCTTTTCTGCAACGCATGTTGTGAGAGCCTCGTATTAGATCAGCAGCACAGTGGGTCCCGTCATCTGGACGTTTTAACGTTGAACCTCAGGTTAAATCCAGAAGCTCCTTCATCTCTGCCATGTAGCTTGAGGTTTGATTGAATGTGAAAACACTCTAACTGGACGGGTTGATTCTACACCTTGAATGCTTACAAAATCGTCCAGAAATGCAAATGAAATCTTCATTGCAAAATCTAAGCTTCCCAAATGCTTTCACAAATATTTGTCAGAAGGTAGCATAAAATTGATACCAGAAAATAAGAATTATTTGAATTTAAATACCAAGTAATATAGTAGAAACTGACTTTCATCTGGACACTTTAAAGTATAAATTGAAACTAAAAACTCAAAGAATTGTCTAGAGCACCTACAGTCCAAAATATTACATAATCAAATGTACTTTGGGGAAATTGTACAAAATATAAAATAGACATGTTTACTGAGGGAATCTTCAGAACCTGTAATACACCAGAAGACATTGTGTGTCCTCAGGGAAGCCAGCACCAGAGGAGCCAAGCACGAATCTCCCCGAAGTGCGGAGTGGCCACTTGATGAATGGAGAGCTCATTTTCTGCCTAATGAGAAGCTACAAGACATTATTTCTGTGTGAGAATAGATTAGCTGTATTATCATAGCTTTAATTTTTCAGGAGAACCATGAATGTGAATTTTTACATAAAATCTCTTAATCTTCTTAAATAAGATTAACTGCTCCACCATGAAGATTATTTCTATTAAATAAAAACTCTGCAAGCATTATTATTGCCCCAAATTCCCTGACCAAGTGGCCTTTTCTATGATATGAGTTTCCTGGAATGCCCTTTTAGAAGTGTCGGTCCTGAATGAGCATCCAAGCAGAAGGAAAAAGGATATTCTCTTCCCTGTGGCCTCACTCACACAGACCCTCCTCAAAACTCACACACCCTGGAGTTCACAGCGTTTCCTGTTCCGTAACCAGAGCCTGTAAGTCAATGAAAGAGCTAACAGAGGTCCAGGTCTGTTAGTGCATTTCCTGTTGGTCACTGAGTGCAGTGTCACCCTTGAAAGACCTTCAAGAAGGGAGAAGCATAAAAAAGAGCACATCAGGATCAGGCAACCATCCAATAAAACAGTTCAAATATTTATAAATGTCATCAAATTCAATTCAGATTTATCCAAGTTTCTTACACAAATGTGTGAACCATCAACTTGTGTTTAAATTTAACTTGCGCCAGTTTAGGGAATTCAGTAGCTACCATCTGCCTATTGAATCTGAACATTTATGGTTTAAAAACTATGTATTTCTGGTAATAAAGAACTCAGTGTGGTATGACCGATGTTGACGTTGAGCTTGTGCATCAAATACTATGAATAATGTTATAACAAAATTAGAGCAAATGCAAAGGGTTTTATCCAGAGCACTTCTCTTGGGTAAAAGGAAAATATGGCTTATTTTCATAAGACAAAAACTTTTGAGTAAGATAAAGCTTATTTTTTTACTTTTTTGTGTGATTAGATTTATGTATTAATGGACTTGGCAAGCACGTTGAGAAGTTTTACTGCTTGGCTTTTTTCCATGATAAAACGATGAAGAATGTTTTCACTGATACACAATTCAACATCTTTTCTGATCAAATCTAATGTAACTTTCAGAAAGCAATATAGTGATTTTACAGTGCAGTATATTATGCCACCTCGCCATTGTCACTGACTCAGTAAGTTATGGAAGGTATAAAAAGTGTTAAAAGATGATGCACATCCCTCACCTTCCTGGCATATGCATTCCTTCCTGGAAAGTTAAATATCATGTCAAAATATGAGTTTCTCTTTAAGCTTCACAGCCCCATTTCAGGATCTATTAGGGCTTGATGGATAAAGAAGTGTGTCGCGTCTCCTTTTGTGAGCTTTCTACCTTCTAAATAAGGAGTTAGTGTCTAGCAAATTCTAGGGCTCCAACCACATCCATCTAGTTTATAAATATCACAAAACAGGATAAAAGGCACTACTAAGGAATGTGGGGACTTGGGACTAGTATCTGACCCTAGTAGCCATGGGCACAATGCAAAAGTGAGGAATAGAACCATGTTCACTCTTAAAAGTGAAAGAGGGAGCCATTGGTTGCATGCACACAGTACCCGAAAACCCCTGCTAGCAAAGAGCCGGAGAGTTTAGCCTGAGGAGGTCAGGAGTTTTTCCTCATAGCCGATCTCGGGGGCATATGACTGGATGCTGTGGCATGCTCACCTCGTTGGCCCATCAATGGTTCTCATTTATTTTACTTATTTAGGTAGATTTGTTTTATGTCAAAAATGTTAAGCTTCCATTTCTTTATTTTGGTAGTTAGTTATATTACTAAAAATAGCTGATTACCAAATATGAAAGCCAGGACCCTTACCATAACTGACTACATTTATAGACCAGGTGATGTTTATCCCGTCCTATCTCCCACCTGCTTAGAGAGGCTGTAACCCAATAGCTCCACATGCCTGCCATGGGGGAGACCTGAGGCCAGACCTTCCTGAAGGCAGTCATTCTCAGTGATTAGGCCATGACACATGGGTGTGTGCCAAACACATGGAGTGGATTAGAAGTGTTTTTGAAGGGCTCATACTCGGTTAAGGGTAGTTCTCAAACAAAGCCTAAAAGGCGTACATGCCTATCAGAGCCAGCCAGGTGACACAAGTTAGTTAATGATATTCTCCTGGCAATGCCTCAGCCCACATGCTGAGGGTAGAGACCAAGCTCTCTGCAGAGCTCCAGCTGCCACTGTCTGACCTGGCCCATTGTTGCCATGCAGCATTAGGAACCTGTGTGGCCCAATTCTTCTGGGTCTTTTTTCTTTTCTTCTTTTCTTTTCTTTTTCTTTTCTCTTCTCTTCTCTTCTCTTCTCTTCTCTTCTTTTCTTTTTCTCTTCTCTTCTCTTCTCTTCTCTTCTCTTCTCTTCTCTTCTCTTCTCTTCTCTTCTCTTCTCTTCTCTTCTCTTCTCTTCTCTTCTCTTCTCTTCTCTTCTCTTCTCTTCTCTTCTCTTCTCTTTTCTTCTTTTCTTTTCTTTCCTCTTCTTTTCTTTTCTTTTTTGGAAAACCAGAAACTTATGTTTATATGAAATATCCAAATTTTACAATTTCTAACCCATTGAATTTTTGTTAAAAGATATGGCTAAACACTCTATTCTACTTACAAGACACCAGTTTGCAAACCTGGCCTAAAATTACATTATTCTCATGGATTTCATTCTTACATGCTTCCTCTGGTAGTAAAAAAAATGATGGAGATGAAGCTGGATTGCAGGTCACTGAGAATGCTATGGTACAGCAGTGGACATCAGCTACCCTCGACTGGGGGCATGCTAAGGTTGCAATAAAGTGCCACCCACTGTACTGCAATAGAGCATATGGATTACACTTCCACAGACTCTAACTCTGGGATCACCAAGCTACTGTGGGAGCAAAATGTAGGGAATGGAAGGAAGTGGATCCCACAGCAGGTACTAAAACATGTGAGAAGTGTGTACACTTAGTTCAAAGAACGCTTGGTACTGGCTGCCCAATCAAGATAGCCTCTTCTCTCTACTTTCACCTTCCACACACCCCTCCACATACACACACACACACACACACACACACACACACACACCCTTCCACAAGTGTGAATTTCTGACTTCTCAGTCCCTGACCTGGCTCCTCTTCAAGATGGCCAGCTCGAGAAGCTTTCGAGGTTTCTCCGAGTCACCCTGCCACTCACCCCACCTTCACATTTCCTCTCTTCCTCTCACAGTTCAGGACTGGACAGCTCTGTGTATCAGCTCTGTGGAAAAGAGCCCTACAATTATGAGCCAAAAGAGACCCCTACCACATATCCTAGTCTTCACCCTCCACTTACAACCTACACCAGCTTATAACCTCTCTCTCTGGGTTTCCATGTCTGTAAAATAGAGATCATTGTACAAAGTTTAAGGTTATGGGAGGACTAGGAGAATAGGAAAAAATGAAAATGGTTTATAAATAGAAAGCAGTGGGTAAACTATTGTTATTGTTACTATTCTCAGACGACTCCTACTGTGTGTCACTTAAAGCTCCCTGTGTCATTGCTAGCGCCACTCAAGGCAAACAGAAAAACAAACTTAGGGGGGAAAAGCCAAAATATTATTTTATTGTCTCTTTATAGAAAGCTCCTTGCTCAACTGTGTAGAAGTCCCCATTTGCCATCACCATTGCTGGCAAACAGAAAAACAAACTTAGGGAGAAAAGGCCAAAATATTATTTATTGTCTCTTTATAGAAAGCTCAAAGACCAAAGAGATCCTTGTTCAACTGTGTAGAAGTCCCCATTTGCCATCACCATTGCTAATGTATTTAAGCCACTGGAAAATGCCAGCATAACCCAGATTTAAGCAATGTCATTGACACAAGCAAGTAACTGCATGTTGGAGAAGGCACCCCACCCTGCTGGTGTCCAGAATGTTTACCTGGAACCTGAATTGCTAATAGCTTGAGCCATCTGGTGTGTAAGACAATTTTCAGCAACTACACGCAATGTCAACACCAGGCCACTCTTTCCCTACATCCAGCTGTCTTGTCATCCAGGCTAATCGTCCAACCAAATTCACAGATAACCCTGTTACTGCTGAGTTACGACCTTCCATGCCCCCTTTTACACCCAACTCTGGTTAAGTGGCCGAGAACAGTTGCAATTGTCAAGAAGAGGAAGTGGAGCCTAAAAACTGTAGACGAGCCACCCTGAAGTCAGACCAGGACAAGGTGCCAGAGCAGATTGTGTAAGAAATTTGAATAAATACTTAGGGAAACAGTAATCACCAGGAGCCAACCTGGGTTCACTGGGTAAAAAATCACCCCGGACACCTTTTCCATTAGCCTCACTGTCTTCTTTAACTATTTTGAAGGATTTTATAAAGTTGATTAATGTAAAATGACTAAACTTTAGCAATGTATTGGCAAACTGTGGCCTTTACACTAAATCTGGCCTGTGGCTTGTTTTTGTAAATGAATGAAGTGCTATTGTTTACAGGCTGGCCACAGCTGCTTTTACACACAACAACGCTGAATAGCTCAACAGAAATTTTATGCTCAGAAAACCCCAACTGTTTACTATCTGCCCTTTGTAAAGCTTGCTGACCCCTGGCCCGTTATGGAGAAGGGTGGATGATAGTAAAAAGTTATGTGCGTTGTTTAGGCACATAACCATAATGAATAGCCGTATTCAAATGTTTCTAATGTGTGGAATAATTGTATCCTGGAGAAAGAGTTCTAGTAGCAGAACCTTGGGTTCTGCTCCAGCCGTGCCCTGTGCATTGTTTTATTATCAACCATATGGGAGAGATATGCTATGCAGACCAATTCTTCAGATCATCTACAGTCAAATGATCACCAACTATCTAGCAAGCTTAAATCATTCAAACAAATACCAGTAGCAGTAGAACACAGTTATGAGGGTTAGAAATGGTTGAAGGACATAATGTTTAGATTCATAGAAAAATAATAAGTGGATCAAGAATAAAAAGCTTCATTTAAATTCGTTTCTGAAGAGTGCATGCAATAACTAAACATATTTCAGTTTGATATAAGAACAATTTACCCATTAGGCTTTTATATTAGTTAGTGAGTTTCTTGTTATGAATGGTGTTCAAAGATAGACCAGAACTCTTAGTAGTGCTGTATGTAGAAGGATTCATGCCTAAGAATCTTATACTACTCAAAATGTGTGATTATCTGAGTCTGATTCCTTCTCAGTACAGTGAAAATAGAATTAGAGATATTCTGTAATGTCAGATTCTTGTGATACAACTAATTCTTAAATTCTGAAAAGCAACTCAAACTGCCTATATCCAGACCAGACATAGAGATGTCCCTTAAATGCCGCAGAAGCATTGATCACTAGCAAAAATAGGTCTTCCTTCCCAATTTCAGCAGCATTTGTACCTTCAGAGTAAGTAGGCCACACCTGGAGCATGCCAGCTCCATCGCTCATCAGCCAGGGATGGCAATCCTGGATGACGATGGAAATGACTTGGAGTCTCAGGAATTTTAGAATAAATGTCAGCTTTTCATCACGGAGATTGGCCAAAAGACTTCAGGGATGTTCAGGCAGGAGTAACTATAACCCAAGAATTAACCAACAGGAAGTTTGCTAACAGGGAAGCAGATCAAAAACAAATAGATAAAAACAAAAAGGTTGAAGGTAGGAATTGGCTCAAATTGTAACATTGAGCAAGTCACTGAGTATTTTAGCCAGGATGTCTCCACCTCCTTTACAATATTTTAACACATTATAGATGCCATTTAATTATATACTAGATTTTAAAAGACAATAACACGTATGGGTAGTGGAATAATCAATAAATGAAAATTCACTAGACAAAAGTTTCTCAACTATATTTCACATTTCAGTTTTAACTTGCTGCTTATGATCTCAACACACCTTCCAAGGATGTCTAAATAGAAGACCATCAGATGTTCCCTTGCTCTGTTGCAAGTTTTGTTTTCTTCCTGTGGGAGAAAATCATTAAATGAGAACAGTCCTTGCTAAGTGAAAGGTTCCACGTCCTTTGGTAATTAATTTATGGTTGCAGGAAGTTTACTTGAAGTCTGACAGCAAAATACAAATCACTTGTCCCAAATAAAGTAAGGTTCTGAACAATGCCTGTATGGACACAAAATCTATAAAAAAATAAAATAAAATAAAAAAAGTGTGGCCTACACAGAGGGACATCACTCCACAAGATAATCCTGCCCTAATAACAGTGATTACCAACCCTGAGAGATTCAATACCCCCTTGCACAACACATTACCCTTCTGAAACAAAATTCGTGAATGATATAACCACTCCATACGTGTAATTCCAAAAGATACACATAATTCACAAATAAACAGATAAAATAAATTTATAATAAAATAATACTTATTTTAATCTTAAATAAGAAAATGCTCTGGCACATAATGTCAGAAGATAAAATGAAATACTTAAAGGTTTGAGCATACTTATAATGACAAAGTTTAGATTTAATAGAAGTGAAATTTACTCCAATGCTGACAAATTATATTTTAAAATATGGACTAAGTAAAAGAATAGGCATGTGTATATTTAAAACAAAGGATGCAACATCTGTAAATAAAAACTGAAACATATTAGTTTTTGTTAACTCTACTCCACAATCATGTGATTTTTCTATAATGGTGACAAGTTCTTTGCAAAACTCAGAACAAAACAAAAAAAAAGACACTCTTTCCCCCATTCACATGATAGTTGCACTGCTGAGCGATTTTCATACATATCAAAATCATCCCAACACAACGTGGCTTGATGAATGGATGAAACAAAGTGGTGCTTATCCATACAATAGAATGTTCTATTTTTAACCATATAAAGGAATGAAGTACTGACCGGTGATGCAACACTGAAAACACTATGCTGAGTGAAAGAAACCATAGGGAACAGAGGATAAATTGTATGATTCTGTTATATAAACTTTCTGAAATAGGCAAATCTATAGAGACAGAAAATGAGTTCCTGGGGTTAGAGAGAAAGGGGACTGGGGTGGATGAAAACGGTCTGGAGTTAGGTAGTGGGGATTGTTGCACTACCTTGTGAATATACTAAAACCCTTTGACTTCTACACTACTTTAAAGGGGTGAATTTTATTGAATGTTAATTATGCCCCAATTAAAAAAAAACATACAAAAATTTATTTTTGTATCAGTGTTTAGTTCTGGGCTCAGGTCATTATAAACAGTTGTTTTTTTAACTTATATTAATATTCAGCACATCATTAATAATTCATTCTAAACAGTTTTTTTACTTATATTAATATTCAGCACATCATTAATAATTCTCCCTGGAGCAGAACTATCTCACGCATTCCAGGACATACAGCATTGCTCCCAGCCCACCACCTGGTAGGAGCATCCCATAACCCTGTAACACACAAGCAATCACTCCACATGTTTCCACATGGCCCTGGAGAGGAAGGCCTGGTCGCTGTGGAGAACTGTAGTTGTAAGTATATGCAAACATAATCTAAATGTGTAAATACTTCACACTACAGCTTTACGGCTTTCCCAAGTGACAATTAGCCACCACCTACCAGAATTCAAGGCTGATTCAAGCCTATCAGCTGGTTCTTTCTCTGCCTCTCCCGCCCCATCCACCGCCTTTACGACAGCAGTGCACAATGCTCTCCTGTCCATGGACCCAGGAAATATTTGAGGGATCCTGTTTGGGGGTTTCCTAAATAAATATTATTAAAATATGCAATATTGTTCAGAATTTTCAGCATCCCTTGCAGTTTAATAACGAGGTTTCTTAAGAAGGACTTCAATGATGTTTTGAGGTAGAGGGTGAAAACAAACAAACAAAAAAAACTTCCAAGCTATTTAGGATGTTTTCTGTCTCTAAAAGGTTTTTTATCCTTGTTTATTTTTTATCAAAAACAGCAGTTAAAGGAGCCTCAAGACAAGGGAAGGGCTTCAAAGGCAATACTGGGTAGCTGACTGCAGAGCTGAGGAGGCGCCATGAGCTGCTGGTGTCACCAGAACAACAAAGAATCCTCCCAGTTTTTCTGTTCATGAACTGGCCCCTTCCAAACTCTAGACTTAAAACCAGGATCCAAGTCAGTAATTTTTAACCTAAGTTTTGGCTCACACAAAGATGTCTCTAATGGTTCCCAGGAGAATCTGAAAGTCTCCATTTTTATTTGCAATTTTTTTCAAAATAAAATATATTCCCAGAGGAACTTAGAAGAGTGGTGCAACCCAACCTTTCTCAGAAGTGGTATTCCAGCCGCTGGTCATGGAGGCCTCAGGGCGAGAATGTTTTCTGAGCCCACTGGGAGCCATCGCCATTTGCGCAGTGGGATTTTGATAAAACAATTATTTAGCTTAAATATTGACTATAAGAACAAAGAGAGGAGAAAATAAGGCATTTTATTTAAAAGCTAGAATCCTGGTACACGAATTCATGTACCAGTGGGGTCCCTCCGCCTGGCCTGCGGGATCAGCTGAAACTGGCTCTCCGACATCCCCTGAGGGGTCCTGGATTGCGAGAGGGTGCAGGCCAGGCTGAGGGACCCCACTGGTGCACAGTAGGGGCTGGGGAGAGATGCAGGAGGTTGGCCAGCTGGGGAGGGACCACAGGAAGGCTCCTGGGCGTGTCTGGCCCATCTAGCTCAGTCCTCATTGGCCAGACCCCAGCAGCAAGCTAACCTACCAGTTGGAGCTTCTGCCCCCCTGGTGGTCAGTGCAAATCATAGCAAGCATATCATTAGCATATTACGCTTCGAATGGTTGAACAGCCAACCCGTCAACCGGACACTTAGCATATTAGGCTTTTATTATATAGGATGCCATTCTCTTCCTAAACACCATGGAAAATTTTAAATCCCATAGTAGTCCCTGTATTTTTCAACAATAATAATTCCATTTGACTCCTAACATAAGCACTGCAAAGTCTGCAACTGGAAAGAAAACTCTTTTTGTGAAATGTTTTCATCTGAACATACAGTTAATCTCTTTGAATAAAGTGAAATCTAGTTTTCTAACTGACCACTGAGCATTTCACGTTTGTTTAAGATAGCATCTAAAAGAGCAATAAATGTGGGTCAGATCAGACACTGTTAGAGAAACTCAAGGAAGGCTAACAGTCCATCAGGAAGAGTCTTTCAATTTGTACGGCAACAGTGGTCATTATGTTTTATATCTTCTGAGACATTTAACAGATTGTGCTGACACTGGAGATATGGGTGTGTATGAGAGACAAGGGGATTCCGCAGGGGCAGTGAGTTATATGGGTTTCAGAGTTGGCTTCTCAAAATCTAATTTAAATCTAACGTAAGCACTTGATAGGAGAGAGTCTTCCAGGCCCTCACCTGCCCTGTCTGCTCTTACAACTACCAGCTCTGAGGCCAAAGCTCCCGAACACACATGAAGAGTCCTAGGTCTGTTCTTCTTCCAGGCTGGAGTTATTTTCCTTCTTTTTTATTTTTTTTAACTTTTTATTATAAAAAATTTGAAGCATGAACAAAATTAGATACAATAGTGTACTAACCCTTGTTTAGGCATCACCCAGCTTTAACAAGTAGTATTACACAGCCCATCTTGCTTCATCTACATCCTCAACTACTCCTACCCCATATTATTTTGAAGTAAGTCATCTCATTTCATCTGTTAAAATATTAGACTGTAAACGATCATGCATATTTTTAAAACATGATCATAATATGATTATCAAAAATAATAAACAATTAACAATTCACTGATATCAAGTCAGTAATATTTGTGCTCTTCTGATCATCTTAAAATTTCTCAGTAAATTTCCTCAGTCAAAACCCAAATAAATTCTATACAATTTATTAATATGTCTCCTAAGTTTCTTTCCACTTAAATGTTTAATTTCTTTCCTTGAATTTTTTTGGAAGAAGTGGATGTCTCTGTCCTTTAGAATTTTCCCAAAGTCATCATTTTATGGATTACATCGCTGTGGTATTTTTAAAAATGTTTCTCTGTCTCTTGAATTTATAATGTTAGTAGTTAGATCGAGAGGCTTGATCAGATTTGTGTTGCATTTTGCCATTAAGAGATATATAATGTCTGCTTGTGTGTTTTTATAATATTACTGATCATCAATGATTGATTATCAGTTGTTGATGATCAATGCTCAGATTCATTAATTTATTAGCAGTTAAAAATAGTGATATTTTCAATCCCACCCTTCCTTTTTTATTTATTAGCTGGAATACTTCTCTAAAGAGGAATTTTCCTCATCATTATCTACAGGAACAGATTTATAAGAAGGTGTGATAAATGCTTGTTTCTCTTAGTTTATCAGCTTTCATACTGTTGAGGTATTTAGCCAACATCCTCCAAAATGACCAATGAGTTTTTATTATGACTTTGTGAAAGTAAACACATTTGAACCGTTTTAATTCTTTGCATGTATTTTCCCAATTTAAGCTCAAACTGCCCTTCAGCCAATTAAAACTTACTGAAGACTTGCCAAGGACTTTTAATGGCAAACTGGAGAGGAACTTCAGTAGGAATCCCAAGGGCTGCCTGAGCAGTAAGTCGAGAACTTCTCTCCCTTATAGAGTGCTTTACGGAGTTCCAACACTCTTGCTTCTCATTTGGGCTCATCCAAAGCCACAGTAATGTTGGAGGTGAGCTCTCAGACAGCACAATAGAGGACACACAACCAGGTAAGTAAAGCATCAGGGTCACCAGTGCTTCGTGATGGTAGAGCTGGGATGAGGTATTAGGTCTTTTGGCTTCGTGGTTCTTAATACTGAGGCTTAATAAAGCTAAGCATTATTATTATTGTTATTATTATTACTATCATTACTCCCATCACAGTCTTGAGAACAATCTTAGGCACCTTCTAGGTATAACTGAAAACACAAATGTGGGATGGAATCAACAGAATATTTGCACAGAATATTTTCATGGCATGAACGGACATGGATTATAGCTTGGTATATTTTCTCTTGATTAGAACTACAGTTCATGAAGCTCACCAAAATTTCGATTCCCGGGGATGGAGGAAGTTGTAAGGTATTGCAGAGTAAATGAAAACCTTATAGAGAACAAATCTTATTGTAACAAGCCCTTTTAGGTTGAGCAGAGGTAGAGGTGAGGATAAAAAGGGAGACATTTAAAAAGTTTTTTCAGGTCAGAATAGCTTTTTCTGGGAGAGGATTAAGCCACATGATAGGTATCTTGCCACTGTCAAGCATTTTGCACTAACCCAATAAGCTAAATCTCTTTCCTGCTGACTGGAGACATAAAATAAGCATAGTATCTTAAGCATGTTCCAAATTAGCTGCAATAGTAGTGTTTGTGGTCTAATACCCTTCAGCCATGAGCTATTTTTATCTATCACAGTGCCTATTACACATATGGTTCCAGGAAGTTGGGGATAAGTGGGAATTAGCTGAAAACTCAAGCAATTATTTCATTCTTTGACTAAGGTAACATTTACATAAGAAGAGGAAGTAAAATGTTTCTTTTAATGACCCTTTGAAGAAACAACTGACTGAAAAAAGTGGCTGTGACGGGAATTAATATAAAGGAAAAGATATTTCATTAAAAGAATAGCAATAGGTGCTAGTAACACACCTCTGCATGTGTTCCCCATTCCTGAGGCTGCACCTCCCAACAGATAGGCAGGGCCCTCTGGGTTGCTAATGGGCTGCAAATAGTATGAAACATTGGAATGAAAAGCTAAAAGTGAAATCATCCAGGTTTTAACAGATGTATAGGTATACAAGTTTCTTACACCAAACAGGTAAATCATGGGTTAGCAAATCTTTGCCTACAAAGTCAACCATTAAACTCTCCCATCACAGCATGAAAGAAGGCAGAGACAACACATGAACAGGGGCACAGGGTGTATCCCAATAGAATGTACTTACAAAGGAACTCACAGATAGAAGCCGTGGGCCAGGTGTGGCGTGTGAGCCGCAGTTCGCAGGCACTGACACAGAGGGTGGCAGACTCTCGCTCTCATGTGAGAAGCTGTCCCTTAATTGTAAGTGTGAGAGGACAAGTGCAGATTATAGAATAATTTTCTTAAAAAGTGACTCGGGTAGGAGGTCAAAGCTCAGATTTCTACCTGGTGAAAACTTTTGGGTACAGAGATATGTGGGCATGTAAGTGTTTGGAAGTGGCCCGAATGCAGCTGAGCAGAAAGAACCTGCTGCCCAACGTGAGGGACCTTACTCAGCTCTCCCTGGCTGTCCCCACGTGGAGACGCCTGGTAACTCTTCTAACGGCTCAGGGAAATCTCCCTTTTTCAACACTGGAAAATAATTGAAAATTTTTAAGACAACACACAAGCAAAACAAAACAAACCTCAGGACATGGAGAAAAGTCTTAGTAGGCACATAGATTGTCGACAAATACAGGTTGGGCAAAAGTAGGTTTACAGTTGGTCTATGGAAAAAGATCTGCAGGCTATGATTATGACAACGGCTTTATTAACTCTGTGTTTCCCGTACTCTCAACTGTAAACCTACTTTGGCCCCTCCCTGTATATGTTGGAAGGGAATGAGGAAAGAAGGATGGAGGCAGAAGCTGAGAGAGAGGAAACAATGAAATAGGAAAAGGCAGAAAAAAATGAAAAAGATAAATGGCCAAACCATTCCTTAAACTGCCAGTTTTCAAACTCTGGGCAAGAGGCACCACACATTCCAGTCATTCATATTTGGTACCTCACTGGCCCGGTGATGTGTGTTAGAAGAGAGATGATTTATATTTATTTAACCAAAATGACATGTGCTATTTTAAACCTAAGAGAAATGAAATAAAGCGAAGACCAAGACCTTGTAGGTGTGAGAGGACAAGTGCTCTCCTCCTCTCCCCCTCCCCCGGCAACCCACTGTGAGACACACTGCATGATCAGCCTTAGCTTCAGCGCATGGGCACTAGCGTCCTCTCGCTGGCTGTACATGAGATCAGTAGGGAGCTTTGTAAAGGTGCCAGTGCGCAGACTCAGAGCCCAGAGATTCTGACTTAATGGGTCCCGTGTGAGGCCCGGCCGCGGTATGTTTTTTAATGCCCCCCTCCCCCGCGCCCATACTATTTATAAAAGTATGTAGAATAAGCACAGCCAGGGTAGAGAACCCTCCTGGAAACATTAAGGACGTGTGGTGTTAGGATGGTGTTTAGATTTATGAAGAGTAGACAATGCAGAATAGCTTCAGATCGCCTGCCATTCAGGGATGTCTCCAGCGAGGCAAACATTGTTGACGTGATCCAGCTAGCTCAACAGTTAGCACAATTATACTTCCTAATCCTTCCAAAAGTAGCATGTGCCCCAGGTCTTGGATCAGGGTTGGCAAACTACAGCCCACTGCCTGCTTTTGCATGGCCCGTGAGCTAAGAATGGTTTTTACATATTTAAATGGTTGAAAAAAGTTTTAAAGAATCATGTTAGTGACATATCAAACTTATAAGAAATTCAAATTCTATAAGAAATTTTTAGTGGAACCCAGCCAGCCCCTTTATTTACAGATAGTCTGTGGTTACTTTCTCACAAGGACCAAGTTGAATAATCGTGACAGGCGCTGTGCGGCCTGCAAAGCCCAAATATTTACTCACTGACCTTTCCACAAAGCCTTTGCGCACTCATGTCTTGGACAGTGTAGACCTTTTCTTTGCAGAGACTAACAAATACAACCAACACCTCAAAGTCTCAGTGGGTAACCCAAAAACTGTTTCCTTCACCCTCCTGCCACAGGCTCCTTCCCAGTGGCACTGAGACTTTTGTGTGCCTTGGACCCTGTGGGCATTCTGGTGACATCTGTCAACACTTTTTCAGGATAATACATTTAAAACACAAACAATAAAATACAAAAGAGTTAAAGAAAGTTATATAAAAATTCACTAATCAAAATATTTTACATGTGATGTAGTAATATATGTGCCTCTTTATTGAAGCATTAATTCACAATATCTAGCAGCAGGTTTAATAACTATTGTAATTTCAAAGCAATGGTAGGTGTAAAAATATTTTAAATATGTGCAACAACTATAATGTAATTTGAAATATCTGTAATTTCTCTAGGTGACAAAGTCATAGGTAATGCTTAAATTATTGTGGTTATTTGACTACATTCATAATACAAGGCAATGCTAAATTTAAGTTAGAGTTTCATGAAAATGTAGAGGTAAGGTTTTTCTAACCAGACTCATGGACTCCTGGAATTTTATCCATAGACCAAGGGTTGGGGATTTGAGAGGCCCTGCCATGTCTGGCCAATAAAACCTTCCATTTGAGCCTCTAGTCCCACCAGCAGGCAAGGAAGAGAAAGTAAGCACTGAAATCTGGTCTGGAGGTATTATGGTAAATGATAGAAAATACAACAGCCCATATTCCATGAAGCAAAGTTCTGTTTAAGTACCCACCTAATTGCAAGGGAGGCTGGGAAATGCAGTCCAGCTGGGTGCCTGGGAAGGAGAAGAGACCCACTTGGTGAGCCCCAGCTGGTCTCCACCACAGCCTCCTCTCCAGAGCACTACACAGAATACCTTCATGTTTGTCAGCATGGGCTGCCATAACCAAATACCACAGACTGAGAAGCTTCAATGACGAAACTTTATTTCTCACAGTTCTGGAGGCTGGAAGTCCAAGATCAAGGTTCTCCCACTGCACTTCCTGGTGAGAGCCCACCTCCTAGCTTGTAGACAGTCATCTCCTCATTGTGTCCTCACTTGGCAAAGAGGGAGAGTGAGCTCTCTCGTGTCATTTCTCATGATGCAAATTCTATAGAATCAGATACCCACTCTTATGACTTTACTAGAGGCCCAGTGCATGAATTTGTGCATGGGTGGGGTCCCTAGGCCTGGACGGTGATTGGGGACAGCCGGGGGGAAGAACCATGGGAGGTTGGCTGGCCACGGGAGGTTGGCCAGCAGCAGGAGGTTGGCTGTGGGAGCGCACTGACCACCAGGGGCAGCTCCTGCATTGAGCATCTGCCCCCCGTGGTCAGTGTACATCATAGCGACTAGTCCACAGGTAGTCCCAGTCGTTCTGGTCATTCTGGTCGTTCTAGTCGTTAGGTCCTAATGGTCGCTTAGGCTTTTATATATAGATATAAATGTAATCACCCCTTATAGTTCCTACCTCCAAATGAAGCCCTTCCACAAGTAACTTCAGGAAGAACACCGTTATTCCATAGCAGAAGCCATGCTGAGTTCTTTAAGACTAAGACAAAGAAGGATGTTTTGTTCAGTCTCCCTGGCTGCTCGATCCCAATTTGGTAAAGAGCCTCACATTTTTCTATTTTGTGTTTTATCCTGAAGCAACAGAGCATTGTGTTAATTGACTGTCCTATTAATTCAATAAGCTCCTTCCAGGATGAAATGCTCAGCTTGTTTTGGGTCTGATCTGGTTGTTGGGAGAAAGCTTCAAGGTTCAAACCATTCTTTTGCTTTTCACAATCACTGAAAATTTTTGTGCACTGAAGATTTGCCACATTTGAAATTCCTACAAACTGCTAGTTTCTCATTATAATTTAATTCACTCTTTTTGCTATGATAAGAAGTACTGATAAGTGCTGCAACATTGAAAACTCCATATTGTTTTCCATAATGGCTGCACCAGTCTGCATTCCCACCAGCAGTGCGCTAGGGTTCCCTTTTCTCCACATCCTCTCCAGCACTTATCATGTGTTCACTTGTTGATGGTAGCCATTCTGACAGGTTTCAGGTGATATCTCATTGTCATTTTAATTTGCATCTCTCTGATGATCAGTGACTTTGAGCATTTATTCATATGTGTCTTGGCCATCTGTATGTCACTTTGGAGAAATGTCTATTTAGGTCCTTTGCCCATTTTTCAATTGGATTGTTTGTCTTTCTTTTGTAAAGTTGTATGAGTTCCTTATATATTTTGGGTATTAACCCTTCATCAAATGTATCATTGCCAAATATGTTCTACCATACAGTGGGCTCACATTTCTTTCACTGGTGGTTTCTTTTGCTGTGCAGAAGCTTTTTATTCTGATGTAGTCCCATTTGTTTATTTTCTCCTTAGTTTCCTTTGCCCTAGGAGATGTATCCATAAACATATTGTTATGAAAGATATCTGAGATTTTGCTACCTATGGTTTCTTCTAGGATTTCTATGGTTTCATGACTTACATTTAAGTCTTTAATCCATTTTGAGTTTATTCTTGTGTATGGTGTAAGTTGATGATCTAGTTTCATTATTTTGCATGTATCTGCCCAATTTTCCCAACACCATTTATTGAAGAGACTATCTTGACTCCATTGTATGCTCTTGCCTCCTTTGTCAAATATTAATTGAGCATAATGGCTTGGGCTGATTTCTGGGGTCTCTGCTCTGTTTCATTGATCTATATGCCTGTTCTTGTGCCAGTACCAGGCAGTTTTTATTACAGTGGCTTTGTAATATAACTTTACATCTGATATTGTGATTCTTCCAATTTTGTTCTTCTTTCTCAAGATTGCTGCAGCTATTTGGGGTCTTTTTTGGTTCCATATAAAGTTTGGAGTATTTGTTCTAGATCTGTAAAATATGCTTTTGGTGTTTTAATAGGGATTGCATTGAATCTGTAGATTGCCTTGGATAGTATGGACATTTTAATGATGTTGATTCTACCAACCCATGAACATGGTATATTCTTCCATTTGTTTATATCTTCTTCTATTTTTTTCAATGTCCTGTAGTTTTTCTGAATACAGGCCTTTTATCTCCTTGGTTAAGTTTATTCCTAAGTATTTTAATTTTTTTGTGCAATGGTAAATGGGATTGCTTGTTTAGTTTCTCTTTCTGAGTATTCAGTATTGGTGTATAAAAAATTCATTGATATTTGGGTGTTGATTTTTTATCCTGATACATTGTCAAATTCACTTACCAAATCTAGTAGTTTTTTGGTTGAGTCTTTAGGGTTTTCTATTATGATATCATGTCACCTGCAAATAATGAGTTTTACTTCCTCCTTTCCAATTTGGATGCCTTTTATTTCTTCTTCTTGTCTGATCCCATTGGCTAGGACTTCCAGTACTATGTTGAATAAGAGTGGTGAAATTGGATGTCCCTGTCTTGTTCCTGTTCTTAGGGGAAATGGTTTTATTTTTTTCCCATTTAGTTTGATGTTTGCTGTGGATTTGTCATATATGGCCTTTATCATGTTGAGGTATGTTCCATCTATTCCCACTTTGCTGAGAGTTTTTATAAAAAATGTGTGTCGGATTTTGTCGAATGCTTTTTTGGGGGGGGCATCTATTGATATGATGATGTGATTTTTGTCTTTCAATTTTTTTCCTGTAGCTGGAAGTCCATGAGTGGACACAGGCATAGAAGATATTTACATGTTGGGAATTGTAGATTTTTGGGGGCTCAGATGACAGTCAGTTGCCTTTATTTCTCCATGTCTAGTTCTATTTTCATATGTGTTGGCCTCATTTTCATTTTTTCCTGCCATATAATTGGATAGATGACAGTCAACACTCCCATGTGTATATCAGACTTTCTTACTTTCAAGTATAAGAGGATGCATATTCTCCAAAGTTCCAGCAGAAATGTCCAAGGAGAACTGTGAATGGCCTATTTGAGTTGAGTATCCAACCCCAGTCAGTGCAGCCAGAGAGAGGGGTACATTGGCCGGAACTGATTACATGCACTTCTTGTGCTCAGAGAGCAGAGACAGCCATGCACAAATCATGTAGAAAATGAGAGGATGGTCCCCCATAGAGTATGGAACTGAGATGCCAAAAGCTTATGTGTCCTTTATAACCATATTTCTTGATTCTATCAGAAACATATCTTCTTAGATTTCCCATGTTAAAATGCCCACATTTTAATGTTGTAATACTTTGTATGTATATATTTCATGTGGAAACACCGCTTTTTCCAGATGACATTCTTACCTTTTCATTGAAATGTCTTTCATAAGAGTACATCATATTAAATTATGTGCTACTATTTCATTTCTTCTCATAAGATTGAGAAGTGTTTTCTCTGTTCAAAACAACTATGTAGGTTAGCCCAAAGGAGACAATAGTTTTAGAAATGTGTTGAGGAAATCTCCAAGTTAGGGCCAAGGGGAGATGGAAGTGGGGACTAAATGTCTACAACTCATGAACTGTCAGCTCTTGAAGGCAGGCAGGCCCTACAACTCCTTCAGCTTGGTTTTCCACCAGCTGGGTCTGACTTTGTGTTTAGCTTATACATAACAGTAAAATCTTGGTCACCAAATATTTATTAAGATGAATTATTGGCTTAATAAGAGAGAAGCTTCAGATGGCTACATGATTTTCCACAAGTGAGATGCTTAGCTACCAAGTAGATAAATCTCTGTCCTGGTGTTACCAATTTACCTATCTGGGGTACACCCAGCCCTTTTACTGCCCAAGGGACTTGGGAACTCTTTCTGATCACTAGACTGGACATTAAATTCCCATTACAATGTTGTCCCTATCTCTCTGCCTCAATGTTTACTCTCTACCTTATCTCTTTTTTCAACCTAGCCTACCTGTTTTGTATTAGGAACCACAAGTGCCATCCCTTGTCTTTGATGTCACTCTTCAACTTCTTTTGGCCTTAAATGTGCAAAATCAGATTTCAGACTTTTCTTTCTTGTCCTGATTATCTGGGGTTTGGTACATTTGCTGTTTAAGGAATATTACTGAATGTGGGCAAGTTCTTAATAATTCCTAATAAAGTATACCTCATACAATTCCCATAACTCAAGAGCCTTTCACTAATATTTATCTCACCCATTCCACATTGGGAAAGATCCCAAGTCATTATCACAACACCTTCTGCACCCAGCAAGGCAGATACTCCCTCTGATGCACTTTAATAAAGTGATTATTCTATTATCTGCCAGACTCAGAGCAGGGCAAAAATTTGCACCAATAAAGATGTTCATTGTTAAGTAGTCTCTAGCATATGTGTGTGCTAGACTCAATAATGAGCTCATAGAAATACAATTACACTGGATACTGGCTCTTGTATGGATCAAGAAAGAAAGGAATTGAATGGATAGAGTGAGGGTTCTTCATGGAGCCCTAATTTCTTTTAAGGACTTCATCAAAAGATAGTTTTATTCATAAGTTGGCATTACAGAGACAGAAGTGAAAAATTGCACAGTAGATAAAACAATAATCCTTGGCATCAGAAGGCTTGAACTTGAATTCTCTCTCTACTCCTTGCTAGTCAAGTGACCTTGGACAAGTCATTTAACATTTCTAAGTATACATGTTCCCTTCTGTACATCAAAGGCAATATGTTATAGGATTGTTGGGGTCATTAAATTAGAGAACCTTCAGAAAACAACTAGCACAATACTTAGCACAATGTAAGCACTCAAATCAGCATCACTTGTAAGACTCAGGGCATTTTAAATTCTTATGTCCCTCAAACAAATCTCCATTCCTATACTCTTTACCCACAAAAGAACCATCTCTGTAAATACTCAAACTCATCTCAGCCCTCACTCTCTTAAAGATCTCTCTTGGCTTCCTAATGAAGCAGGTGAGGTGGACACTTCATTCATAATCTGTTCCTCTCCCACCCCTTCAACCTCATATTTTGACTTCTCCCTACCCTGCATGTTTGACCACAGCTACAGAAAAGTTTTCACTGTAGCTTACCTGCTGTGATGTGATGCCCCACATGTACTCTTTTCTGGAATGTTCCTATGGAGGCCTCAGCACTTTAGTCAAGGATCGGCTTATTAGCTCATCTTTGTTAAGTGCATGTTGCAAGCCCAGCATTTACTGATCGGCAGCCTATGACATGTGCTTTTATTAGGCATAAGAAAGCATCTGAGGCTTGGCAAAACAGAGCTCAGCCAAGTGATACACATACATGATCAGGAAGTGGCAGTGGGAATTCAAACCACAGCATTCTGACTCCAAAGAAGCCGTGTCAGTTTCCTACTGCTGCTGTGGCAGGTTACAACAAACTTAGCAGCTTAAAACAACGTGAACTTATTATCTGACAGCTCCGGAGGTCAGGAGTCCAAAATACACTTTCCTGGATAAAATCCAGGTGTCCGTGGCGACATTCACTGCGAAGGCTCCAGGGAAACTCTGCTCCCCTGACTTTCCCGCCCCTGGAGGCCGCCTGCAATCCTTGGCCCGGGGCTCCTTCCCCACCTTCAGGCCACAGCACTGCAGCTCTGAGTCTTGGCCTGCCTCTCTCCCTCTCACTCGCTCTGTTTCTCTGACTCTGCTTCTATAGGTAACATCTCCATCGCTGACTTGGGGGTCTGTAGAAGTCCTAAATTACAGGTATCAATATACAGATTTTGATTCATATACCAGTATGTCATGTATATTAGATATAGATGTCTCATGTGCTAGTATATCCTTTATGGCTGTGTCCATATTTATAGAGAAGGGCATGGCACTGCACTCAGGAAAGAAATACATAAATATGTTGGCTCCTAACCGTACGCAAAGAGTTAAATAAGAATATAATGAAAGTTCTCAGAGAAAAGTCGCCACGTCCTCGCCATCCCTCCTTCGCCCACCACATGCAAGCCCGTGAATATCTGCTCCCAGGAAGCACAGCGACCACACAGCATTGCCCGGCAGACTCAAAGTGGCTGTTCAACAAAAGAGACAAATGTCTATTCCTCATGGGACTCATTTTTGTCCACAGTCTCTGTGCTTGAGGTTTACCTCTGTTTTGCTTCTTGCCACTCCTGCTTGCTAAATAGAATTAAAGGATGAGAGCTGAGATAGTCTGGACAAATAGAAGAGGATGAGAAGATAATAGACCAGGAAAAGCCAATGTGGTCATTTCAGGGCAAGTCAAGGAGCCGGGGAGTAAGCAAGGAATGACACATGCTATGGAGCGGGAGAAGGATAAAAAAAAGTTAAAAGAAAAGTTTTTAAATGCTCGAAATGTACATTTGCCCTTTTTGTGTTTTCTGAGGAAATGAAATATGTTTCTATATATATTTGTTCAGACTGCTATTTCATTCCGTGTGATTCGGTGCCCACCCGCACTTACATGGGCTAATTAACATATGAAGCCCTACTGAGTCTGTGACCATGTGGTTCAAGCTGTGGTATCTGATTCAGGAGACAAAGTTCAGCAGCCTAGGAAGAGATGAAGATGGGTTCCTTCGCTCATTCAGCATTTCTATTGGACATCTCGGCCAGCCCCTGCTCATGGCACTAGTGGTTCGACAGTGGAAAACAAAAGCACATTCACGTGGAGTTTACATTGAGTGGAGAAAAGCATATGAGCATCAAAATAAATAAAATGCTTGGTAACTTAGATGATGATAAGTGAGATGGGGGAAAGGGACAGCAGGAAAAGGGACTTGGGAGCATAGGGAAGGGAAGGCTTCTCTGGGATGATGACTTTTGGCCAAAATCCTGAGGAAGGCTGGGGGTGGGGGGGCGCGGGGGAGTCATGCAGGTGTCTGTGGGAAGAGCCTTCCAGGCAGAGAGAAGAGCAAGTGCCAAGGCCCTGAGGCGGGAGAGTGCTGCGCCTTTCTTAAAATGACAAGGAGCCAGCATGAGACTAGAGCAGGGCTCAGCACACCTTTCCTGTAAAGGACCAGATAGTAAGATTTTCAGCTTTGAAAGCTGTACAGTCTTCATGTCAACCGCTCAGCTCTGCCACCAGCCACTGTGGTGTGAAAGCAGCCACTGTGGTGTGAAAGCAGCCACACACAACAGGCCTGTTGCTGACCCTGCTCTAAAGGGCTTATACATCGTGTGAAGCCCTACTGAGAGCTTTTACTGTGTGCATTATTCAGCATTCTAGAGAGACATAGAAATGACAGAACTAGCGGTGTGTGTGTGTGTGTGTGTGTGTGTGTGTGGAGAGAGAGAGAGAGAGAGAGAGAGAGAGAGAGAGAGAGATGATAAGGAACTGGCACATGTGATTATACAGACTAAGTGCCCAGACCTGCAGCTGGCAAGCTGGACACCCAGGAGACCAGTGGTGCAGTTCCAGTCTCAAGACCAGCAGGCTCAAGACCCAGGAAGAGCCAATATTTCAGTCTGAATCTGAAGGCAGGGAAGAGCCTGAGGGCTCACTCAGTCCAAAGGCATTCCGGCAGGAGGACATCTCTGTGATTCAGGGAAGGTCAGCTCTTTTGTTCTATTGAGGCCTTCAATGGATGGATGAGGACCCCTCCGTGAGGGATGAAGACCCACTTTACTCAGTCCACCAATACTAATGTTAACCCTACTCAAAAAGTACCCACAGAAGCATACCTAGTTGTGTCTCACCAAATACCTGGGCACCCTGTGGCCCAGATGACCCGTAATATTAACCATCTTACTTTGCATGGTGGAGGGCTACTGAAGACTTTTAGCTGTGAAATGATATAACCTGATTTACATGCTGGCCATATCACTCTAGGGTGTTGAAGCAGCCACAAGGAAACATGCTACGAGGCTACTTTTTTATTCCAGGCAATGATGGTTCAGACAAATGTGGTCACTGTGGAGGTGTGTGAAGTAATCAAGTTCTGGGCCTCCATGTTTTCTCCCTGTAAAATGGGGGTGATTGTAAGGAATACTTGAGAGGATTTTATAAAAGGACACCGAAAGGCTCAGAATGGTAGCAGTGGTCAGAGAGAAGAAGATGATGGTGGGTGGACTGATCCAAAGATCAACATGGGAGCAACGCTGTATCTCTGAGAGGCTCAGTTCTGTCCAGCCAGGTCAGCTGGATTCTATCTCCTTTGACCTGTGGTCAGGAGAGGTCGATGTTGAATCTGTCCCAGCACCACCCCCACCATGTTCAATTAGGAATAAATAATGTGAAAGGCCAAGGGATGGAAATAGTTCCCTCCAAGCAGTCTGATGGGGAGGAGATGCTGGAGAGCAGGGTAGCTTTAAAAGAGGGTTTGGGATGAGATACAAGACCCCAACTGAAAGCGGGATGGGTATAGAGGCCTGGGGATCAGCTGTGTGCTGTTGTGTTAATTAACTGTCAGCTTCTTAGACCTTGACCCTCCTCTTAGACTCTGACCTCTGAAATCCTGATTGGAACCCATTTTCCAGGATTTGTTCCCATTGACTCAAGATATAATTAAGTGCCTACTGTGTGCGTGGGCCCTAGAGACAGTGGTGCAAACAAGCAGGTGCCAGCTGGCTTTCTAAAGGTGGAAAACAAACAATACACAAGGAAGGAAATGAATGAGTAATCGGGACAGCCTGCTGATGAGCTCTATAGAAAATAAAGCAAGGTCAGAGAGGAGAAAATGGCGACCAGCAGGAAGGTAGGGAGGGATGGGGGACAAAACATGACCAGATTTGAGGCAAACTCTAGGCCGGGTTGAGAAAGCAGCTCTGAGGACGTGGGCATTGGAGATGAACTCTAAAGGGAAAGGTTGAGCCAAATATGCAAAGATTTGTAGAATTATTGAGGCAGAGACAATAACCTGAACTAACAGTATTCTTGTTGCTTCTTGCTTTTGACCTTTATGTGCCTCAAAGCTGATCATCTAACTTCTTCCTACAGAGGAGAATATTTTAGACTGCTGTGTGAGCCATTTGCTTGTTTGTTCATTCATTCACTTATGCCACCAATTATGTATCAAACACCTAATACTTGCCATATGCTGGGAATAACATGGTAAATAAAACAGACATGAGTGTCCTCGTGGGCATTAAGATGGCCCTCCGAGTATGTTGGTGCCCACTGCACCAAGCAGTAGTCCCTGAGAAGGATGCTGCAGGTCATACCTCAGCAATGGCTTCTCTCTTCAGGGAGCCAGCCCATTGCTGGTGGATAGGATTGCAGACCTTGATTGCAAATGGATGTCAGGAAAACACTGGACTTCAGAGTCAGAAAGAACTTGGCTTCAAGTCCTAGTGCTGCTCCTGCCAGCAGTTGGATGTGGGCAAAGTCACCCAGCTGTCTCATTTCTTAAAGGACTTGACTTTGTGAGACTTCCCTATAATACCTAGTGCAGGACCCAGCACATGGCAGACTCATCATAAATAATTAGGGTGACATTTTGGTCCATTTTTGCTGTCTTTTTGATTAAGTAAACTGTAGTTGTTTTCCTGGAAGAGTAAACTACATAATCTACATCAGGAAGAAACAGAGCTTTTTAAATTAATATAGTTTAATCTGATTTACACAAAGAGAATATCATATCTCCTGAAATCTAAAGAGGATATTTTGCCCAAAGTTACCCATTCCATGTTCTAAATAGGCACATTCATTCTCAACAGAGATCTGGATTCTCCAGTTGCTTATGCAATAATGTTAGGTAAATAATGAGCTAACATTTACTTGGATGGGTGTAGAAAAAAGCGATTCTTCCCATGCTTTGGATATGACAGCAATAGGTTATTGAAGTCGAGTCCATGCAAATATCTTGAAAAAGTAAAATAAAAGCCATGCCTTATCCTTTGGCAGTAACCAGCTCACCTGGGAAAATGGAAGTGATCAGAGTGAATTATGCCTTACCCATATGCTCTACCCAATATGGAAACCAGAAACTACTGCATAATGTTACCTCGCAGCATTAAATGACTTCTCAAAGCTGTGCAGCTCTAATTATAAAAGGAAACAGATGTTTCCAGCTCCCATCTGTCACACATCCTACCTCGGCCAAGACCCTCCCTTCCATGGGCTAGCGGGGCAGACCCTCGGGGGAGAGTTAACTGTTGGGTTTCCCGATCACCTCTGGAATGAGCATCAGTGGTAGAAGTGGAGAGGTGTGTGTGAAGGTCAATTTCCAGCTACGTCATGCACAGCCCAGCACTGGCAGCAGGGAGCAACACTGATGATTTGTACCACAGCCCTGGGAGTTACTCAGCTGTATTAAACCATCAGGAGGAAGAATGAGCATTGAAATAGATCACATCCATTTAAGGTGGGCTACTCGAAAGGCGTTCAGTGGGAGTGTTAAATTCAATGTAAATGACAAAGTCAGATGAGATCCAGCTCACACTTCATTAGATTTACTTCTAACCCAAAACAATAACTGTTAAATCCCAAACTACATCTGAATCTTGGAGATCGTGCTGCAGAGATACATTAACCTTGGGGTGAGTCGTGGAGTGGGAATTGATTTGTCATCTTCTAAAACTTTAGAAGTGGGTTTACAAGTTGACACTCAGAAGACATATTCTGAATTCTGTGGTGGCTTGAACTTAGCTAGAGACTGTATAGTTCTGTGTCTGGCCAAAATTTCTGCAGCCTTTAAGATATTTTATTGGAATCACACTCGCAAATAAGATACTGCCCTTGCTATGAAAGGTTGTTTACATGAAAATTATGTTTGCCTTGTGACCCTGTGGCCAAATTTGTCATCAGCTAACTTTGACCAAAATCCATTTTACCAGCACCATTTTGAGATCATGAAGTTTAACCCGACCAGCAGGAATATAACCACAAATTTTCAGCCCTTTCAATTCTGTTTCAACTTCATCTTTTCACTCTCTTATTCTTACAGGCTGGGGTGTTATGTTCCTTGATCAATCTTGTGCTTTCTTAAAGTAACAACATTTTACCCAGACATTATTTTTCACCTCCCTAACCCTTCAAGGTGTAATCTATCTTCCAGACAGAAGAAATATTTTTAGGATTACAACCAGCACTCAGTCTTTGCTTCAGGGGATGAATTCATTTTTTAAAAAAAATTCTTTGAGTTCCTACTATGTGTCAGGCATTATTTTAGAACCTAGGGCTGCACTGATAATACTGAGGAAATCTAAAACTCTCATACTACTGGGGGTGAGAAACAATAAACAAGTAAACAGAACACAAATTTCATACAGTGACTAACACTAAGGCAAAGAAATAAAACATACAATTAGATATGGTGACCACTAAATGCCTTTATAAGAGGTGGTATTTGTGCATAAAACAGGAAAGATTTGGGCATAGAATATTCCAGACAGATGGCACAGCAAATGCAAGCATGGCGCAGGAACAGGCTTGGTTGGTTAGAAAAACAGGAAGAAGCCAAAGCAAAAAAAGGTAAGGACCCAGAGGTGGGCAGGGGCCAGATCATGTGGAACTTTCTGGGCCCTGCTCAGCAGTTTGGATTTTATGATCTGAGTGATGAGAAAACCATCTTAGAACTTTAGTGGTAGAATGGCATGACCAGGTTTAACTTTTTCAAGGTTAAATTTTGGCTTGATAGAATAGATTTTGATGATTGGGCATAATTTACTATCTTACCTTGAACAAGTTACTTAATTTCCGGCTTTATATCCTTAATGGCAAAATGGCCATAATAATACCTGCTTTCTTAAATAAGATTATATACATGTATAATACATAATAAATCCACAGTATATATGGTAAGGGTTATTCATTGACTAATTAATTCATTTGTTTGTCTATTCAACAAATATGTGTTCAATCACTGGTATTCTACCCCTCAAATCTGTGTGTAGCAATTTTGTATTAGCTGCATATTATTCTTCGTTATTTTAGAGCATTTGATTTATCACTTTTTATTTATTGATTTTTTACAGAGAGAAAGGGAGAGGGATAGAGAGTTAGAAACATCAATAAGAAACATTGATCAGCTTCCTCCTGCACACCCACTACTGGGGATGTGCCCGCAACCAAGGTGCATGCCCTTGACCGGAATCGAACCTGGGACCCTTTAGTCCACAGGCCGACACTCTATCCACTGAGCCAAACCGGTTAGGGCCTTATCATTTTTTAATATAAGGAAGTTCCAAACTTGCCATTCTTCAGATATTTTTTGTACTTCATCAAATTTCAAAGCTCTCCTGAGAGTCTGGCCTATTCCATGTGTAAGCACATAGGTCCTAGGTTCCCATTCATGGGGTAAACACTGAGTTTCTTTCCCTACAACATTTAAAACACCAGGTTTTGTGGTGCTAACGTAGTGATTAACAACCTTTAAAGTATCAGAAATTTTAGCCACATATGAGATTCAAAGCAACAATAGATAAGTCTGTAATAAGGAGCACAATTCTATTAAAATAGGATCATGCTTCCCAATGTCTACAGAAATAACATTGGTTGCTCTTCAATCCCATGCCAACTGGTTTAGAGCAGTTTACTTCCATGACTAAGGTCACAAAGTATCCACAGGGCAAAGTTCTTGAGTGGAAGAGACCAAGCTTTTCCTTGATGCTGACTTGACACCAAGATCAGCCTCTTCTCACTATCAGCAGTTTTCTCTGCTCCCCAAGCTCTTCTCTAAGTCTCAGTCAGCACAACCTCACATCTGGCAGAAATCGCCATCATGTCATGGACCCTCATTTGTGGCAACAATTAATCATACACACTGACCAAAATTTGAAGGGAAACATGTGAAGAACTCACAGTACACTAGGAATATTGTGGCATCCCTTTTGAGAACTGCTGAAATAAAGAGTGTCACTGGCTTGTTTTTATTCCCAACAGCAGTAATTGCTCCTGGACAATACCACCTGGGCGTTGATATTGTCACGTACAAAACTCCCCACCTAGCATTTGATCAAAATTTCACAGTCAAAGAAAGCTCTGATAGTTCCTGAGAGCCGTGTATGTCCTAAGTTATTGCATCCAGACAGGTTTAGGACTCACAAAAAGATTTCCCGGAATGATACTTCTTACAGATCCAGACTAATGAGCACATCCAGGTCCTCATGCTGGGAGCATGGCCAAGTCGAGGATGAGGTGAGAGGTCCCGTGAACAGAAATTCTGGACGGCACTTTGTTCCTCCAGTGACACCGTGATGGCCCATTCAACGTTTCTTAAAGTGACCGTGAGACCAACATGTGACCAAACAGTGCAAAGCAGAATTGAGGAGCAGGCACAACGAACTGAGCCCCTGTAGTTTGATATCATTTTGTTCTATTTTCAAACAATATATCACTTAAAAGTACCATTCAAGTTGTATCAACTTGAGAACTTGATACAACCTGCTCTGAGGCACCCTCTTTTGTTTATCTGGAGGATAATTGTTCTAACATTAGTAGGAAGAAAAGCATTTATTGAGAAACTAGAAGCCAAGTGCACAAAAATCATGCATGGGGGAGGGGCGGGGGGGTCCCCTCAGCCCAGCCTGTACCCTCTTCAATCCAGGACCCCTCAGGGGATCCTGGATCGCTGGCTCCTATTCGCTCACCTGCCTGCCTGTCTGGTCACCCCTAACTGCCCCCCCCGCCGGCTTGATTGCCTCTCACTGCCCTCTCCCTGCTGGCCTGGTCACTCCTAACTGCCCCCCCACCGGCCTGGTCACTCCTCACTGCCCCTCGTGCCAGCGTAATTGCCCCCAACTGCCTTACTGCCCCCCATGCCAGCCTGGTCACCCCTCATGGCCCCCCCGCTGGCCTGGTCGCCCCACACAGGCTGCTTGTTCAGTCATTTGGTCGTCCCTCACTAACCCCCCTGCTGGCCTAGTTGTAGGCAGCCATCTTGTGAGGGCATGATGGTCAATTTGCATATTGCCTCTTTATTATATAGGATTATTGTAATAAGTGATTTACCTGCATCATCTTATTATTTCTTCTCAACAATCCTATTAAGTAGGTGCCATTATCATACCTGTTTCCCAGTTTTATATCTTTCTGGTTACATAACTTTGAGTAAATCACTTAACGTCTCTTTAACTCCATTTCCTCACCTGTGATAATTGCTTGTGGTTTTTGTAAGCAATAAGCAAGTTGATGTATGACTGACCTTCTATAGTAGCTGACACCTAGTAGGCACTCAGTTAAATGGTAGTCACTTTGTTATTGGTGTTGCTCCTATTTTCGCTGCTGTTCTTACTAATAAAATATCTGATCCTTACCACTCCCTGATAAAATACTAGTTGTTATTTGCCATGTCCCCTTACACAGCACCTTTCCCTTCTCTCATTTCCAGCCCACTCCATGAGGCAACCAGCAAGTTTCCTGGTGCAATATAGAAATAGTGAATATTGGAACCAGAGTGTTACTTAGCTTAGCCTTTGTTCCAGCTTTTCCACTTGCCTTCATTCTAGATAAACTGGAGTAGAAATAGGAGGCAATTTTCTTTCATTATATCACATACATAAGGATTTTTTAGTCTTTTGAGGACATTGAAATCCACCTAAAGCTCAAAGTAATTCTCAATGAGAGAAATTATTCATGGAAAACATGGGAAATCTACTGATCATCAAACCAGAGCAAACTATGGTGGGTCCCCCTACAACTCTTTCAAGAATGGGAAAGCAAAAGTTGAAAAACCAGAGTGCTGGGATACGGGTGGGGACCAAAGCGAACCACCACCCTGGCATTTAAATAATAATAATATTGGCAGGTTGAAACCAAGCCACCATTTTACAGAAATCCCAACCTAAGACAAATATTCTGCAGCAGAGGCAACTTTTCATATTTTAAACTACTTGTCATTCTCACATCAAACCTGCAAGTCCATGTTAGGAGGTGGTTGCCTGGAAATTGGAAATGTTAAAGATGATGAATCAAGTTACCTTACAGGGAAGTCTGAGCCAACGCTGGCTTTGTTTCTGTTTAGTTTATCTTGCAGTCCTGTTAAGAATGGATTGCTGGCTCTTAAATATAGCTTATTATTTGGCTGGTTATGCAGAAGTTGCTATTTTGGACTCCCTCTGAGTTTCTGGCTTTCTGATGGGAAGTTTAATAGCTCATTAACTGGCATACCCACTCATTTTTTCTAGCCTTACTTTCTGCTGTTGTAATGCATGCTGAGGAATTTTGAGACGTACCCTCATTTTGACAAATAATGCCGGATAAAGAGCCATACTAAGCCCCAGCCCACAACACAAGAAAGCTCATATACATTTCTTATTATGCCTGATCTCATTTAATTTTCACAGGATAGAAAGTAATCATCCATTGAAAAAATAGCTTTTAATTCTTCCCGAATTCCAGGCATTGTGCTAAAATTGTGCTAGTCTGCAATTCTAGAGAGCATCACTTATCTCTGTGTTTTCAGATGAGGAAACTGGTCACAGGTTAGTGAGCAGAAGTATCAGGTCCTCTGATTCCAAATCCCATGTTGATTTCCACAGAAGAAACTTACAGGTGAGTGGGGCTTTGGAGATTACACAATTCAATGTTTTTACCTTACACATGAGGAAAATAAGCATGCTCCCAAGGTTACAATTTACACATAGTGAATGGAAATGGGAACTCCAGTCCCCCAACACCCAGTGTGTTGCCCTTGTCCAAAAGGATAACAAGATTTATTGCATAGATTTAGGTCATTTCCAAACCCCATGCTCTTCACTGGAGGACATGCTTTAAAATTCTTTCTCCAACTCACATCCCCTCAGAAGACCTGATCGTAGAACACGGAGGAAAGCAGGAAATTGGTAATAATTAATAATAATAATAAACATTTATAGGAAGTAACATTTATACCCCAGTGTAGTTGTTAATGACTAATGGATTTGATTCACCATGGGTTTGTGTAGTTAAGGTATCGCCATGCAAAGGAGTATTCACAAGCTATTAATAGGCTGTGTAGCACACAGAACCACTTAACATTTTAGGGAAGGAGGGAGGGTAGGAAGGAAGGAAGGAAGGAAGGAAGGAAGGAAGGAAGGAAATGAGGGACCCCACTGGTGCATGATTGGGGTCAGGGAGCGATCGCGAGAGGGCTCCAGGGAGTGTCCAGCCCCACTCACCCAGTCCCAATCGACCGGATCCTAGCAGCAAGCTAACCTACTGGTCGGAGCGTCTGCCCCCTAGTGGTTAGTTTGCATCACAGCTACTGGTCAAATGGTTGAATGGTTGCTTAGGCTTTTATATAGAGAGATTATCAAATGAATGAATGAAACATCTGACCACACTTGTGTCCAAGTTGACTTGCAGCACTTCAATGTTAAACTTCTTGAAGAAGATGAATATGACCCCGTTGACAACTCCTATGGGCCCCTCAGCCTTGCCTCTCTCCTGTCTGCAGTCACAGTCAGCATCTTCAGATGCAGAATGGATCATGTGGTTCTCATTGCACCTGGAAGAAAGTGCAGATTCATAGAAGGTCCTACAGGCGCTGGGTGCAAGCTGCCTCTGCTTATTTGCCCAGCCTCACTCCGCCGCTCTCTTCCTCTCCCTTGCAGCCCTGGTCCACTGGCCTGCCTTCAGCTCTAAGATGTGACAGGTGTGCTCCGGCCTGGGGGCCTCCGTACCTTCTCTCCTTTCTTCCTGGTCTGCTCTTGCCCTCTCTTTACCCAGCAAACCCCTCACGCTGCAGTCTCCGGAGAAAGAAGCGTCCCTTCCTCAGAGCAGCTCCGTGCCCCATTCCTCTTTTTTCTTCCTTGAAGCCCATCTACCCTTCATGACATGTGAATTGGCCATCACATGTTTATTCCTGTGATTGGTTATCTAATAAGCTCAACTGAAGGAGGGACTATATTTATTGTTTTCACAATTTTAGTCTGGCACATGGTAGTGTTTTAATAAATATTTATTAGATGAATACATTAAAGGCCAACTAAATTATTTAAAATCTCGTGGCATTAATGAGTTAGTTCTGGCCTGCCTTAGATCTCTGGAAAGTAGGCACTTGTCTTATTTATCTTTGTTACTCCCATAGGGTCTCTGACATGAAGCAACTCTTAAGTAACATTTATAGAAGAACTATCCTGTAACGGAACAGAACTCAGTATTATTACTGGTATCAAAGAACAGGTACTCAAGAGAGGCTGCTAACGTCCTCAGCCCAAGAGAAATAATCCTCCATCGCCCTGCTTGCCTGAGGAAGCAGGTGAATGTGCCTCTGTAGTTTTGCTGAGTTTCCACTTGTGTTTAAAGCTGTGTTTGTGAGTGTTATTCTAATTCAGGTGCCATTAGTTTGAAAAAGCTCTTACCAGCCTCTGCACAGGAAGCTCCAAAAATATCAGCAACTGAATGATAATGGCTTCCATGGAGACTGGATGTCTTAAGAAACTTAAACATAACTCAAGAAAAAAAGAAAAAGAAAAGTTACAGTGACACCTTTCTGGCCACTGGTCATCATCCTCTGGATAGTAAGTACTGCACTACTGCAGTGTTAAATCTAGAATATCAAATGGAATAGTGGAATACACGAATAGTGGTAACATCCGAAGGTATCAATGTGGTATTTACAAGGAGATCCTACCTAGCTTTCCAATCATCCCTCCCCAAAAAGAGCTTAAGGGAGTTATACATACAAAAGATGGAAGCAGAAGAAAGGAAAACATCGATTGGCTGTTAGGTGGATCTGCACCTGTGCTCCTGGCAAGGACTGCGCCTCAGGGACTGAGCTGAAACCCAGGGCTGCCTGTGTGGGGGTCACAGACCTGAGAGCCAGTGACACACTCCGATTCTCCGTCTCCCAAAAAGACTACTGAGTGAGAATATACATGTTAACAGATTCCTCCAGTGATGGTGTGTGCTTATCTTGGAAGTAAGATGCAGAAGAAAAGCAGAAAGAGAGTCACACCCAACTGTATGGCTAATGAAACGCATGTGCCACTCTTTCCTAGTCAGTGTCCTTCAGGAAGAGGCCATGGTGGACGGAGGGCGGGGGGTGGGGGG
>NW_005364369.1:136068-145204 GCF_000412655.1 Myotis brandtii
CATTTTCTCTTCTCATGTGGCATAGCCCATGTCATAGAGTCCCAGTTGCAGTCCAACTCAGAGAAAAGGGCTTTCACAGGATTTTATAAAGTCCAAAATGATAAGTAACAGACTCACTAATTCCTTCAGCCAAAGACTGCAAATGCTGTGTCTCCACGACACAGTGGGAGAGGTTATCACTTTGTATTTTAGACCTTTTCACCTATACCCTGCTTCCTGTGGGCTGTAACTGATCCTCAGAACTGAAAGTATGAACAAAGGAGAAACTCAAACCCAGCATTGGAGGGGGAGGGGGACCAATAGAATGTATTATGCCATCATCTGACTAGTAGAGGGGACCTAGTTTTATAGACACGAGACAGATATTAGAGGGAAATTCTAGAGTAAGAATCTGCTTTAGTTCAAAGTCCATTTTAACATTAAACTTCCTGAGTTGGATACTGTGCTCAATAACATGTGTATAACCTCTGAATTCACAGTGGCTCCATCCACTGGTAAATTTGTCCTAAAGTATCCTAGGATCTGACAATAAAATGAGTGTTACTTTTTCTCAGGAGGAGCAACAAAAAGGGTGACAAAGAGGGCTGGGGAGCTCTGGCTGACATGCAGGGCCATGCCCATGCAGGCACGCTTAAAGGGGAAATGTGTCCCAAAGGGCATCGCAGAGGTGTGTGTGTGTGTGTGTGTTCACACACACGTGAAAAGAAAGAATGACACAGGGACTGAAGGGTAGGGGACTGTCTATTGATAAATCCTTCAGAGTCCTCAGCACAGCTTTCAACCTTCCCCAAGCAGAGGAGAAAGCCTTTATCACTCTCACGGTGCATTCTTCACTCCCACCTGAAGGAGGAGCTGTCCCAGGAAGCCTTTCCTCTTCCCCAGGATCCTTACACTGAGATACAGAAATCCCCATTATTCTAATTAGCATCGTTTCTCTTTCACTTCCTAGTAAGGTTTTCAAAGCAGGATCTTAAATGCTAACTTGAGAAGTAGCCACATTAAACATGGAGTCGTTTTTCCTCTCAATTCACCTAAAAAAAGAAAAAAAGAACCTTTATAAATTTTATTCTCATAGTATTGCCAGTACATAGGTAACCAGAAATAAGACAATGACATATTTAAAAGAATTCTGATTTGTGGTAAATTTAAATACCCTCTGCCCACACAATTACAGTTGTCTAGTGGGTTGGTTGGTCAGTCCATGCTGGGCTTTATGGGATTGAGATTGTAACAAAAGTTATGGAATTTTGTTACTTTTTCAAAAAAAAAAGTTTAAACTATGTTTATACAGTAATCATACATAATATGCTTATTATATTACTAGGGACCCAGTGCATGAATTCGTGCACCTTGAAAGAACTGTGGGTCATGAGGCTGCAGTGGGCACAGGGGCGGGTCTCAGTCCATCCTCCATGCCCCCGCCTGACCCCTCCTGCCATGGACCCCAGTCCCCTGTCTGCCGGCAGCCCCACTCCCACTGCTGCTGCTCTCACGCACTGACAGTGCCGGCCCCACTTGCACCCACTGACAGCACAGAGCGATTGGGGCCAGCGCTGTCAGCGGGTGTGAGCAGCGGCTGCTGCCCCGATCACCCCTCAGGAGCAGGGGGACGTGGAGAAGTCCTCAGGGGTGATCGGGGCTGGCAGCCGCCGTTTACACCTGCTGATGGTGCCCAGCGATCTTGGCTGGCGCTCAGCACCAGCAGTGGGTGCGAGTGGCTGCTCTGGCACTGGCAGCGGGTGCAAGCAGGGCCGGTGCCGGCAGCAGGTGCGAGCACTGGACAGGGCCGCGGCATGCAGGAGCAAAGAATTTTCAGTGACCACCAGAGGCTCGCCCCAATGACAGCGACCATGCCCCGCCTTGGTCTGGTGCCCCCACTCACTTGTTCCACCATCCCACTGCGGCCAACACCCGCCATGTTCCACACTCTGCCGCCTGCTGCTGATGCCCGCCATGTTCCATGCGCACCCCCTGGTGGTCAGCGCATGATATAGTGACCAGTTGTTCGGTTGTTTAGTTGTTCCGCCATTCAGTCTATTTGCATATTAGGGTTTTATATAGAGAGATTGCCAGAATAACCCTCTAAGTAAGCAAAGAAAATATGACTATTTTACACATGAGGAAACTGAGCCCAGTGAGTGACATTGACTGTACAGAACAGCATAACTGGGATTACAACCCAGATCTCCTGACTCTGACGCCTGTGTGATTTCTCTTCTACAAAGCTGCCTCCTCTGCTGTGTGGAGAGGGCGTTTCTCTGAATTCCATGTCAGGTGTCGATGTGAGCTGTGACAGCCAAAGCACTGCTCAGTGCATCTGATGTTCTCAGTGGGTAAAAATCCCCAGCCTTGTACTATATCTCTTATATTTTACCTGTACCTTCTTAGTAACAAGTGAGACCGTTTTTTAGAAGGGCATACACAGTTGTCAAAGAGACGAAGCCCAGGGCTCACACATGGTGAGGTTCTTAGCAGGCCTGGCCGCTCTCCGTGGTGCTGATCCGGGTGCTTGTTGATGTCCACAGAGCAGCTCTGGTTCCTATTTGTTCTAGCGCATAAGGTTGCAATCTACTTTCATAAATTTATTTTAAAGCCATGTTATAGGTGTATACTGTGCATCATAGCAGTAAATCAGAAACAACCCTGGCTCCCAACAGCGTGTGTAAAGAGGTAAGTACCTAATTTCCTGAGTAAAAATAAGATGGCTTCAAAGGAAAGAGGTGTTGAAAAATATGTAGGATTTGGATTAAATGCTCATGCAAAGCATGGTGATAAGAAACCTGGAGAGGAAGAATATTCAGCTAGAGCGGTAAATAAAATAGAACACATAGTTGAAGATGTGGGTAAGAGTTGAATTTATGCAGAACCTCTTTTGAAACTTTTTTCCAGTAATGGCATTATTATACAATGAGTTTTACAATGTGCTATATCTGTGTAATAACTTATTACTTTGAAGTGCTATAAATTTACTCCCTCAGGCTGCCAGCGGAGCAGTGGGGTGTAGTGACAAGGACTTGGGAAGAGAAAGAGCCAGGCTCACACGATGGCTCTGTCATTTCCAGTTGTTTGACTTTGCACAAGTTATCTAAATTCACTACAATTGTTTCCCAACTGGTAAAAATAAAATTATAATAATTAACCTTCTGATGCTTATCAGCATATTGGGATAATATTACCTGCCTAATGAGGTTGTAATGAGAATTACACTAGAAATGTGCCTAAGGCACCTTGCCCACATATTGCCAGCATTCAATGTATGTAAGTGTCTGTACTTTCCTGAATTCCAGAGAAGTCGCCTATCTGTGCCCCAGGATTTTCCCTTTGCATACTACATCCTTAATAATTTATACAACTTCATTTGGGTTATTCGCCATGACTTTAGTTCACAGTGTGAGTGTTCTTTAGCCCACCAATTTGGTTATTCTTTAATCCCAATATTTAAGAAAACCTATACAAGGAAATGATAAAGATGAAACTGATACCTCAGCCCCCCTCACTTCTCCCACCCTGACCCAAGATAGAAGACCCTCAAAGTGGACAAGGCTCTGAGGCTCCTTCCCACAGGCTTGGTTTGACCTATGGCGAATGCTATGTTCATTGTGCTCTCTGAACCACTTGGGCCCCCATCTTTTCCATCCAGGGAGAGCCAATGAGGTAACATTGGTTTTTGGATCCTTGCTCTAATGGCAGGTTAGGCTGGCAAAGATGCAGCCACAATCTCTTCCAAAGCTCAGAACATTTAGGGCAGTGGTTCTCAACCTGTGGGTCATGACTCCTTTGGGCAGCAGTTCTCAACATATGGGTTGCGACCCCTTTGGCGGTCGAACGACCCTTTCACAGGGGTCGCCTAAGACCATCCTGCATATCAGATATTTACATTATGATTCATAACAGTAGCAACATGACAGTTATGAAGTAGCAACGAAAACAATTTTATGGTTGGGTCACAACATGAGGAACTGTATTTAAAAGGCCAGAAGGTTGAGAACCACTGCCTTTGGGGGTCGAACGACCCTTTCACAGGAGTCGCCTAAATACATCCTGCATATCAGATATTTACATTACGATTCATAACAGTAGCAAAATTACAGTTATGAAGTAGCAACAAAAATAATTTTATGGTTGGGGGTCACCACAACATGAGGAACTGTATTAAAGGGTCACAGCACTAGGAAGGTTGAGAACCACTGATTTAGGGTATCTCTTTCTACTTCTCTCTACAAGAAAAGAACCAGCTTTTTCAAGTCCCTTTCCCAAGGCAATGTATTGGAATGGAGGTAAGGAGGGCTTACCTGGTATCTCTCACAGGGTTTCTTCTTAAGACTCAGGCAGCAGACATGGAAAATTCTAATGCATTCACTATTTTATCTTAAAGATACACATTTAATAAATCACAAAATTCACCCTGGCCAGTGTTGTTCAATGGTTAGAGTGTCAGCCCATGCACCAAAGGGTTATGGGTTCAATTGCCAGTCAAGGGCATGTACCTGGATTGCACATCTGATCCCCACCTGGTTGGATGCGGGAGGCAACCTATCTATGTAAGACACATCGATCTTTCTCTTTCTCACTCTCCCCCTTCCACCCTCTCTAAAAATCAATGGGGGGAAAATATCCTTGGGTGAGAAATAACTAAATAAATACATAAATAAATAACTCACAACGTTCCCCTGGCTGTTTTCTTGACCGGTACAAAGTTGTAGACTGATGTGCAACATTGAGCTAAAACACATGCGCTGCCTCGACGCTGCCCATCGGCACCGAGTGGGCTGTTATTCCGGCTGTCAGGTCCGATCCTCACAAACACCTGGAGGAGTTACCTGCTGCGCACCTTTCACCTGGTCAAGACTAGCTCCTTCCAGTGAGCTCTGCAGAGACAGTCCTGGTCCTGCGCGGGGACAATGGAACTCATTGCCAAGGCACATTCTTTGTTTATGAAATTACCCACTGTGTGGCAAAAACGGCTTCTCTGTCACTCATTTAACAAACATGTGTTGCATGACTGCTCTCTACCAGGCACTGTTTCAGGATAAAGCAATAAACAAAAAAATATAAAAATATCGTTATTGGGGGTGCTTACAGCCTAGCTAGAGAGAGAGATGAATATATCAATGTCCATTGTTTTATTGGGTAAGAACAATGACAATTTAAATAAATACAGCAGTAAATGGAAGAGAGAAGTGTTAGGGAGTGAGGTAGGCAGTTGCAATATTATATATGGTGGTGACCACAGATGGCCAAACAAACAGGGAAACCTGAATATAGATCTCAAGAAAGTGGGGAATGAGACAGGGAGATAGCCCAGGGAAGAGCAACAGGGTAGAGTTGTGAAGTGCAAAGGGCCTGGGGCAGAAGCAAGTTTGATGAGTTTGAGAAACAGGGGGAAGACTGTGAGGCTGGAGAAGATTGAGTGATTTGTAGAGTAAGAGAAGATAGATGACTTTTGAGTGGGAGTTCAGGGTCAGACTATGTCGGGCTTTGAAAATCATCAAAGGGAGTTTGAATTTATCTCTGGCTTAAGTGGGAGCAGAGGTTGACATAAGAGGTCTTACATTTTAAGACGTTAACTCTGGCTCTGTGTGTCCATTTATCACTTAGGGACCGTATGCTCCAGTATTAAGCTTGAGGCCAAGTATTGGGAACACAAAGTTGAACAGAATCTGGTCCCTTCTTTCAGTGCACAGACTTTGCAGTAGCTATTTATACAGGTTGCTATGAACATGAATAAATGTCTTATTTAATTCAGTCCATGGGCAACGACCATGGGTTGTAAGTGAGGCTGTAATTTTGTTCCACTGCTGAGTGCCTCTACCATTCCTATATATTATTGCCTTGTGTTTGCTTGGTGGCAAACACATTTTTCACAGTCTTATCCATTACTTTCCCTAATCTGACTAATAACTCCTTTCTTATGGCTGAATCGAGGCTTGTATATATTCAACTAAAAGTGTGCTGTGGCAAGATACATTTAATCAGATCTCCAAAAGTCAGTTTCTCTCTAAAGAAAAAAATGCAAATTATCCAAAGGAGCTATCCCACTACTTGCAACTATAGGTTGTTTTATTGAGAAGCGAGCATGTAAGGAGAACAAAAATCACTTTCTCTGCCCCCAACCAACAAGTCGGCAGAATAAATGTTCTCAGGACAATCTGGGGGTAAATTATCTGGCACAGGAGCCAAAATCCAGCCTCCCTAATAACTTCCAGGACACAAAGTCACTTCTTATTGTTTCTGTGTCTGTGACATAGTTTACAAATTCCCTTTCTCCAAAAGTAAAATAAGTGGGTGCATGTTTCATACCTGGTGTATTAGTCAGCCTTAGCTGCATAACAAGTTACCATAAATTCTCAGTGGCACACAAGAATCAGCATTACCTCTTGTTCCAGTTTCTGTAGATCAGCTGGTGTGCTCTTATTCATGCTGTGAGTTGTGCCCACGTATGGAGAACAGGGCGTGTACTTCTCACCAGAAGCTCCCAGAATATAGTAAGTTGAATATGACCCCCAACCCCAAATGACATGTGCATGCCCTAACCCCCTGAACCTATGAAAGTGCCTTATTTAAAAGGGTCTTTGCTGATATAATTAAGAAGACCCAGATGAGGTTATGATTTGTAGTCCTGAAGTGCCTTAAACCCAGTGACCAAAAGTCCTTATGAGACAGAAGAGAAGAAGACACATAGAGGAAGAGGCCATGTGCAGGTGAGAGAGATTAGGGCAATGCAGCTGCAAGTCAAGGAATACTGGGGCCACAAGACTGGGAGAGGTAGGAAGGGTTCTCCCTTAGAAACTGGAGAGGGAGTACAGCCCTGCTGACGACACCTTGATTCCAGACTTCTGGCCTCTGGAACAGGGAAAGGAAATGTTGTTGTTTTAAGCCATTCATTTTGTGGTAATTTGTTACAGCAACCACAGAAAACTAATCATGGAGTGATAAGTAGGAACATATAGGATCTTAGGGTATAGACTTAGAATTCCCATGTTGTCACATCTACCCACCTTACATAAGCTAAAGAAGGTCACCAGGTCAAACCCAACATTTATATGGCTGGGAAATAATACTATTTCTAAGGAGGAGAGGAAGCAAGTGATTTTTTGCTTAATAATATTCTAATCTACCACACTCTGTTTTGTTTCTTTGCTAGCATTTGCACACTAGATTACAAAATTAGAATCCTTCTAATTCCAGAATTCCAAGAGATAACTCGGTACTCACCTGTGGATTACTGGATAGAGCAAACTGTGTTCCAAGATACAGTGGAGCTTTGACTTACGAGTGTCCCGACTAACGAGTTTTTCGAGATACAAGCCGTCTCTCGGCAGATTTTTTGCTTTGAGTTGCAAGCTAAAATTCGGGTTATGAGCCAGCTTCAGATACCCCACCGCTAGTTGGCGCAGCGAATGTCACAGTGAACGCCACAACATCAGCGCAGCATCACGTGTCTCACTCGTTCACTTTTGATTTGACATACGAGTAATTTGAGTTACGAGCTCTGTCATGGAACGAATTAAACTCGTAAGTCAAGGCCCCACTGTACAAAGGACTATGAAATAATCCTAGAAAATGCAGTGGATCTGAGCTAGGCTCCCAGGGAGGAGACGGAAAAGATCTCTAAGCCTCAACTAGCTTCCCATCACTACACAGGTTTCCAGCGCTGGAGATACAAAAGATACGCCACGTAAATGCATCTCTTTATTGTCACCTCTGGAATTTGCACTAAATCCTGGTGCTCTCTGGTCCAGGAGAGTTCAGCTGAGATGTGCTGAGAGGCCTGCTTTTTAACTTTTTCCCTTTCACTCCATCTTTTTTAGAATGGGCCTTGGACCACTTGTATCAGAATTCCTTAGTGTGCTTACTACATCTGCAGATTCTTGGGCCTCACCTCTCACCCACTGAGTCAGAATCTCTGGGCATTTCAGCCCACGTTGCAGAAAAATTTGATTGCCAATTAAGTGTAAGCAGAACTGTTGCTTCTCCACTTATACGAAATTGCACCCTTCAACACCACCCATCAGCAGCCTTGAGCAGTCCTCTTCCAGGTCAAACCCAGGTCAAGGGACATGGGAACATCATTCTAAGCCTTCATGGCAGGACATTTCTTTGAACTCTACTGTTTTCTTTCTAAAATTTATGAATAGTTAAATTCTATGTATTCTATTCCACAATACATTTGATCCAGTGAGGAAAAATATAGCCCCCTAGTCTTTCAGTGAAATTGACAATTCTCTGCTGTGCTGAGCCGCAGCTATGTGCCTGTCTTACCACCCCAGTCCTCACAGGCCCCTTGCTCTTCACCTTGATAACTGAAGATGGGATGGGAGGCGGAGGGAGTTTATCACACTCTCTTTTCTAGAGAAATCTAGATATGTTCGTGCTGAAAGTATTTGGCCTTCACAGCCCTCATGAAGACTTTTGCAGGCTCCTGGTCTAAAGCTTACAACATAGTAGATAAATGATTCATTTCCATAATAAAAACAACAATAACAGTGGCAACAACTAACCTTTTTCTGAGCACTTGACACATGCCAGTGCTACACTTTCTGAGCTACACTTCCTATCTGCCTTATCTCATTTTACTCTTGAACAGCCCTGAGGATTAGGTAATGTTATTGTCCCCTTTTTGCAGCTGAGAAACATGGGCCTATCAGAGATTATGTAGCTCATCCCAGCTCAATAACTTCAGGGCTCAGTCTCCAAAGCCACATGCTCATTTTGCTCAGTCCTCCCAGAATTCCCCTTGCTGAGGACCAAGGTAAAATCACCTGGCTTATTGTCAGACCACGAAGATCACTGGAGTTTTTTTGCTGGGAAGAGGAGGTTTTGGAGACAAAGTAAGACTCATTCCCTTGCCCCTTGGGCATCCCCTTGCTTTGTCTTGCCTGTGCATTTTCCTCACATTATTTACCCATCCATTACATTGACACAAACTTGAGTGCCTGGAGTCCGGTGGGGGAGCTCGACAGTATATAACATGCTGGTGGTGGTAAAATAATGAGGAAAGTTAAGTAGAATGAGAGTGGTGGGCATCAACTGTAATTGAAAAATTAAAGAATATAAAATTAATTGTTAAAAATGTGGCGGGGGGAGAGATCAACCAAAGGACTTGTATGCATGCATATAAGCATAACCAATGGAC